>NC_079191.1:318560831-318877498 GCF_029499605.1 Hyla sarda | reverse complement strand
CTTTGGGTACAGGTGTAGCGTAGTTAGCATAGCATAGTGTTAGCACAGTTTTAGCGTATTTAGCGTAGCATAGTTTTAGCGCAGTTTTACACAGGTGTAGTTAGTGTAGTGTAGTTTTACACAGGTGTAGTGGTTAGTGTAGTGTTAGCATAGTTGTACACAGGTGTAGTGTAGAGTCTGCGTAGTGTTAGCGCAGTTTTACGCAAGTGTAGTTAGCATAGTGTTAGCACAGTTTTAGCATAGCGTTAGAGCAGTTTTACACAGTTCTAGTGTAGTTAGCATAGTTAGTGTATTATTACTCAGGTGTAGAGTTGTTTGCGTAGTCTAAGCCTAGTTTTACACAGGTGTAGTGTAGTTAGCGTAGTTGTACACAGGTGAATGGGCCCTGGAAGGTAATGGAAGGGCCCCATGGGATGGGCCCCCCATTCCCCCTCCTTCCATGTTTTAGATAGATGATGTGAGAAAAAAAAAAAAGGGTAAGGAAGTAGGTGAGGGATATAAAGAGTTAACATTGTTATTAACTTGTACTTGGAGTCTTTTATTACAGGTTGTTGTGGTTGCTGGGCAGAAGAAGAGGAGATGCGGATTGGCTTGATCTAGGCCACGGCGGGAAAACATAGGTCTATTTAAGAAAAGGACGACTGGGCATTTGGCTAGTCAAAGAAGAGTTACCTGAAGAAATAACAGCGGCTATGATGTCCAGGTCGTCGGCGGAAGATTCGCAGTCGGGTGCCAGCCTCCCTGTGAATGATTTATACCGGCTATTGCTGGATAGAGCCTCCGGACCCGGCGGCGACGAGTGGCTACGCCGTTGCTTAGAGCTACAGGTTCCTGCGCACAGAGAAGAGGGCGAGCTGTTACCGTCTGCACCTAGCTCTCCTGCGACCAGGTCCACGATGTCCGGCAGGCAGAAAGGAGCGGAAGAAGCGGAAGCAAGCGAGTTTGGAGCGGCCGCGTCCATGGTGTTTGACGTCAGCAGCGCAGGACAGGTTTCCGGTGACGTCATTGAAAGCTTGCCGGAAGCCGAAGAGCAAGCGGAGCAACCGCGACGGTCGCTACGCAGCGCCAACCGGCCGAAGAGGAAGAATTACTCTCCGGAAGCCGCAAGACACAGCCGGACCGCAAGTAAGAAGACGCCCGTCCCTCCGTCCCGTTCAGTGAGTTCAATTGCTCCTATCGGAAGAGATCCAAGCACCTACAGAGAGGGCATCGATCGGTGAGTATGATGCCGCTCAATCTCTTATGGGTATTATGGAGCTAGCCGGGTTGTCCGGTTCTACTCCTGGGCACGGTTTACTTGCTGGTATGGCGGCGTTTTTCAATATGTTCGCCGCCACGCCAGCAAAGGGACAGGCAACCCCCCCTCCCCCCCCCCCCTCCCGGTGGTCCTGCAAATCCTAGTGCTGCATGGTAGGTTTCCCGCAGCAGCGATTCTGCTAAGGTACAAAGTACACTGCAGTTGGGTGAGGAGCAAGTTGCATCCTCCCCTCACTGTAGGGTAGAGTTGAACAGTGCAAAGGATACAAATAAAGTCCAAGAGGTTATTAGTAATACAGTAACAGGGATTGCTGCGCAGAGTAGCGATAGGCCAAAAGATCCAGATACTCTCCCATTAGGGTCGGTACCGGGTGTGTGCATGAAGGAGGCCATGGTATGTGAGTTGTCGCCCCTCGGGTTCCACCTGTCAAATGCGGTCAAAGAGAAAATCTGGAAGGGAGAGTATATGGATATTTTTTCCTTACTGCCATCAGTAAAAGAATCCCAGAAAGTTAGTGATAAAAAAGAGGAGAAAGATGAGGATAAAAAAAAGATATCAACCGATTAAGTCATTCAACAATTGGATACAAGCATTCTGTATATTTGCAGCAGTAATGGGGGAGAAAAAGCCCAACCTATGTTCGGGACTTTTCCAACACATGGACATAATACTGGAGGCGTATAGAAATTTTGGGGGAGTAGCATGGATTGGGTATGATGAGATGTTTAGACATAAAATAGCAGTACATCCCAATTTGAAATGGGGCCAAAAAGATGTGGGCCTTTGGTTAAATTTAATGCTCCCCACGCAAAGGTCTCGCAGTTATCTGCCATCTGGTCAGAGCTCCTTTCGGAAAGGAGTATGCTTTGCGTTTAATGAAAATCAATGCAGATGGCAGGCAAACTGCAAGTACTGTCATGAATGTTCACACTGTGGAGGTAGCCATGCAGTATTCAAATGCTTCAAGAAGATCAACATGTCCAATAATAACCCCCACCACAGTAGAGAGGCGGTTTCTAAAAGCATGGACGCCAGTGAACCTCAAAGGAATGTCCCCCTTCCTAAGCAGGTATCCAGACACAATGAAAGCTAAATTATTAGAGGAAGGTTTTGATATGTTTTTTTTTGTTCCAGAGTATGAAGGGGAGGGGTGCATATGGGTGGATAACTTGAAGTCAGTATTTCAGCATGCGGATATTGTTAGAGAGAAAATCAGGAAAGAAGTTGAAGAAGGTAGAGTAGAAGGTCCGTTTGATGCTCCCCCTTTCAAAAATTTCAGACTCTCCCCATTAGGTATTATCCCCAAAAAAGAGCCGGGAACATTAAGACTGATACACCATTTATCCTATCCGGATAAGACTTCTCTGAATGATACAGTGAATAGTCATGAATTTTCAGTAGAATACGCTTCATTTGACTCTGCCTTGGACAAATTGAGAAAGACTGGTCAAGGTGCTTTGTTGGCCAAGGCAGACATCAAATCCGCGTTCAGGTTGCTGCCAGTTAGAGAATTCGGATATAATTCCCTGGGTTTTCAATTTGAAAATAAATTCTACTTTGATAAGGCACTGCCTATGGGCTTCAGATTGTCTTGTTTTTACTTTGAGGCATTTTCTTCCTTTTTAGAATGGTCAGTTAAGCAGATATGTCCGGTAGGGGAAATGGTGCACTATTTAGATGATTTTTTGTTTATAGGTCAAGAGAGCAGTGATGACATTAATTTTTTATTTAAAGCATTTAGGGAGATTTGTTATGAGTTTGGTGTTCCATTAGCTGAAGAGAAAACTGTTTTGCCATGCAGGAGGTTAATCTTTTTGGGGATAGAAATCGATTCCTTCTATATGTTATTCTTTTTGCCAAAGGAAAAAATTGTTGAATTGTTAAATAGAATAAATAGTTGTTTGGTTAAAAAGAAAGTTCAGCTGAGAGATTTGCAGAGGTTGCTTGGTTTATTAGTCTTCGCCTCTAGAATAATTCCGATGGGTAGAGTGTTCTCAAGGAGGTTATATCTAGCTACTAGTGGAGTTAGGTCCCCTCGGCATCATATAAGGATTAATAGACCCCTTAAAGAGGATTTATCGTTGTGGGCGGAATTTTTAGAAAACTATAATGGGGCTTCTGTGTGGCAAGCAGAATTTGCTAGTTGGACAGAATTAGGTATTTTTACAGATGCTGCAGGGGCATTTGGTTATGGAGCATACTTTAAGGGGCAATGGTCTGCTGAGCCATGGCCTATAGCATGGATAGAAGCAGGGGCAACATGTAACATAGTTTTATTAGAGTTATTCCCGGTGGTGGTATCCTTAGCAATCTGGGGTGCAGCTTTCAGAGACAAGAGAATTATTGTGCATACGGACAATAAAGGTGTGGAGTTTGCAATCAATTGTCTATCTTCTAGGTCTGTGGAAGTTATAAAACTGCTCCGTCATTTAGTTTTGTTGTGCTTGCGATTAAACATATGGCTTAAAGCTTCGTATATTAAAGGTGAGGTTAACTGTATAGCTGACGCCCTTTCCCATGGACAGTTCCGCAGGTTCCAGCAGTTGTGTCCAGAAGCAGCAAAGGAACAACAATGCCCACCACATTTATGGGACCTAATTTGGGAATAATGCAGGAGTATTTGAAGAAGTCGGTATCTGACAAAACTTTTGTAGACTATAGCAAGTTTTGGTCAGGATGGTGTTCTTTTTGTGAAAAGAGTGGTTTTAATGTCGATAATTCAGATGTGAATTGCGCACTGTTGTTTCTGGCGGAGTTATTACATAAAAAGTTATCACCAAGCTATGTGTCTAATGTGTTAGCTGGTGTGTCATTTTTCCAGAGGTGGTTGGGTTGGAGAAGCATTAATTCCTTCTATCAAATAAAGCAGGTGCTAAAGGGTTATCGGAGTACGAAAAGAGTTAAAGACAAGAGACCCCCGATAGTGTTTAGTACTGTACTTAAACTGTGCAAGGCATGTAATGAAGTGTGCAGAGACGGTTTTGAAGCAGTCCTGTTTCAAACTGCCTTTGTAATAGCTTTTTTCGGGGCACTCAGAGTAGGTGAATTCACAGCGAGTTCAAAACATGTCCCAGCACCGTTAGAAGTAAGCGATATCTCCATAACAAAAGATAGTTTAGAGATAAACATTAAAAAATCGAAAACGGATCCATTGGGGAAGGGCAAAAGATTGCACATTTTTAGCCTTCCAGGTAATGACTTATGCCCAGTTAGAATGATGGAAAGCTATTTAAAGATTCGCCCAGATAATTCTATTTACTTATTTGTACATAGGGATGGCTCAGCTATTACTACATTTCAGTTTAAATATATTTTGAAGAAATGCACTATGCAATTGGGTTTGGCTAATGCGGGAATCAGCTCACATTCATTTAGGATTGGGGCCGCGACTGAAGCGGCTCTAGCAGGGTTGTCCGTGGAGGAGATTAAGAAGTTGGGTAGATGGCAATCTGACCGTTACAAAATTTATATTCGCCCAGAGTTGCTCCTTGACTAAACATTGGTTCTTTTGCAGACAAGGCAACCAAGATTGTGTGGATACTGGGACACTCCTTCGTCCACTGGGCCAGGAGACGTGCAGTAAGCAGATCATATGGCCTAAATCTCGGTTTCCCTGATAAGGAAGTCTGCATCTTCTGGGGAGGAAAGAGAGGTTTAGTTTTATCAGAACTGTTTGATTTATGTTTGAGTAAAGCCGCAATTTGGCCAAACCCAGATATTTTAATCCTGCATATAGGGGGTAATGATATAGGGAAATGGAATACGTCTATGTTATATCAAAATTTAAAGCAAACTGTTTTTGCAGTTAAAGAAGTTTGTCCGGCAGCGTTAATTGTCTTTTCAGAAATAATACCGAGGCTGGTTTGGTTGGACAAAAATGAAAGGTTCAAGGATAGAATTCGTAAGAGATTGAACAGGAGTATGGAGAAGTTTATGTTAAAAATAAATGGCTTTTCTTACAGGCACGTGGACCTGGAAGGTTTTGTGCGCGGTCTATACTGGTCCGACAAGGTGCATTTGTCAATGATCGGTATGGACATTTTTAATGTTGGGTTACAAAATATGATTGAGAAGGCCACGGTTGTGGGTGGGCATGACTGAGGGTCATGCGTATGGGGTATGTCACCCAGATCTGCTGGGTGGACAGCTTTGGTGAAAGAGTTTCACTAGTGGTTTAATTTGATTGATGGTTTATAGGTTAATTATTATTATGAATTAGTTATGGTTATTTATTAAGTTATTTATTTAATTACCCTCAATAAACGTCCGTGGCCTTTTTTACCCCATACAAGTGTAAGTGTTTTCATTTAATGGGCAGTTTGTTGGTGGGGGGCATTGGGGGGGGTCCCCTTCCCATGAATGGGCCCTGGAAGGTAATGGAAGGGCCCCATGGGATGGGCCCCCCATTCCCCCTCTTTCCATGTTTTAGATAGATGATGTGAGGGAAAAAAAAAAAAAGAGGGTAAGGAAGTAGGTGAGGGATATAAAGAGTTAACATGGTTATTAACTTGTACTTGGAGTCTTTTATTACAGGTTGTTGTGGTTGCTGGGCAGAAGAAGAGGAGATGCGGATTGGCTATCTAGGCCACGGCGAGAAAACATAGGTCTATTTAAGAAAAGGACGACTGGGCATTTGGCTAGTCAAAGAAGAGTTACCTGAAGAAATAACAGCGGCCCGTCCCTCCCTCCCTGTCACGGTCTGTTTGTTGAGGGGGGTCACCAGTTGGGTGGACATAGATAGATATTAAAGGAGTGGGGTATGTCACCCAGATCTGCTGGGTGGACAGCTTTGGTGAAAGAGTTTCACTAGTGGTTTAATTTGATTGATGGTTTTATAGGTTAATTATTATTATGAATTATTTATGGTTATTTATTAATAAGTTATTTATTTAATTACCCTCAATAAACGTCCGTGGCCTTTTTTACCCCATACAAGTGTAAGTGTTTTCATTTAATGGGCAGTTTGTTGGTGTGGGGCATTGGGGAGGTCCCCTTCCCATGTAGGGTAGTTAGTGTAGGGTTAGCGTAGCTGTACACAGGTGTAGCGTGGTGTAGTATTAGCATAGTTTTACACAGGTGTAGTGTAGTGTAGTTAGCGTAGTGTTAGCATAGTTGAACACAGGTGTAGCGTAGTGTAGGCGCAGTTTTACACAGGTGGTGTAGTTAGTGTAGCATAGTTGTACACAGGTGTACTGTAGCCAACTTAGTTTTACAGGCAGATAAAGCGTAGTTTAGAGAGTGTAGCTTAGCTTAGTCATACAGTGAAGGGGCTACAACTTCCAGCCTGCCATGATGGCCAGAGGCTATCCAGTCAGGATGGGAGTTTTAGTTTTGCAAAAGTAGCAAAGGCAAGTAGCAGAGGCAGTTGGGCTCTACTACATTAATGTAGCAGAGGAGAGTGTGCCCTGAGCTGCGCTAGTTAGTTCATTAGGGGTATACAGCCATCTATATAGACTATAACTGTATATGGTGATCAGAAGGCCACTTACTCACTTCCATTCCTGCTCCGTCACTAGACGTGGAGCAACACAGGAAGATGACAGAGCTGGAACAGGGGTGGTAAGTTAGGCTCTCCAGTGGAAGAACTCCCAAAAATGTACTAACCCATTTTTTGTGTTTTTCTTCTCGTTTCAAATATGTGAATGCAGAGGACGATGACCTGCATTTTTTTGTTTTTATAAAATGGTTAACGAGGGCTGTGGGGGAGTGTTTATCCTAATAAAAATGTTTGTTTTAACTTGTGCTTGTGTGTGTGTGTGTGTTTTTTTTTTCTATTACTTTACAGGCTTAGTACTTGAAGCAGTCTTATAGACTGAGTCCATTACGAAGCCGGGGCTTAGCGTTAGCCACAAAAACCGCTAGCACCAACCCCCAATTATTACCCTGGTACCCACCGCCACAGGGGTACCGGGAAGAGCCAATACAAATAGGCCCAGAACGTCAAATATGGCTCTTTTGGGCCTAGGCGCTAATAGGCTGGCATTATTTAGGCTGGGGAGGGCCAGTAACAATGGTTCTCACTGACCCTGGTAACATCAGGCTGTTGCTGTTTGGTTGGTCTCTGGCTGCAAATGAAAAGACAGGGAACCACACACATGTCTAGTGACAGAGCAGGAACGGAGGTGGGTAAGTGGCCTTCTGATCACCCTATATACAGCCATCTATATAGATGGCTGTATACCCCTAATGAACTAACTAGCGCAGCTCAGTGTACACTCGCCTCTAGTACATTAACGTAGCAGAGCACTATGGCCTCTGCTATTTTAATGTAGCAGAGCGCAATTGCCTCCGCTACTTTTGCAAAACTACAACTCCCATCCTGCCTGGACAGCCTTTGGCTGTCTGAGAATGCTGGGAGTTATAGCCACTTCACTGTATGACTAAGGTAAGCTACACCCTATGCTACACTCTCTAAACTACGCTTTATCTGCCTGTAAAACTAAGTTAGGTACACTACACCTGTGTAAAAACTACGCTAACACTACACCTGTGTAAAACTATGCTAACACTAACTACGCTAACACTATGCTTTGCTAACTATGCTAAAACTGTGCTAAAACTACACTAACTACGCTAAAACTGTGCTAACACTACACTAGGCTAAAACTGCTAACACTACGTTCCGCTAACTATGCTAAAACTGCGCTAGTACTACCCTACGCTAGCTACACTAAAACTGTGCTAACGCTATGCTAACTATGCTAAAACTGCGCTATCACTATGCACCTGTGTAAAATTACATACAGCTCCCGTCCTGCCTGGACAGCCTTTAGCTGTCTGGGCATGCTGGGAGTTGTGGTCACTTCACGGGAAAACATGCAAAACTACAACTTCCAGCATGCCTGGGAATTCTGGGAGGTGTAGTCTCTTTACTTTAAAACCTACCTTCTTTCACTATAAAACCTAAGCTACACTAACTACATTACAATCTAAGCTAGCTACACTACACTAATGTTAAACTACGCTAACCCTACGCTGGTTTCCCTCTCTCCCTGCCGGCTACACTACGTAACCTACTCTAACGACGTACGCATGCGCGCAGTTTTCTTTGGACCATTCTGAACTGTGCATGCGCTAAAATACACTTGCCTCCCTACGCTAACTGCGTAGCGGTGGAAAGCGGTAAAATGCGCAGAGATACCCTAGCGCTACACTCCTAACGCTGCCTACGTAAGCCCTACGATGTCAGCGGAGTGCTGCTCATGAGCTCTAAGTTTTCTACTAATCGAGGAAAACTTTACATCACCGTCCTTTAGAAAACAACTAGGTGTTGTGGCGAGTGATGTAGTTTCCCTTCAATTCATAAAAAAAGAGCGCATGCGCAGCACCCCACTGCGTAGGGCTAACGTAGGCAGCATTAGGAGCCTAGATCTGCTCATGCGCAGTTGTCCGTACCGCGCAGGGCTAGCATGCAAATTTCCTCCACTACACAGTTAGCGTAGGGAGGCTAGCGTATGTTAGCGCATGCACAGTTGTTCAAAATAGTTCGTAGAAAACTGGGTGCGTATGTAGTAGGTTACGTAGTGTAGCAGGCAGGGAGAGAAGGAAACCAGCGTAGGGTTAGCATAGTTTAACATTAGTGTAATGTAGCTAGCTTACATTGTAGCATAGCAGTTTTAGCGTAGTTAGCGTTGTGCTAGCGCAGTTTTGGCATAGTTAGCGTAGCGCAGATTTAGCGTAGTGTTGGCACTGTTTTAGCGTAATTAGCATAGCGTAGTTTTACACAGGTTTAGTGTAGTTAGCGCAGCATAGGGTTAGCGCAGTTATGTTTCCCCCATACGGGAGCGCATACAGCAGGGGAGAGCTAAAAACTTGCGCTCCCGTATGTAATTCATTTCAATGAGCCGACCGCAGTGAAACGTTTGGGCCGGTCTGCTCATTTTTGCCCCGCACCTAAAACCATGGTCGACATCGGGTTTAGGTCCAGTTGTAAAAGCACATACGGTCAAAAATGGGGCCACCAGACCGAACATTTCACTGCGTTCGGCTCATTGAAATGAATTACATACGGGAGCACAAGTCTTTAGCTCTCCCCTGCCGTATGCACTCGCGTATGGAGGAAAAGGTAATGGGAACCCAGCCTTACACAGGTTTAGCGTAGTTAGCACAGTTTTACACAGGTGTAGTGTAGCTAACTTAGTTTTACAGGCAGATAAAGCGTAGCTTAGCTTAGTCATACAGTGAAGGGGCTACAACTTCCAGCATGCCCAGACAGCCAAAGACCGTCCGGGCAGGATGGGAGTTGTAGTTTTGCAAAAGTAGCAGAAGCTCTGTGCTCTGCTACTTTAACGTACAAGGATGTAATCGCCTCTGCTAAGTTAATGTAGCAGAGTACTTTAATGTAGCAAAGCGCAATGGCCTCTGCTACTTTTGCAAACCTACGAGTCCCATCCTGCCTGGACAGCCTCTGGCTGTCTGGGCATGCTGGGAGTTGTAGCCTCTTCATTGTATGACTAAGCTAAGCTACACCCTACACTTTCTAAATTATGCTTTATCTGCCTGTAAAACTAAGCTATATACACTACACCTGTATAAAACTATGCTAATACTACAACTGTGTAGGATAGGATAGGGGATAAGATGTCTTAAAGCCGGAGTACCCGTTTAAAATAATCCGCCTTCCTCTCCATTGGATCCTAAATCTTCAAAAGGAAGAGCAGTCTTTTTCTTTGTAATTTTAGCAATTAGTGCATCAACAGAAGGAGCTTTATCCCAAGATTTAGTATAATTAATTTCAAAGGGAAACTTTCTCTTAATAGAGGTGCTCCAGGGAAGTTAAGAGTACCTGTTCTGTGTCCCCTGATGTTATTCATGTGGTTTTGGCAGCTCCTGTGGCCCCTGTTGTCTACTGAATATTCTCTCACTCCCTGCATGCAACAGCTGAAAGAGGGAAACTGCTCTATATAGCTAATAAATGATTTTTGGAAACATACACAGGTTGGTGAGCGGGAAAGGATGGGCTATGGGTTTAGTTCCCTGGAGAACCCCTTTAAGATATCTGGAAACAATGGATCTCTTGTCCACATTTTCCCATTCTTTGTTAATAACCCCTATAAAAACTTTTATAAACATTAAAAGGTGTGGGATTTTCTGGAACCGAGACCTTCGTACATGGCATCCTCTGCTGTAACTGTTGACTTACCATCTTATAGGTTCAAACAGTCAAATTGCCTTAAGCAACTGATCTGTAGCTTCAACAGAGAACAAAGTATCAGTCCCTGAAGTATATTGGTCCTCTTCAGAAAAAAAATCAATAGACAAAATTTCTCCATCTTCCTCCTGGACCGAATGGATAAGTGAAGGGGCAGAGACAGTCATAACAGAAGAAGTGCTAAGTTTATCCCGGTCACCTTGAAGTCCCAGATATTTAAGGGATAAATCTATTTCCTCACAGATCATCTGTCTATTCTAATAGCAGAAGACTATTCGCAATAGCAGAAGATT
This sequence comes from Hyla sarda, assembly GCF_029499605.1. Lineage (NCBI taxonomy): Eukaryota > Metazoa > Chordata > Amphibia > Anura > Hylidae > Hyla > Hyla sarda. The sequence continues at coordinate 318,866,796 of NC_079191.1, read as the reverse complement.
TACGTGCCACAATAACCTCTACGCAAGATTTAAAGGATTGAACAGTTTCTTGCATTCTGTACATTCCCTATCATGCATATTTGAAGAGGCTTTCTTGGCACTAGAGGAAGATGCTTCCTAGGGAACAGACAATAACCTAACCAGAAGAAATAGAAAAAAGGAATTGTCTCATTCATTTGCAGAATCCCGCTGTACCAGGCTGGAGCTGCATTTCTTAGCGCATCAATCTTTACTGCCTGCAGGATCCAACACGGTGACAGGCTCGAGAGTCAGGATACAGGAAGCAGCCAAGCTGGAATTCCCACCTGGGACAGAGTCTGGATACCGAAGTCCACTTATCAGCTCCTGGACGCAAGGAGAAAACAGGACTCCTGCGGCCAGTAGTTGTCATCAGATTCGAGCCGCGCGCCCTATAGACAGGAGAGCCGGCACAGCCAGCACTCTCCCAACCACCCAGACCCTGGAGAGACCAAATGCCAGGGAAGAAAACTGAGGGCCTGCAGGACTGTCAGCAGACTTGCGGTGGCTTCCGGAGAAGACTTACGTCGACCAGGGAGCCACACTATGGAAGACCTGCAGCCTAGTGGATTGTATTTACAGCAGTATCCCTGGCTTCTCACCGGAGGACAGGAAACCTGAACTGTGGTATGGAGGTGTGTTCAGTTTTGTATCTACAGGTTTCCTGTCTTGGGGTGGGAGGTCCTCTCCAGGGTGCTGTCATGAGTGTAGCAGTAATTTTTTTTTTTTTTTTCAATATTCCACAATAGATAATATTGTTTTGGTAGCACTGTACATTTTTTGTTAAAATAAAAGGTTTCATCGCAAAGTACAATTTCTCTCATATGGCTGTGGATAGAATAATAAGAGTCATGTTTATAAAAGAAAAATGGGGTGTGCCTTTTAACGTTAATATGATGTCTATATTTACAGTTTCAAAAATTGTACTAAAAAAGAAAAAAATACCGTATTTATCGGGGTATACCACGCACCGGCCTATAACACGCACCCTCATTTTACCAAGGATATTTGGGTAAAAAAAGTTTTTTACCCAAATATCCATGAAAAAATGAGGGTGCATGTGTGCGCGTGTATACCCCGATATACCCCCAGGAAAGGCAGGGGGAGAGAGGCCGTCGCTGCCCGCTTCTCTCCCCCTGCCTTTCCTGGGGTCTAGAGCGCTGCTGTCGGCCCTTTTCACCCCCTGGTTATCGGCGCCGCTGCCCGTTCTGTCCCCCTGACTATCGGTGCCGGCGCCGATAGCCAGGGGGAGAGAAGCGGCGCCGACAGCCAGGGGGAGAGAAGGGGCAGCGGCACCCATTGCCTCCCCCCATCCCCGGTGGCATAATTACCTGAGTCCGGTCCGCGCTGCTCCAGGCCTCCGTCGTGCGTCCCCAGCGTTGTTGCTATGCACGGCACGGCGCTCTGACGTCATGCGCTGCGCCGTTCAGCGCATAGCAATGACGCCGGGGACGCACGACGGAGGCCTGGAGCAGCGCGGACCGGACTCAGGTAATTATGCCACCGGGGATGGGGGGAGGCAACGGGGCAGCGGCGCCGGCAACGGGTGCCGCTGCCCCTTCTCTCCCCCTGGCTGTCGGCGCCGCTTCTCTCTCCCTGGCAATCGGAGCCGGCACCGATAGTCAGGGGGACAGAACGGGCAGCGGCGCCGATAACCAGGGGGTGGAAAGGCAGGGGGAGAGAAGCGGGCAGCGACGGCCTCTCTCCCTCTGCCTTTCCTGGGGGTGTATCGGCGTATAACACGCACACAGACTTTAGGCTAAAAATTTTAGCCTAAAAAGTGCGTGTTATACGCCGATAAATACGGTAACCCTTTTAAACAAAATAAAAGTACTTAACCCCTTAAGGACTCACCCCATTTGGGCCTTAAAGAGGTACTCCGGGGAACTAAATCCATAGCCCATTCTTTCCCTCTCACCAACCTATGTATTTGTCTAAATATCATTCATTAGCTATATACAACAGTTTCCTCTTTCAGCTGTCACTTACATGCAGCAAGTGTGAGAAAAATTCATTTTTTAGATCCACGTTGTCTCCTCAGTGAGAGCAGCCCCTCACATGAAGACAACACCACCTGATCTATGTCCGATTTGGCTAGAGCTCTGGCTGTACAGCCACCCCTCCCCTACCTGTGTGAGGAGCTTGTGAGAGGAAAGATTCCTAGTCACAACTGAGCACATAGCTGCTGTTCTTCTTTTGAATATGCTGCCATTCAGAACACAGAAAAACTCATAGCAGGAGGCATTGTTTAAAAGAAAAGACATGTACAGTGGCCCAGATTTATCAAACTGTGAGAAAAAGTGGAGAGATTTCCCCATATGCAGCCAATCACAGCTCGGCTTTCACTTTACCTCAGCTTGTTAGCTGGTTGCTGTGGGAAAATCCCTCCACTTTTTCTCTCACACAGTTTAATAAAGTGTGTGTGTGTGTGTAAGTAACTTACAGGGGACAAAGAACAGGTATTGTGGTGGCTTTGGGGCATTTTAATTTTTCTTAACGTCCCTGGAGTACCCCTGTAATACTCAAAAATTTTATTTTTACGTATTCGTTTTTTCCTCCTCGTCTTCAAAAAAATCATAACTCTTTTATATTTTCATCCACAGACTAGTATGAGGGCTTGTTTTTTGTGCAACCAATTGTGCGTTGTAATGCCATCACTCACTTTACCATAAAAATGTATGGCGCAACCCAAAAAATATTTGTGTGGGGAAATTAAAAAGAAAACCGCAATTTTGCTGATTTTGGAAGGTTTCGTTTTCCCGCCGTACAATTTACGATAAAAATGACAAGCGTTCTTTATTCTTTGGGTCAATATGATTAAAATGATACCCATTATAACATACTTTTCTATTACTATTGCGCAAAAAAAAAATCAAACTGTTTAACCAAAATTAGTATGTTTAAAATCCCCCTATTTTGAAGACCTACATCTTTTTTATTTTTCCGTATAAGCGGCGGTATGAGGGCTCATTTTTTGCGCTGTGATCTTTACTTTTTATTGATACCATATTTGCTTACATATAAAAAAAAAAACGTAATACTTTTTTTTTTATAAAATTTTTTGGGAATAAAATGTTATAAAAAAAAGCAGCTATTTTGGACTTTTTTTTTTTTTTTACGTTCACGCCGTACGGCATCATTAACATTTTATGTTAATAGTTGGGATATTTACGCACACGGCGATACCAAATATGTACACAGTGGTCCCTCAACATGTGATGGTAATCCGTTCCAAATGAACCATCGTTTGGTGAAACCATCGTATGTTGAGGGATCTGTGCAATGTAAAGTATAGGAAGCTGTACTCGCCTGTCCCCGCCGCTCCGGACCAGTCACCGCTGCCCTGGATGTCGCCGCGTCCCCGAAGCGCCGGACTTCTCTGCTTCCCTGGGATTCTCGCTCTCCATCATCACGTCACTACGCACACATGCACGCCGCTCCTATTGGATGACGGGGACGGCACACGGGGCACCCTAAACGGCTATCCGGCGGCAGCTGAAGCAGTCAGCGCTGCCGGATAGCCGTTTATGCGATGGCCCCGACATACAAAAGCATCGTATGTTGATGTTGCCTTCAACATGCGATTGCCTCCGAGAGGCCCTCGCATGTAGAAATTATTGTAGGTCGGGGGGGGGGGGGGGGGGGGGGGGGGCACTATATAATTTTTTATTTTTTTTTTACTTTTTGGGGGTGAAATAGGGAAAATGGGACAAATTACATTTTTATTGGGGAAAGGGGTTTTTCACATATTTTTTTTTTTTTTACACTTTAATAGTTCCCATAGGGGACTATTTATAGCAATCATTCGATTGCTAATACTGTTCAGTGCTATGCATAGGACATAGCACTGATCAGTATTATCGGTCATCTTCTGCTCTGGTCTGCTCGATCATAGACCAGAGCAGAAGACCCGTGGAAGGCAGCGGAGGCAGGTGAAGGGACCTCCGGCTGCCATGCTGGAATGATCGGATTGCCGCGGCACCGCGATGCTGCAGATGCCGTGATCTTTATTGATCACGGCATCTGAGGGGTTAATGGCGGACATCCGCGCGATCGCGGATATCTGCCATTACGGGCGGGTCCCTGGCTGCTATATGCTCACGGTTATGCATAGGACGTAAATGTACGTCCTGGTGCGTTAAGTACCAGCTCACCAGGACGTACATTTACGTCCTGCGTCATTAAGGGGCTAAAATTGCAATATTCTGACCCCCTATAACGTTTACATTTTTCTATATACAGTGGGGTGGAAAAAGTAGTATTTAGTCAGCCACCAATTGTGCAAGTTCTCCCATGTAAAAAGATGAGAGATGCCTGTAATTCTCATCATAGGTATACCTCAACTATGGGGGAAAGAATACAGGAAATCACATTGTAGGATTTCTAAGGAATTTGTAAATTCCTCAGTAAAATAAGTATTTGGTCACCTACAAACAAGCAAGATTTCTGGCTCTCACAGACCTGTAACATCTTCTGTAGAAGTCTCCTCTGTCCTCCCCTCTTTAGCTGTATTAATGGCACCTGTTTGAACTTATTATCCGTATAAAAGACACCTGTCCACAACCTCAAACAGTCACTCCAAACTCCACTATGGCCAAGACCAAAGAGCTGTCGAATGACACCAGGAACAAAAAAAAGGGATTTTTGTCTTACCGTAAAATCCTTTTCTCGGAGAAACCATTGGGGGACACAGACCTTGGGTATATGCTGTTGTTGCTAGGAGACTGGACACTATGGAAACCAAAAAGTCGGATCCTCCCAGCAGGATATACCCGCCTACAGAGCCTGAGGTAATCAGTTTAGTCACCAAGCAGGAGGAGATGACCGAGAGGCAGAGAACCAAGACCAGTCCGAGGAAACCAAAAACAAAAAATAACTGAACACACCTTCGGACAGGTAACCAAACACAAGGACACCAAAGAAAGGGCGGGAGCTGTGTCCCCCAATGGATCCTCCGAGAAAAGGATTTTACGGTAAGACAAAAATCCCTTTTTTTGGGTGGGTAAGGAATCAGTCAGGCGAACGGCTGGACCACCGACGCCTGCAACACCTCACAGCCCAGAGTAGCGTCAGCTGATGCAAAGTATGAATCTGGTAGAACCTTGTGAAAGAGAGCAAAGACGGCCACGTGGCCACTGTACAGAACTGCGAGGCCGACCTTCCGGGAAAAAAAAAAGGAGTCACACTGCCGAAAGGAAGAAGTGACAGAGATAAGTCCGAACAGCCCTCTGCACAACCAGTTCGTGGAGCAAACTCCCTGGGATGAGAAGGGGCCAGACAAAAAGACGGCAGGACGATGTCCTCATTGAGATGAAAAAGTCTAAACCATCTCAGGTAAAAAGGACGGACCTGGACGGAAAACAACTTATCCTGGTATACAACCAGGAAGGCAGAAGGGCAGGGGAAAACTGACGGCTCTGACACCCACCTAACAGAGGTAAGAGTAATAAGGAACGCCACCTTCTAGGGAAGGAGGCGAAGAGGAATGTCCCTGAAAGGTTCAAAAGGAGCGCCTTGCAGGGCACCTAAGACCAAGCATAAGTCCCAAGGGGGAGAAGGGGACCGAGAAGGAGGGGCAATGTGTGCCACTCCTTGAAGCAGGTCTGGACATGAGAATTGAACGCCAGAGGACGTTGAAAAGGAATGAAAAGGGCCAAACTTTGACCCTAAAAGGAGCCGAGAGCCAACCCTGACTGGAAAGGGAAAAGGGGTCAGGGAAGGAAAACCACGACCAGAGAATAAAAGGCTGAGATTCACTCCAATGAAAATAAGACCGCCAGGTAGAATTCTGGTTCCGGCGCGCGTATGAGCGTACGCGAGTGAAGAAGCTCCGCTCTCGCTACCACCGATACATCTCCGTCCTGCCTCCAGACCGAGCCAGCTGAGGGTAACAACTACCTGCTGGTACAGCATTACTTCCCGCATCATATGGAGAAATTCCTCCGCCGCAACGGAGACACGGGACCTGACGCGCCATCTCCCCGCGCCTCACAACACCAGGCGGCCCTCAAAATGGCGGCGGTAGCAGAGGAAGCAAGGGACCCCCAGGCCACCACGCAGGTCAGCAAACAGGGAGACGGGGCTGTGGAGATGGAGGAGCAGACCTCCCCACCTGATAATGGGGCCAGTGGGGGAATCCCTTATACGGACATGGCAGCAGTGGTGGCACGCATTCTCCTGCCGGAGATAAGGGCCTCGGTGGAGGCGGCCTTTGCTAGTTCTATCCAGCAGATACAGGCTGAGGTGAATGTGCATACCTCGAGGCTCACTGATTTGGAGCAGCGGGTCAGCAGCCTAGAAGATGGGGTCGGCACAAGTACTACAACAGTCCAAACTCTGACCAGAGCTAATTTCTATTAAAAGAGAAGGTGGAAGATTTGGAAAACCGCTCCAGGAGGAGCAACTTGAGAATTGTAGGATTACCTGAGTCCATAATGGCTAATCAGCTTTTACAGATCTGTGCCAGGGAGCTACCTGAAGCTCTGGGACTGTCGGGTCCTTGTGTAGCGGAAAGGGCTCATAGGATTGGGCCGCCGTTACATTTATCAACGCAGTCACCAACGGATGATATTAAGCCTCGTCAAGTTATTGTTAAGTACTTGAACTATGCTGATAAAGAACTTATATTGCGCACCTTTAAAAAAGCACAAGCACCCTTAAAGATCAGAGGCGTGAAAGTGTTACTCTTTGGTGATTACTCGATTGAGGTGGCTAAGAGGCGCAAGGCTTATGCAGCAGTCTGCTTCTCCCTGGTGCAGCAACAAATACGCTTTGTTCTGCAATACCCGGCGAAATTGAAGATTTTCTTTCCCAATGGTAACTCAGAAAGCTTCTTGACTCCTGAAGCGGCAGCAGCAAAGATGGCTTCTCTAAAGCTACAGGATGGCGGTTCGAGATCTCAGCAGAAAAGGCGCAGAATGGATAAAGACGATGCAATACCTGCGCCTCCTATCTGACGGAGTGGGACTGTATGTGGCAGACTATGTCATTATTGTTCTTCTAGGTGGAGATTGAGAACTTTGGTGGGAGACTAAGGATCCACTGTTTGAGTGCACTACCTAAAGTTTTAATGTTACGGCTATTGTGCTCTTACTGTTCTGTATTCACTATTGCACACTGATGCTGCGTGTTATGCCCGACGGTTACAGGACAGTGTGCCACGTGTTGCAGGTGTCTACCTGCATACTTTACCTCTATGACCTGTTTTGTTATATTTTAGGGGGGTTTGCCTGAGTTTATTACCCCTCTCTTCTCTATGTTATGGCTCCAAGGAGTCCTAGGGTATATTGGACTTGTGTACAGTACTGGGGGGAGAGGGGAGGGTTCGAGATATTTCTACGGGACAAGGTGGGGGGGGGGGGGTTGAGTCGGGGACACATATGTCTGTCATGGTTATTGGTGGGGGCGGGAGTGGGTGGGAGGGAGTTGGGCTAGATAGAGTAGTCCTTAGAGGGGAGTGAGTGTGCCCTTCGCCGTACACGGAAGAAGAGAAGTCTGGGACGAGGATTTAGCACTAGGTGGTTGGGGGGGATGTGTTATCTTCTGGCACTCTTTGACCAGAAGCAGGTACTATTGTTAATAATTGATGTATTTAGACCTATGTCTGTTTTTGCCTTCTATTGTACGTCTTCTACTGCTCTCCGTGCTTTCCTCTTTTCTCCTTTCTTTCTGTTCCCTCTCGCGCTGGGGGCCCTCGCCGCTCCTGTTCTGCATGCGCTACTATATCTACTGTTTTTCCAACTCAATTATGAGATTAGTCTCGTGGAATGTGAAGGGACTTAGGTCCCCTGCTAAGCGCAGGATGGTCTTGAAGCATCTTAAAAAGCTGGATGTAGATGTAGCATTGTTGCAAGAAACGCACCTGTCGGACTTGGATTTTCCGCGCATGAGGCAGTTCTGGGTAGGGGAAGTGCTGGGATCGCCAGCAGTGCAAGGGAAAGCGGGGGTGTTGATGTTGTTCCATAGGAGACTGCAATACCATATACGCTCTCAGGAGCGTGATGATCAGGGGAGATTGTTGAAGGTTGTGGTAGATTCGCCAGCGGGGACATTGACAATATATAATGTTTACACCCCTAATGTGTCTAATGTGCCTTTTTTCTCGTCTCTAGAAGCTAAGCTGTTACAGGAAGATCCGACTACTACTGTAGTAGGGGGAGATTTCAATTTGGTGTCTTGTACGGCCGAAGATAGACAGCGTACTAGGAGCTTATCATCCGTGGGTTCCAGAGAGGTACATGTGTTGCAAGATTTGATGACCTCCACGTCTCTAGTGGATGTATGGAGATATTTTAATCCTATGGGAAGGGAGTTTACGCACTTCTCGCATGCGCAGCAGGCCTGGTCGCGCATAGATTATTTCTTCCTAGTACAGGGACTCCTAGCGAGGGTGGAGGACATACACATAGGGGATCTGGTGATCTCGGATCACGCCCCGGTGTGTCTGACCATACGGGAGACATATCAGAAGGGCATAGACATACTGTGGCGCTTCCCCAATTATTTGGCGTCTGATGCAGATTTTGTGGCAAGACTCAAGGGGTGGTGGTTGGAGTATGCGGGGACTAACTCAGACGTTCTTGATAGGCCGTCTCTTTACTAGGATGCGGCAAAAGCAGTCATACGGGGGAGGATTATTGCTTATGTGGCAGCTAAGAAGAGGAAGTGCAGGGCTGATTTTGCAACAAGGACAGATAAGGTGAGGACTGCTTATACCCAGTTCGCGCATGCGCCTACACAAACCAATATGGAGACCTGGGTGGTGGCCAAAAGAGATTTCGAAGCTTGTGTAGAAGCTTGGGACGTAATGTACAGGGATCAAAAATCAGTGGATTTATTCAAGTTTGGAAACATGGCTGGGAAGTTGCTGGCTAGACCAGCCAGACCAAGGGGGAAAGGGGAGTTTATTCGTTCCCTAACGGACAGGCGGGGTGTTTCTCACACTAGACCTAGAGACATAAATTCTGTATTGCACCAATTTTATACTGGCCTCTATACAAACGACAACACTGATGATGCGGGTGGGCGAGCATTTCTTGCAGACATCGACTTGCCTCAGTTGACCAGTGCAGATAGAGATACACTCAATGCGCCCATAACACAGGAGGAGGTGATGGCTGGAATTAAGTCCCTGAAAAATGGAAAGGCACCAGGCCCTGATGGATTTGGAGGGGAATTTTAAAAGGCCTTGATGGTGGACTTGGCGCAGCCGCTGACTTCACTGTTTAATAGTGTGTTGGGAGGAGAGCCTATTATGCCATCTAGTAACACGGCCTATATTAAGGTGTTGTATAAGGAGGGCAAGCCACCAGAGGACCCGGGATCGTATAGGCCCATCTCTCTGATAAATCAGGACCTCAAGCTACTTGCAAAAATAATGGCGGATAAACTGGCTACTTTTCTACCTTCTCTACTAGGCCCGCACCAGACTGGTTTTGTTAGGGGATGCTCTGGAGTAGTCAACATTAGAACGGTGTTGGCTGCATTAGAGGCCATGCACAGGAAAGGTTATTGTCCAGACCCGTCCGGCCTTTTGGCCATTGATGCGGAAAAGGCATTTGATAAGGTCAGCTGGGCGTGGCTGGATAGTGTCCTGGACAAGTTTGGGGTGAGGGGTGCCTTTAGAACGTTCCTTACTGCTTTATACTCTGACCCTAGAGCTAGAATATATACGCCGGGTTTTTTATCTGATAGTATTAGCCTGCAGAAGGGGAGCCGCCAGGGGTGCCCTCTTTCTCCACTATTGTTTGATTTAGCTTTGGAACCATTGGCAGTTCACTTAAAGAGGTCATCACTGTATAGGGGTAGGAAGTGTGGAGGTGAAGTTGGCGTGTTTTGCAGACGACATGCTATTGTTTATGGGATCTCCTAATTCACAATTACATGATGTCCTGGATGCTCTGACTACTTTTGGCCGCTACTCAGGTTACAAGGTGAATATTTCTAAATGCCAGTTGCTCTATCTAAGCCAAGGACCGCATTGCACTTCTCGAGAGCTGGGAGTGGAGGTCGCGCCCAAATCCATCACTTACTTGGGGATCAAGGTTGGCACCACACCTTCTTCCTTGTACACCCTGAACTACGCTCCTCTCTTCAAACGTATCACCCAGGAACTGATCAGGTGGCAGGCTTTACCGCTATCTCTGTTTGGTAGGGCACATCTCCTCAAAATGGTGAGCGTTGGTAGGTTGCTCTACCCCTTACAGATGATACCATTGTTGCTTCGTCATTCAGATGTAGCCACATTGCAATCGGCATTCACGGCCTTCTTGTGGAATGGCAGAAGACCTCGGATTGCCTTTAAAAAATTGTGCCTGCCTCTGCATGATGGAGGAATTCAATTACCTGATTTACGCCTGTATAATCTTGCTGCTCTCATGCGACATGCTCGGGACTGGTGTCTGGATGCCACCTGGTTCTCCAATACGATGTTAGAAAACGTGCTTGCGGAACCTTGGGATCTAAAGGCCTTGCTGCATGTGCCCTATGCGTCACTCCCGTCCCATATTAAATGTAACCTATTGTTGAAAGATACAATAGCCGCATGGAAAGCGACCAGGAAAATTTATGACTTACCTTATATCTTGTCGAGCTTCTTACCTCTCTGGAACTCCACGCTGTTTCCACGGGGAACTGATGATCACTTTGCTCAGTTCTGGAAGGCTAAGGGGCTGCATAGTGTGCATCAGATGTTTTCTGGGGAGGACGGGGCCATATGGGAATGGGATACCTTACGTAACACATTTAATCTGCCTCCGGGGCATTTCTTGCACTATGACAGCACGATCCTATGTCAGGGGCCTTCCCAGGAGTAAAGAATATCTTTCCAGGGAGGCGGTCTTCACCACTCACTTGGGTCCGGCTAGGGGTAGACTGTCTCTATCTGATTTGTATCTTACTCTTAAACAGACGACGCTACATGTACTGGGAGAATCACTTTTCAATTCATGGGGAGAGGAATTGGACATTAATGATGCGAGGGCCAAGTTATTGGTGGGGTTACAACACATCAGAAAATCCATAGTGAGTGAAAGGTGGAGGGAAATGCATTTTCGTATTTTACATAAAGCGACGTATGCATTTAACTTTTCATATGTGGATGCCCCAGCACACTATCTTAGGAGGTGCCCTAAGTGTGATCTTCCTAAGGCCGATTTGCTTCATGCACTGTGGAAATGCCCGAGATTGGAATCACTATGGGGTGAGGTGCAATCTCTCATCAAGACGATTTGGGGTGAGGAGGTTCCTCTGTCCCCATTGGCGATGATATTTCACTATATTCCCCTTTCCCTATCGGGAGGTTGCAGTTTCAACCTCCACGCAGTCAAAAGCCGAGACGATAAATAGGGGTGGCACAGGGGACCTGAGAAAGGAGGTCTGGTCGAGAGGGAAGGCACAGCGGTAAGTCGTTGGGAGCCTGACCGCGACAACGTACCACGCCCGCCGGAGCCAGTCTGGGCCACGAGAATGATGAGAGCGTCCTCTGCCGTGAGTTTCCTCAGGACTCTGGAATGAGAGGAAGGGGAGGAAACAGATAAGGTAGGGCCAGGCCCGACTAAGAAATAGATAAGGTAGGGCAAAGCCCGACCAAGAGAGGAACGCTGCAGTTGTGGCGGGACAAGTAGAGGTCCATGCCTGGAGCGCCCTAGAGGTTGCAGGACACTGCAAACATCTCCGGATGTAGGGATCACTCACCTGGGACGGCTGAGGACCAGCTGAGACAGACCACCTCCCAGGCGAGTATGTCCGGAATGAAGATTGCTAAGATGGTTGGAAACTCGAGTTCCGCCCAGAAGGGAATTTCCCGAAGAAGCAAGCAAAGATAGAATTGCCCTAGTCCCAGCATGTTGGTGGGGAGGACTTCTAGGGGGACCAAGGCCCCAGACCGCCGGTCCTTGAAAACACCTCCCCAGTCCAACAGACCGGCAGGAAGGAGCGCCCCTGAAAAGCAGGGGGAAACGAAGCCACCATAAAAGGGACCGACAAGACTGTCGAGAGAGAATGATCTTGCGGTCGAGAGACCAAGGGGACCTGTCCCACCAGCAGAGAATCGCCAGTTGAAAAGGTCGGTGATGAAACTGGGCGAAAGGCACGGCCTCCACGGTCGCCAGCAACCGACCCAGGGCGGTCAAGCATAAGCAAATGGAAACTGGAGCAGGATGCCGAAGTTATCCGACTCCTGACAAGAGTCAGCCGAATGTTCGGCAGAGTCGAAAGCGGGCAGAGGCCACGTCGAACTGGAGCCCCAGGAGAGAGGTTGAACTTGTCACGATTAACCATCCAACCAAAGAAAAAACAAGGGTTGGAGGTTGAGACTAAGACTCCCCAGATTCTGGGCCCTGGTTGGAGCTCTGATCAGGAGGTCGTCCAAGTAAGGAATCACTGAAACAACTCTTTTCCATAACAGAGCTATCACAGGCATCAGGTCCTTGGTAAAGACCTGCGGAGTAGTGGTCGGAATGAAAAGGAGAGCCACAATAGAAAATGGCCGTCCGGAACTGCAAAGCGGAAGTACCGCTGATGACCGGGAAATATTGGAATGTGGAGGCAGGCATCCTTGATGTCCACCGAGGAAAGAAAAACTCCCCTTGAACCATGGACTCCAGCACCGAACGGAGAGACTCCATTTGGAATGGTAAGCAGAAGATGCTGGTGGAGATGCTCGAGAACCAAGATTGGCGAACAGAAACACCCGTCTTGGGGACCACAAAGATATTGGAATAAAAAACCTTGAAAAATGTTCCCCTGAAGGAACCGGGACAATTACTCCCTGGATGAAAGGGAACTGGAACGCGCCCCCAAAATGCCTCCGCTAGAGAGGAGGACCTGGGGGGTCCGGGAAAGAAAAAAGCAGTCCCATGGAGGCAAATTCGACCAACCACCCGAGAAAAGTCGGCGGGTGGGGGGCGACCCCTCAGGTCAAGGTAGGCCTACGGATGCCTGATGGGGCCGCAAAACGGCCAGAACGGTTAGCCGACCTCCGGGAAGGATGGATCAGGAAGGAGGGAGCCCTCTTCCCGTGAAGGCGCCTGGCTGGACTATTGTTGGTACCAAAGGTCCGCAGGACCGGAAGGAGGAGGACTTCCGATGGAAAGTGGTTCTGCGAGCCTCATCCAGAGGTATAAGGAACTCTTTCCGCCCGTCGCCTCACTTCAAGAAGGCTGACTCCGCATTCCAGGCTATAAGCCACATGGAGCGAAGGAGGGCTACCAGGTAGCCTGTGGCAAAGGCAGCACTGTGGCTGCGCATGGAAGCAGAACCCAGAAAATCTCCGGTGTAGGAGCATCGGAGAGCTAGTCTAGATAAATCCCCTGGAGGGATCCCGAATACTACCCTGGCGGAGTTGGGAGACCATACTGAAAGGGCATATGACACCCAGGCAGAAGCAAAAGCAGGAAGAAAGGAAGAACCTGCTGTCTCAAAAGCAAATTTTGCCTAAGTCTACACCTTGTCCGCTGGATCCTTCAAGGCAGCCGCATTACCCAACGGCAGGCCTTAGAGAGGCAGGAGACCGGTAGATCCACAGTTGTAGAGGAGGTCCACCGAGCAATGAGGTCGTTTATGAAGGGATACCGCGCTTGAACCTTCTTCGTTTCCTGAAACTTTTTGTCAGGGTGCCTTCAGGAGGAATCCAGCAGGGCGTCAAATTCAGCGTGAGAACTGAAAGTCTTGGGTGCCTGTCGGACACAAAGAAAGGAGACTCCTGGAGACACGTCCGAAGTTCCTGGGTCCTTTAGCTGGAAGGGTTCTCATATGGCCGAAACTAATGAGTACACCACATCAGGCATATCCGTGCAGCCCTCTGAGTCGGGGGCCGAATCAGAAACCTCATCCACAAGTTCTTCCAGGTGAATGAGAACGAGGTGAGGCAGCCCTGGAAGAGGTTGGGCACGATGAAAGGCAACTTCTAGAGCCCCGTCCGAAGTTCCTGGGTCCTCTAGATGAAATGTGTCTCTTATGGCCGAAACCAATGAGTTCATCGTGTCGGCAGAATCCGAGCGGTCCTCTGAGTCAGATGCCGATTCGGAAACCTCATCCACAAGCTCTCCAGGTGAATGGGAACGCGTTGAGGCAGCCCTAGATGAGGGAGAGACTGAGCGGCGACTGCAGAAGCGTCCTCTGGAAGAGGGACGCTTGTGATAAGCTGAGGTAGCGGGGCGAGATCTATGATGGGAAAGCCCGTACCCGTCCGAAGACCCCGGGGATGATTCAGAGGAAACACCCCTATTACGCATGCGAGAAGCGTAGGGAGAAGAAGAGCGAGTCCCCCCGGAGGGCCAACGGAGGGAGGACCTCTCCAAGGCAGTCACCACACAACGGGAGACCAGCGCCAAGTCGGATATACCCAGCGGGCCTGGTAGAACATCCGGGGTAGTAATAGCCGGGGGGTCTGGGGTAGCAGTGGTGCAGGCAGAACAAGTAGGTTCAGCAGAACCAGACATTGTGATACAGTTATTACAGGGGTAAAAAGTAACTAAGGACCCAGCTATGTGTTTAGAGGAAGGAACAGATCTGGGCAAGTACATAGTAATAAAAAAAATAAAAAAAAATAAATAAAAAGAACGGTCTCACCCAAGTCTGTGTCCCTCAGGCTGCTGCTGTGAGAAGAACTCCGGCAGAGAGAAGAGAGCAAATGCTGGACCAATGGCCAGAGGGGGTGTGCTAGTAACAAGAGCACTGTTGAATGGCCCTGCAACACCCTGGGCGCACACAGCGCTGATTGGAGGTCCTGGGTGGGCGGAGCTAAAGCGCACCAGGCCGCCGAAGTAATAGCCCAATCCATGATGGCGCCCACGCCCGGCCCCCGAGCGCACATGCGCCTCGGGGGAACGGAGCGGGCGAACGCCGTCGGCAGTTACACTGCCAAAGTGAAAGTAAAAACTGCGCTGTGTGGCCGGGCTGGAGGAGCGCCCGCAGTAATTAGAGACATGCCGCGGCTGCAGAAGCAGCCGCGTTATACAGTGCACCAAACACACACCTGCCCACACATATATGTGCCACTGCTCACCCCATAGAAGGCAAAAAGGAGGGAAAAGATCCTCCTGGCCAGTCCCATTAAACCCATACAAAAAAGGTGGGCCACAAACTTGGGGTCTACAGCTGTTGAGAATCCGGCACCTAAGGATAAAAGGGCAAATATACTCACCTTAGTCTGAAGAACTTACCTAATGAAGCAAGACGAGCAGGGAAATGTGGGGGGACCCGGACCCATGAGGTACAACCCCAGGTGCTGGCCGTTGGCGAGAGGGGGTTGACAGTACATCCACGATATCTGTGCCCCCTCAATCGCAAATGGGGAAACAGTGAATGCTATGTTCCTGAGTCCCCACCTGAAAACAGGAAAATAAAAGGAAAGAAGAAACTAAATGTCCCTAATCTAGAAAAATAAAAAAGTTAGACCAGGTCTGGGGAAAACCCAGAGCAGTGTCCATCTCCTGCAGACACTAAGCTTAAACTGATTACCTCAGGCTCTGTAGGCGGGTATATCCTGCTGGGAGGAGCCGACTTTTTGGTTTCCATAGTGTCAAGTCTCCTAGCAACAACAGCATATACCCAAGGTCTGTGTCCCCCAATGGAGCCGATAGAGAAATTGTAGACCTGCACCAGGCTGGGAAGACTGAATCTGCAATGGGCAAGCAGCTTGGTGTGAAAAAAATCAACTGTGGGAGCAATTCTTAGAAAATGGAAGACATCCAAGACTACTGATAATCTCTCTCGATCTGGGGCTCCACACAAGATCTCACCCCGTGGTGTCAAAATGATCACAAGAACAGTGAGCAAAAATCTCAGAACCACACGGGCTACCATCAGTAACACGCTACGCCACCAGGGTCTCAAATCATGCAGTGCCAGACGTGTCCCCCTGCTTAAGCTGTCTGGGCCAGTCTTAAGTTTGCTAGAGAGCATGTGGATGATCCAGAAGAGGATTGGGAGAACGTCATATGGTCCAAAGAAACCAAAGAACTTTTTGGTAAAAACTCAACTTGTCGTTTTCGGAGGAGAAAGAAAGCTGAGTTGCATCCAAAGAACACCATACCTACTGTGAAGCATGGGGGTTGAAACCTCATACTTCGGGGCTGTTTTTCTGCTAAGGGACCAGGACAACTGATCCATGTAAAAGGAAAGAATGAATGGGGCCACGTATCGTGAGATTTTGAGTGAAAACCTCTGTCCATCAGAAAGGGCATTGAAGACCCCAGGGCTGGGTCTTTTTGCATAACAATGATCCCAAACACACCACCCGGGCAACGAAGGAGTGGCTTTGTAAGAAGCATTTCAAGGTCCTGGAGTGACCTAGCCAGTCTCCAGATCTCAACCCCATAGAAAAAATTTGGAGGGAGTTGAAAGTTCATGTCACCCAGCGACAGCCCCAAAACATCACTGCTCTAGAGGAGATATGCATGGAGGAAAGGGCCAAAATACCAGCAACAGTGTGAAAACCTTGTGAAGCGTTACAGAAAACATTTGACCTCGGTCATTGCCAACAAAGGGTACATAAAGTATTGAAATGAACTTTTGTTATTGACCAAATACTTCTTTTTCCACCATAATTTGCAAATGAATTCTTTAACCGCTTGGGAACAGAGCCCATTATAACCCTAAGGACGGGAGCATTTTTGGCATTTCTGACCACTATCACTTTAAAGCATTAATAACTCTGGGATGCTTTTACTTTTCATTCTGATTCAGAGATTGTTTTTTCGTGGCATATTCTACTTTATGTTAATGGTAAATTTTGTCGATACTTGCATAATTTCTTGGTGAAAAATTCCAAAATTTGATGAAAAAATTGAAGCTCTCTGCTTGAACGGAAAATAGACATTCCAAATAAATTATATATTGATTCACATATACAATATGTCTACTTTATGTTTGCATCATAAAGTTAAAGTACTCTAAATCAAAACATTTAACTGCCATTAGCAATCATTTTTCAAGTTATACAATAGTGTAAATGACCTTCATAACCTATATAGCAAGCATACCTTGTTTTCACGTAATCCGGAAGTTCATCCTCTGACTGTGAGCTATGACGCTCATTCCGCATGTTCTGGCCATCTGTCGCCATCTTTGTAACGAAACGTCAGCCTTTCTGTGATCCTCCCCACAGTCTGCCGGGCCCCCACAAGCCCGAGTCAGTCCCTCCCCCTCTGAATATTCATAACCCCTCTCGTTTCCTCAGCCGGCATTCGCTCGGCTGTGGAAAAGCCTCCCTAACCTCCCTCCTATCATGCTGTGAGTTGCGCGCCTGCGCACTCAGCAGCATCTTCGGCCCGGGCATGTGATTACTTTCATCCAGTAATTTAACTGATAGTTACGTCGGCGTAACTATCAGTTATATTCACAAAACAACTTATGCATAATGTAATGTGTAGAGAACAAGCTCCATGCGCATGCGTACCCGACCATACAAACCAATGTTTATTGAGAAAAACGGTTACATTACGTCTGTGAAGACATAGCGTTGCCATTGTTTTTGATTTTGCTGCTCCGGTCCATGTGTGCTACAGCGATGTGAACATAATATGCTTACATTACTGTAGCCAGCGTGAGCCGGGTGCAGCAATTGCTAAATGATTGGATGAGGCAGAGAGGGAGGAGATGGCGTAGTGGATGGGGGTGGTGGTTATGGAAAGGGGAGGCAGAGAGGGGCGTAGTGCTGAATATTATTAGGGGTGGGGAGCTACAGTGAGGGAGGGCTTGAGACCAGAGGAACAGGCGATATGAATGCTGGGTAGCGTCAATTATGATGTCACTTTGAGACATACAGTACCCGGAAGTAAGAGAAATGACAGCGGGCTGTAAGGGGAGAACCGCTGGACCGATTCGGGAGATCAGCACCTCTATTTAAAAAGGTATTTAGATACCCTATTCTATGGGGATATTTTTTTCAATATCATAGTACTCTAACATGTATTTACTTTTGTAAGACATCAGAGGGCTTCAAAGTTCAGCAGCAATTTTCTAATAAAAAAAAAAAAATAAAAAAAATCCAAATCGGAATTTTTGAGGGACCAGTTCAGGTTTGAAGTGGATTTGAAGGGCCTTCATATTAGAAATACCCCACAAATGACCCCATTATAAAAACTGCACCCCTCAAAGTATTCAAAATGACATTCAGAAAGTGTTTTAACCCTTTAGGTGTTTCACAGGAATAGCAGCAAAGTGAAGGAGAAAATTCAAAAATGTTTTGAATTTTTACAAGGGGTAATAGGAGAAAAAAGCCCCCCCAAAATTTGTAACCCAATTTCTCTCGAGTAAGGAAATGCCTCATATGTGGATGTACAGTGCTCGGTGGGTGCAGTAGAGGGCTCAGAAGGGAAAGAGCAACAATGGGATTTTGGAGAGTGAGTTTTTCTGAAATAGTTTTTGGGGGGCATGTCACATTTAGGAAGCCCCTATGGTGCCAAAACAGCAAAAAATAAAAATAAACACATGGCATACTATTTTGGAAACTACACCCCTCAAGGCATGTAACAAGGGGTCAAGTGAGCCTTAACACCCCACAGGTGTTTGACGACTTTTCGTTAAAGTTGGATGTGTAAATGAAAACATTTTTTTCAGTTAATTGCAGTTTTTTTCCCCAAATTTACCATTTTTACAAAGGGTAATGGAAGAAAATGCCACCCAAAATTTGTAACCCCATCTCTTCTGAGTATGGAATACCCCATGTTAGGACGTAAAATGCTCTTCGGGCGAACTACAATGCTCAGAAGAGGAGTCACATTTGGCTTTTGGAAAGCAAACTTTGCTGAAATGTTTTTTTTTGGGGGGGGGGCGCATGTCGCATTTAGGAAGCATTTGACAGATCTTTGGAACAGTGGGCTGTGCAAATGAAAAATTTTACTTTTCATTTTCATGGACCACTGTTCCAAAAATCTGTTAAGACACCTGTGGGGTGTAAATGCTCACTGCACCCTTTGTTCCATTACGTGAGGCGTGTAGTTTCCAAAATGGGGTCCATTGTTCTGGCACTATGGGGGCTTTGTAAACACATGTGGCATTCAATTCCGGACAAATTTTCTCTCCAAAAGCCCAATGGCGCTCCTTCTCTTCTGAGCATTGTAGTTCACCTGCAGAGCACTTTACATTCACATATGGGCTATGTTCTTACTTAGAAGAAGTGGGGTTACAAATTTTTTTTTTTTTTGGGGGGGGGGGGGGGGGGGGGCATTTTTTTCCCCTATTTTGCCTTGTGAAAATGAAAAATTTAGGGTAACACCATTTTAGTGAAAAAACATTTTTCTTAATTTTCCAGTACAAATTTAACAAAAATTCGTCAAACACCTGTGGGGTGTTAAGGCGCACTATACCCCTTGTTACATTCCGTGAGGGGTGTAGTTTCCAAAATGGGGTCACATGTGGGTATTTATTTTTTGCGGTTATGTCAGAATCGCTGTAAAATCAGCCACCCCTGTGCAAATCCCCAATTTAGGCCTCAAATGTACATCATGCGCTCTCACTCCTGAGCCTTGTTGTGCACCCACAGAGCATTTTACGCCCACATATGGGGTATTTCTGTACCCAGGAGAAATTGCGTTACAAATTTTGGGGGTCTTTATTTTCATAAGTGGTAAAAGGAAAAAAAAAAAAAAAAAGTATGGGGCCACAGGGGTAAAATGAGAAAATGAGTACGGAAATAACCCATATGTGGCCCTAAACTGTTTCCTTGAAATACGACAGGGCTCCGAAGTGAGAGAGCGCCATGCGTATTTGAGGACTAAATTGGGGATTGCATAGGGGTGGACATAGGGGTATTCTACGCCAGTGATTCCCAAACAGGGTGCTTACAGTTGTTGCTAAACTCCACATGCCTGGACAGTCAGTGGCTGTCCGGAAATGCTGGGAGTTGTTGTTGTTTTGCAACAGCTGGAGGCTCCATTTTGGAAACACTGCCATACAATACGTCTTTATTTTTATTGGGGGGGCGGCAGTGTAAGGGTGTGTATATGTAGTGTTTTACCCTTTATTATGTGTTAGTGTAGTGTTTTTAGGGTACATTCACACTGGCAGCGGTTTAGTGAGTTTCCCGCTAGGAGTTTGCGCTGCGGTGGAAAATTTGTCGCAGCTCAAACTTGAAGCAGGAAACTTACTGTAAACCCGCCCGTGTGAATGTACCGTGTACATTCAGATTTGGGGGCCAAACCTCCAGCTGTTTCATAACTACAACTCCCAGCATGTACTGATAGACCGTGCTTGCTGGGAGTTGTAGTTTTGCAACAGCTGGAGGCACACTGGTTGGAAAACCTTCAGTTAGGTTCTGGTACGTTAGGTTCTGGTACCTAACTCAGTACTTTCCAACCAGTGTGCCTCCAGCTGTTGCAAAACCACAACTCACAGCATGTACTGATCGATCAGTACATGCTGGGAGTTGTAGTTTTGCAACAGCTGGAGGTACGCAACTACAACTCCCAGCATGCTGAGACAGCTGTTTGGGCATGCTGGGAGTTGTAGTTTTGCAAGAGCTGAAGGGCCACGGTTTAGAAACCACTGCACAGTGATTTCCAAACTGTAGCCCTCCAGATGTTGCTAGGCAACTCACTGCCTTCCGTAGAACCCAGGGAGCCGCATCACCATCCTCTTCTGCCGCCAATGGGTAAGTGGATCTTCAGGCGCTTGTCGCCTTCGGTTTCCCCATTCTGCCTGGCCTATTGTGGGTGGGCTGGATGGGGAAACCGAAAGTTAACCCCCCACCCCTGATCTACTATTGGTCGTCGCTTCTAGACAACAAATAGCAGGGATAGTAGGGGTGGAACCCCTGCCATCTCACTCCTATCCCTTCAGGGGGATCGTGGGTGTCTTGGACAACCCCGATCCCCCTTATTCTCCAGGTGTGAATTCACCGGCGATTGCCGACATTGGGGGTGGGGGGGTCTTGGTCAGGACCCCTCCTGGGCATTGGCACGGGATGCCTGCTGAATGATTTCAGCAGTCATCCTGGTCCGATCACCGCCCAGCGAGTGGCAGTGATCGGAAACGCGGAGCGCGTACAGGTTCGCCCTCCGTCCTTAAATACCGGGACGCAAGGGCATATCCATACGCCCTCTGTCCCAAACAGGTTAAAAATCAGACAAATGTGATATTATGGATTCTTTTTTCTCATTATGTCTCTCCGTTGAGGTATACCTACGATAAAAATTACAGGCCTCAACTTTTTAAGTGGGAGAACTTGCACAGTTTGTGGCTGACTAAATACTTTTCCCCCCCCACTGTAAGGGGCTTTATGAGGGCTTCTTTGCACAGGGATCTGTAGTTTTTATCTGTACCATTTTTGTATTTATTTAATTGGTATTTTGGTACTTACTGTGCATGATCATAAAACATATTTTAACCCCTAGATGCACCCATTCCCTACATATAAATCTCCTAAGCGTGCTTCATACACGGTGGGTCCCGATTGCTATCTGCCTGATTGAGCAAATGTACATTTGATTACATTTGTAATAGAAAAAAATCCCACAATTTACAACTCCTGACTTTGCAGCTATACCACATCCCAGATCTGAAATATGACAAATCCCAATAGTGCTTTATGGGCCACTGAATTATAATTGGGGTCATCCTTACAAACAAAAAAAAATTAAAGGAAAAAACAAACAAAAAAAAAAAAACTTACAACTCCAGGCTTGCAGCAAGGACCTCCGCATTCTTGGTTCTGACGGAAGTGCATGCGATGAGAGACCTCATCGCATGCACCTACACCAGGGCACTGATGTCATGTGTGCCTCACTATAGGCTGCAGCATACAGCTGCAGTCTAAAAGGAGTTTAGTGGCACACACAAAGTTTAAAAGAGACACTGAGCATCATTGATGCGAGTTCTGGATCTCCTGGCTCTGCTTTCCCGAAGTAGGGCTAAATTTCTAAAGAATTCACCTGTCCAGGGCCCAGAACTGCATGTCCCAGGCATCAAGCGATAGGATTTCCCCATCCGTTAGGTGCTTTCTTCACAATAATGTAGCAGCCCTGTTCAATGCAGAGATGACTAGCCAAGTCTACCGATTTAACCTTGCAAGCTGTGTAGTGCTTATCACTTTCTTCAAAAAGGACTTGTGTGTGCGCAAAGGCAAATGTTAAATCTTTGTGTTACCCATGAAATAGGCAAATAAAAAATAAGCATTAACTGTCAGGTATAAATATTCAGTTTTTCATACAGTTCCAAAGTTAAAACACAAACCCATGAATGTACGTTGAAATGTATTCTTATAAACAACACAGAAGCCAACCCAAACTGCTGGTCTCTAACCCATATCAGTAAAGTGTCTTTTGCTGAGAACCGGTCCAGACAGAGAATCAGACTGTTATGCATCCTTGGACTCCAAGAGATCACAAACTTCTTTCACCTAACCAAACTGGAGTGCCAGTGTGCAGTCACTGAAAAGTCAGGGCTGTGACCTTGAGGTTGATGGACCCTCTTGTACGCTCAGAGATGCTCCAGAGGGAAAACTTTCTTCCAGCTTTACAAGTCTTTCATATAATATGTTTAAAAGTACCTTTTGCTACATAAAGAAAAAGATAGAAACAAATCAGAGTTCTATTCACTTATCGGGAAAAAAATTAATAAATTACATTACTGGATTAATGGTGTAAGAACATTTAAGGACAAATGTGAGAATATTATACTTAAAGTACATAACGTACTGTAGGTATTAGTATGGAACAGTTCCACAAACTAAATATAAGGAAATATTAAAAGGAGAAAATTGGGCAAATTGTGCACAGGCTGCACACACACTTTAACCCCATAAGGACCGGGGTTTTTTCTGTTTTTACATTTTCGTCCTTGCCTTTAAAAAATCCTAAGTCTTTCAATTTTGCACCTAAAAGTCCATATGATGGCTTATTTTTTGTGCCACCAATTCTACTTTCTAATGAGATCAGTCATTTTACCCAAAAATCAACAGCGAAATGAAAAAAAAAATTTATAATCGATGCGAGACAAAATTGAAATAAAAAAATACGATATTTTGTAAATTTTGGGGGCTTCCGTTTCTACACAGTACATTTTCAGTAAAATTTATACCTTCTCTGTAAGTCCATACAATTAAAATGATACCCTACTTATATAGGTTTGATTTTGTATTACTTCTAGAAAAAATCATAACTACATGCAGGAAAATTTCTGAACCCTATAACTTCTATTTTTCCGCGTATGGGGTGGTATGAGGGCAAATTTTTTGCGCCGTGATCTGAAGTTTTTAGCGGTACCAATTTTTGTATTCATAGGGCTTAATTAATTTTTTCAGGATATAAAAAGTGATCAAAAAGACACTATGTGGACTTTTGAATTTTTTTTGCGCGTACGCCATTGACCGCGCGGTTTAATTAACAATATATTTTTATAATTCGGACATTTCCGCACGTGGCGATACCACATTTTTTATTTACACAGTTTTTTTTTAAATGCGAAAGGGGGTGATTCAAACTTATTAGGGAAGGGGTTAAATGATCTTTATTAACTTTTTTTTTTGCAGTGTTCTAGCTCCCATAGGGGGCTATAACACTGCACACACTGATCTTTTACATTGATCACTGGTTTCTCATAGGAAACCACTGATCGATGATTCTGCTGCTTGACTGCTCATGCCTGGATCTCAGGCACTGAGCAGTCATTCGGTGATCGGACACCAGGAGGCAAGGTAAGCTCCTGCTGTGTCATAGCTGTTCGGGATGCCGCGATTTTGCCGCAGACATCCTGAACAGCCCCCTGAGCTAACCGGCAACGATTTACTTTCACTTTAGACGCGGCGTTCAACTTTGAATGCCGCGTCTAAAGGGTTAATAGCGCGCGGGACCGCGATCAGTGCCGCGCGCTATTAGCCACGGGTCCTGCCCATTGTTAGAGGCAAGGCCCAAGCCGCTATGACGCTATCGGGGTCCTGTTCCTCCAGCGCTGCTCAGCTCTGTGCTTCTTAGGCTCGAAACGTCACACTGCGGTCAGCGTATCGCCGGCCGCAGCGATATCCCGCCTTGGCCGGTGATAGTCTGAGCACACTCATGTAAGGAGCTCTTGCCCCACCTTTTCCCTGCTGCCTGAGCTCCTTACATGACAGAGCACTCAGTCTATCACCGGCTAAGGCGGGACATCACTGCGGCTGGTGATTAACTGACTGCAGTGTGACATTTCGAGCCTAAGAAGCACAGAGTTGAGCAGCGACCGGAGGAACGGGACACAGATATCGGAGCAATGGGGGAAGTTTTTGCAGCCCTTGCAGCCCCGGCACAAGGGAACTTAAGATTTCTGCCGCATTTCTCCTTGAACCCCTTAAGGACCAAGCCCATTTTCACCTTAAGGACCAGGCAAATTTTATTTTTTGCGTTTACATTTTTTCCTCCTGGCCTTCTAAAATCCATAACTTTTATAGTTCCATCTACAGACCCATATAAGGGCTTTTTTTTGCATGACCAATTTTACTTTGTAATGAAACCTCTCATTTTACCATAAAATGTAGGTAAACCACCCGTTTAGGGAGGAAATTTAAATGAAAACCACAATTTTGCACATTTTAGAGGGTTTTGTTTTCACCCTGTACACTTTACGGTAAAAATGACGTGTTCTTTATCCTGTGGGTCAATACGATTAAAATGATACCCATGGCTAAATACTTTTTTTTAAGTGGTACAAAAATATAAATCTGAAACTTTTTGTACAAAATCAGTAATCTAAACTTTTTCATTTTTCTGTATATAGGGTGGTGTGAGGGCTAATTTTTTGCGCCGCCATCTGTAATTTATCGATACCACATTTGCATATATAAAACTTTTAGATCATTTTTTTAATTAATTTTTTTTAAATAAAATGTTACTGAATAAGCAGCATTTTGGGACATTTTTTATGTTTACGCCGTTCACCGTACGGAATTATTAACATTATATTTTGATAGTTCGGACATTTACACATGCGGCGATACCAAATATTTTTATAAAAAATAAAAATGTACATCCTGGTGCGCGAAGTACTGCCAAACTAGGACGTACATTTACTTCAGTGGTTTTTAAGGGGTTAAAATGTGTTGCCTGGTGTAGAACCTATTTTGACATAGTAAGGGTATGCGGAGTCAATAGATATGGCACTCATGTTCAGGATTCTCATGTCTTGGCCAGTGCAAAGAGTGGTTACCAATATAAATCTCTGAAGGACCTGTAATGTACTGTATTACACTTTCATTGATTTGGATAGGTACCATGTAATGTTATATTTCTTCTATGGTGGTGTTACAGGACAGATGACCACTTACTGCCATGTTTCCCCACAGTTTACAGCCAATAGCTGGGATACCAGTAGTGGGACACTTTATAAATAGATTATTGACAAGGAACCTTTTTAACCATTAGAAATTGTCCAAAGTGGAGAACTAATTTAAAGACATACTATGCTGACACGGGGAAACACCATACACAAGTATATGCATTACAGACTTTTAGCCACTCTGCAAAATAAGCTAAAAGTACTCACTGTACACTGCCATCTTTGGCAGTGCTATAGACAATGAATGGAATGGCAACCCACACATGTGACTCACCACTGCATTCCAAGATGTGACTAGGCTGCTCATTCTTAAGATCCCAAGGGTCCCAGCATTTGGACCAATCAGACACTTATCCCCTCCCTGTGGATAGGGCATTATTGTAATAAACTGGAATACCCATTTAAAGTGAAATTAGTAAGACGCCAAATTTGCCTTTTTGGTATGTTTAGATTCTGTGGAGGTCACAGATTTGTTGCAGATTTTAACTTCCTCATTGAAGTTAATAGGGAAACATCTGCAGAAAATGTGGAACAAATGTGCAGTGTGAACACACCCATAACATTTATAAATACCTTTTTAAATTCTTCTTCATAATAATGACACATCTCGAGGGTAACTGGGGCATCAGATGTGGAAATTATCTGCTGAAGATTCTCTCCAAATGTGTATCTAGAACAGAGATTACTAAATATCTTGACCACCTCAACAACACAACAATCATCTAGCGATCTCTCAGGCTCTACAAACCCAACACTTACCTTGTAATAGCAGCATTGTCAATGTTGTACAGATTACATTTGTAGTTCAGATGGACTGGTGTAGAAGAGTAAAACTTGCCAAGAACATGGTGGCACTTGCTGCAGGTCAGAGGCTTGTACTGGCTACAATGGATAACTTAACATTAGTACACTCATTTAAACCCCTGCAGTTGTGACAGCTCCACAAACTGAAAAGCCTTCACTCCTAGGGGAGCCACTCGCAATGTAAGGGAACATACAATTATCCTCTACTTTGGACTATCCCTTCATAATGTAGAGAAACCGGACAGTTAGTGTCAGTCATAGGGAAAATGAAACGATTGGCCAGCTTTTCTTTTTCATTAATATATGAAATATTATAATACAATATATTAACCCCTTAAGGACACAGTTTCTCATTTTTGCACTTATGATTTTTAGAAGGTGAGGGGGAAAAAACAGTACGCTTTCAATATTCCACCTACAGACCCAAAATAAGGGCTTGCTTTTTGCACCACCAATTGTACTTTGTAATGACATCAATCATTTCACCACAAAACCTACAGCGAAACAAAGATATATATTTGTAGGGCAAAAATTTAAAGAAAAAATAAACATAACATTTTGTAACTTTTGGGGGCTTCAGATACTACACAGTGCAGTTTTTGGTAAAAATGACACCTTTTTCTATAGGTCCATACAGTTACAACAATACCCAAATTACATAAATTTTAATTTTGTTTTACTTCTATTGAAAAAATAACTTTTTGCATGAAAATTAGCATGTTTAAAGAATGTCTTTCTGACTGCTATAACTTATTTTTCCTTATACAGGGATGTGAGAGTCCTCAATTTTCTGTAGTTTTTATTGGTACCATTTTTTGTTTTGATGGGACTTTTTGATCGCTTTTCATACTTTTTTTTAGGGATGTCCCAATACAGATACTGGTATCGGGGCCGATACTAGCTATTTGCATGGTATCGGGGACTCGTTTAATGTTCCCGATACCTGCTGCCGCTCCACTGTCCCGTTCTTCCGTCCTCCAGGCCGCATCATGTGGTCTTATGGAGGAGCATGTGACACACACGTCACTCCGTCTCCTCCCCTGCGCCCGTAACGCTACGGAGGAAGCAGAGTGACGTATATGTCACATGCTCCTCCATAATAACACATGATGCGGCCCGGAGGACGGTAAAACGGGACAGTGGAGCGGCAGCATCCAACACAGGTGGTGAGCTGCCTGCAAGGAGGGGGACGGGCGGCCCCTGCTGCTGTCTAAACGGGGGGGGGGGGGGAGGGGGACTGGCCCCTGCTGCTGTCTAAAGGGGGGGCCCTGCTGCTGTCTACAAGGGGGGCTGCTGCTAATGTCTGCAAGGGGATACTACCTACTATTAAAGGCAATCTTACAGCAGAGTCACCGGCACTAACCTGAATTTATAGGTAGATAGTGCAGGTGACCCGGTTTCTACCGCTGCTCACCTTGTGATCATCAGTCATCGTTCTCACCGCCAATGCAAATTCCCTGTTCTGTCCAATGGAGAAGAGAGAAATCTTGGCTCATACTACAGCAGCCGCCTCCATTGTACACAAGGACCCACATATCAGCACGGTAAGCAGCGCCAGAAACCGGGTCACCTGCTGTCAGATTCCGTTTAAAATATAAGTACTCGAACTTGGTATCGGCGAGTACTAGAATTAAAGTATCGGTACAAAAAAAATGGTATCGGGACATCCCTACTTTTTTTTTTTTTTTTTTTTTTTTTAGGGTATAGAGTCATCAAAAATTAGCAATTTTTAATTTTTCTCACACACTTGACCGTGTGGTTTAACCTCTTGAGGACGTACCTGTACGTCCGGTATTTAAAACGGGGTCACGCCGTGACCCCGCATCATACCGGGTCGGTCCCGGCGGCTAATGATAGCCGGGACCCTGGGGTAATAGCGTGCGCACCGATCATTGTGCCACACGCTATTAACCCTTTAGACGCGGCGATCAGAGTTGATCACCACGTTTAAAATTAAAGTGAAAGCTTCCCAGCATACAGGCTTGAGCAATCAATCGCCTATAACACTGATCCATGCAAAGCTATGGCTTTGCAGGGATAATTGTAAAAGTTCAGAGTGTGCAGTGTTATAGTCCCATATGGGAGCTATAACTGCAAAAAAAATAAAAATAAAAGTTAATAGAGGTCATTTAACCCCTTCCCTAATAAGAGTTTGAATCACCCCCCTTTTCCCATAAATAAAAAAGTGGTATCGCAGCGTGCGGAAATGTCCGAATTACATATAAATAAAAATATATTGTTAATTAAACCACACGGTCAATGGCGTACGCGCAAAAAAAAAATCCAAAGTCCAAAATAGCGTCTTTTTGGTCACTTTTTATAGAATGAAAAAATGAATAAAAAAGCGATCAAGAGGTCTCATCAATACAAAAATGGTACCGATAAAAACTTCAGATTACGGTGCAAAAAATTAGCCCTCATACCGGCCCATACGCGGAAAAATAAGAGTTATAAATCAACTTTCCTGCATGTAATTATGATTTTTTTTTCAGAAGTACGACAATATCCAACCTATATAAGTAGGGTATCATTTTAACCGTATGGACTTACAGAATAAATATAAGGTGTTATTTTTACCGAAAAATGCACTGCATAGAAACGGAAGCCCCCAAAAGTTACGAAATGGCATTTTCTCTTCAATTTAGTTGCACAATGAATTTTTTTTCCGTTTCACCGTGGATTTTTCGGTAAAATGACTAATGTCACTGCAAAGTAGAATTGGTGGCGCAAAAAATAAGCCATCATATTGAATTTTCTGTGCAAAATTGAAAGCGTTATGATTTTTAGAAGGTGATGAGGAAAAAATGAAAATGCAAAAACGGAAAAACCCTGCGTCCTTAAGGGGTTAATTAACATTACATTTTTATAGTTCAAACCTTCACACACTCAGCAATACCACATGTTTATTTGTTTACATATTTTTTTTAACCTGTTAACCCCTTAAGCACTCAGCGTTTTTTCAGTTTACATTTTCGCTTTTTCCTCCTTACCTTTTAAAAATCATAACCCTTTCAATTTTCAACCTAAAAATCCTTATGGCTTATTTTTCATGCCACCAATTCTACTCAGTAATTACAGTAATTTTACACCAAAATCTACAGAGAGAGAAAAAAAAAAAATGTAATTAGCGATATAGATATACGGTATCTATATCTATAATTGTGCAACAAAATTGTAGAAAAAAAATCCCATTTTGTAACTTTTGGGGGCTTACGTTTCTATGCAGTAAATTTTTGGGTAAAAAATAAAAAAATTACAGCTTATTTTTATTTTGTAGCTCCATACAATTAAAATGATGCCCTACTTATATAGGTTTGATTTTGTGTTCTGGAAAAAATCATAACTACATGCACGAAAATGAATACGTTTAAAAATGTCCTCTTCTGACCCCCCCCCCCCCCCCCCCCCCCTATAACTTTTAAAAAATTTTCCACATACGGGGATGTAGGAGGGCTAATTTTTTGCGCCATGATCTGAAGTTTTTATCGGTAACATTTTTGTTTTGATCAGACTTTTTGACTTGAGTTTTTTTATTCAATTTTTTATGGTATAAAAAGTGACCAAAAATACGCTATTTTGGACTTTGGAATTTTTTACGTGTACGCCATTGACCGTGCGGTTTAATTATATATTTTTATAGTTCGGACATTTACGCTCGCGGCGATACCACAGATGTTTATATTTATTTACATTTTTTTTTATGGGAAAAGGGGGTTAAATCTAAATTTATTTTTTAACACCATAAAGGAACTATAACATGCAGTACATTGATAGCCAGCACTGATCAATGCTATGCCATAGCATTGCATTGATCAGTGTTATTGGCGGTCGATTGCTCAAGCCTGGATTTGAGGCTTGGAGCAATCAATCACCGATCGGATGTGCAGGAGGCAGGCAAGAGACCCTCCTCGTGTGCCCTAGCTGATCGGGACACCGCAGGTCTTTTGTTTGTTTTTTAACTTTTTTTTTTAAACTTTAGATGCAGCTATCAACTTTGATCGCCGCATCTAAAAGGGTTAATACCATACATTACCGCCATCTGTGATGTCTGGTATTAGCCCCGGCTACAGTTAGCCCCGGCTACAGTTAGCCACCAGGACCAACCCTATATGATGTGGGGGTCACCACCTGACCCGGCGTTATATCGCGGGAGCAGGACGTACAGGTATGCCCTCCATCCTTAAGAGGTTAAGGACGCTGGGCTTTTTGGTCACTTCATATACCATTAAAAAAAAAAAAAAAAAATTTAAAAGCAACCAAAAAGTTCCATCAAAACAGAAATGGAACCAATAAACTACAGACCACGGTGCGAAAAAGTGAGCACTCATATAGCCCTGTACGTGGAAAAATAAAGTTATAGGGGTAAGAAGATGACAATTTTAAACTTACAAATTTGGTGCATGTAGTTACTTAAGTAATAAAATAAAACCTACATAAATTGGGTATCCTTGTTGTAACCATATGGACCTACAGAATAAAGATAAGGTGTCATTTTTACAGAAAAGTGCACTGTGTAGAACAGTTATTCGCAACAGGGGTGCCGTTCGCTATAGCCCATGGTGCCACGAGCTCCGGTGGCAAAAAATATATCTCCGCCACTGCTTCCATTCACCGCCATTAAGCCACCCACGCCACTGCTTCCATTCACCGCCATTAAGCCACTGCTTCCATTCACCCTCTCCATATATATGAGTACATTTTCGGCATTTTAGATGCCGCAATAAACTTTGATCACAGCATCTAAAGTGTTAATGCCTAGCCTCGGACTGATCGTTAAATATAGCAGCCGGGACTGAACGGATATGAAGCAAGCTCAGGTTCTGAGCTCGCTTATACGGCGCAGATAGTTAAGGGGTTAAAGGAATAAGAGAAAGGCTGTATAGGGCTTTTTATCCTGAATCTGTACTTTCCTCTCATTAATAGACCTTTCCCGTGCCAACATAGAGATTAAAGATGTGTAAATTAGCCTTCGGAGCTCATTGGTAGATCACAGGGGAGAGAGACTAGGATCACAGTACTGGCTAGTGGCTGTCAATCAGGTACTGCACTGGCCAGTGTTCGGAACAATTAGTTCAGAATGCTGTGTGTCCGCTGTGCAGGTCAGCCACGCCCCCTCGTGATGTCAGGCCACGCCCCCTCAATGCAAGTCTATGGGAGGGGGTTGATGGCAGTCACACCCCCCTATAAACTTGCAATGAGGGTGCGTGGCCCGACGTCCTGAGAGAGCGTGGCTGACCCCTGCAGCGTGTACTCAGCATTCGGAACTAAATGTTCCAAACACCGGCCAGTGGAGTACCCCTTTAACTGGTTAATGACCAAGGACGTGTATGAACTGTGCTGGGCTTTAAGCAGCTTAGGGGGGGGGGGGGGTTAATACCCAGTGGGCTCCAAATCAGGGCACCAGTGGAGTCACTTTATGAGTCCCATATTTTGTTCAGTAAAGCGTAACTACAGCATCATACTAAAAATCACTATCCCTGAGCATTTTTTCTAAATTATATGCATTATGAACTTGGTCTGTAACAACCTGATTGGAGCAGAGTCAGCTGACCATTTTATGCGGTTGGTAGCTTCCCAACTCTCCCCCAAAAGCCCCCAGAAGTCGGGGCCGAAAGGGGTGAGTGTTGACTTCATCATACCTGATCCTCAGTCTTGCAGAAGCTTTCTCTCCTCTCCAAACTCACAACACCAGCACACTTGACTGGGCTGAGCATGTACAGTGGGGATCAAAAGCTTGGGCACCCCAGGTAAAAATTTGTATGTGCATAAAGAAGCCAAGGAAAGATGGAAAAATCTCCAAAAGGCATAAAATTACAGATTAGACATTCTTTTAATATGTCAACAAAAGTTGGAAATAAAATCTATCATTTACAATTTCAAAATAACAGAAAACAAAAAAATGGTGTCTGCAAAATTTATAGCATGCACTGCCCCCTTTGCAAAGCTGAGACCTGCCAGTGTCATGGATGGTTCTCAATCATCATCTGGGAAGACCAGGTGATGTCAATCTCAAAGGTTTTAAATGCCCAGACTCATCTGACCTTGCCCCAACATATAAGGAGAAGATAGCAAAACTTTTCAGATGTCAATATCCTCTGTTTGGAATGTAATTAAGAAATGGCAGTCATCAGGAACAGTGGAAGTTAAAGCAAGATCTGGAAGACCAAGAAAAATATCAGACAGAACAGCTCGCAGGATTGTGAGAAAAACAATTCAAACCCCACGTTTGACTGCACAATCCCCCCAGAAAGATGTGGCAGACACTGGAGTTGCGATACACTATTCCACTATAAAGAGATACTTGTACAAATATGGTCTTCATGGAAGAGTCATCAGAAGAAAACCTCTTCTATTTCCTCACCACAAAAAACAGCATTTGAACTTTGCAAATGAACATATAGAAAAGCCTGATGCATTTTGGAAACAAGTTCTGTGGACAGATGAGGTTAAAATTTAACTTTTTGGCCGTAATAAGCAAAGGTACTTTTGGAGAAGGGGAACAGAATTTAATGAAAAGAAGCTCTGTCTAGGGATCGACCGATATAGTTTTTTTTTTTAGGGCCGATACCGTTACCGATAATAGGTAGAGGTTAGGGCCGATAGCCGATAACTTATACCGATATTCCGTTATCGGCTATTTATCCCCCCGCGACAATGCTGCAGATCATTGATTTAAAGCAGGCGCTTTAAATCAATGCACTGCAGTGGCTTTTGCGGTGCCATAGGCCGCCACCCGCTTCTCTCCCCCTGCCTGTCCGGGGGTCCTGAGACCTATCACCGCCACCGCTCCCCCCACTGCGACCGCCCCCCTGACCCAGCCCCATTGCCTCCCCCATCCCCGGTTTTATAATTACCTGTTCCCTGGGTCCACTCTACATCTGGCTCCGGTGGAGTCCTCCTGAACTGTCACTGTGCGCACTGATGGTGATGTCGCGCACGTCACGTCACTCGTCATTGCGCACAGCGTAATGCAGGACGCAGCAGGAGCAAGAAGTAGCGTGGGCCCCGGGTACAGGTAATTATAAAACCGGGGAAGGGGGAGGCAATGGGGCCAGGGCGTTGCGGTGGGCGGTGCGCCATTATCGGCTTATTGGCAAGGTAATTGCCGATACCGATAATGCCCAAAATCGTGATTATCGGCCGATAATATCGGCCATACCGATAATCGGCCAATCCCTACCTCTGTCCAACTGTTAAGCATGGGGTGGATTAATCATGCTTTCGGGTTGTATTGCAGCCAGTGGCACAGAGAACATCTCATGAGTAGAAGGAAAAAATGGATTCAAATAAAATTTCTGCAAATTTTGGATGCTAACTTGATGCCATCTGTGAAAAAGCTGAAGTTAAAGAGAGGATGGCTTCTACAAATGGATAATGATCCTAAACACACCTCGAAATCCACGGGGGATTACATCAAGAGGCGTAAACTGAAGTTTTTGCCAGGGCCTTCACAATCTCCTGACCTCAACATAACTGAAAATCTATGGATAGACCTTAAAAGAGCAGTGTGTGACAGACAGCCCAGAAATCTCAAAGAACTGGAAGACTTTTGTAAGGAAGAATGGGCAAAGATACCTCAAACAAGAATTGAAAGACTCTTGGCTGGCTACAAAAAGCGTTTACAAGCTGTGATACTTGCCAAAGGGGCAGTACAAGATATTAACTCTGCAGGGTGCCCAAACTTTTGCAGACTCCATTTTATGTTTTCTGTTATTTTGAAAGTGTTTTTGTTGACATAAGAATGTCTAATCTGTAATTTGATGCCTTTTGGAGATTTTTCCATCTTTCCTTGGCATCTTTATGCACATTAATACAAATTTTTACCTGGGGTGCCCAAACTTTTGATCCCCACTGTATATAAAGAGATCAAGAGAAATAGCTGTAAGGTCAAATGAGCTGTTGGGCAACAGCTATCTGACATCTATAACTAGATTAACTCAGGATCAGAACAATAAGTGTCCTAGATACCCTGTCTGCAGCATAATGTTTAGCAAATATATATATATATATATATAAACAAAATAAAAATCTGTAAAAAGTAGAAAAACATACCTGCCAGCATCATGGGGATCAGTGGATTTCTTCAGTCTTTCGCTTTTAACAAACTGTGAAACGGCTGTAAAGAAGGGCATGAAAACCTGATGCCTTATTCAGGTCTGTTCATACTTGTATATTTTCCTACAGTAGGTTTTGTTTCCCATCGACTCCACTCTGTATTCACACACACACTGGTTTCGGTGCCGAATCCGCAAAGCCTATTTTACAAGGCAATGTTTATGTTCTTTTAAATTCGCAGCTGCAGATCTGGAGCTTTATGAATAACTAGCCAAAAGTAACCCATTGAAGCCATCCAAAATGCCTATACCAAATGAATTCTTGTTTGCTTTTCTAGTTTGCCTGCTGGGACCCCTACCTATTACAAAGACAATGGTCTGATTTAATAAATGTGTGAGAAAATGTATGTAAAGTCTTGCCGCCGAACAATATCAACTGACATTCTTTAGTATGGGGGGGGGGGGGAATCTATCATTAGTGGTAGAGCAGTTTTGTTGTGTTTGGGACAGCCACAGGTGCACATTTTTCTTCATTTATCGTCTGTTCTCAGCACCCCTGCCAACAGCACTTGCACTGACAGAAAGCACATTTGGAAGCAGAGAGCTCTGTACATTTACTGTAGTTCAGATCACATAGAAGTGGGATCTGAGCTGAAGTAACCCAGCAGAGCCACTACACAGCATACAGATCCGTGTGTGTCCAGCTCTGTTCACTGTATATGTGGGTGCTTAGCTCAAAGAGCTAATCGTTGGGGTACCAGGTGTTAGACCACCACTGATCTGCTATCACCTATTCTGAAAAGATCTCATTAAAAAATGAAAACTCCTTTGTTGCTTTACCTACAGGGGTTGTAATCTTGTCCTGATCCTATGAGGACACTCTAGGGCCCATGCACACTACAGAATGCGGCAACCTCCCACTGTTTTCAATGGGATTCTGCTTCACTGTGCACATTGATGAATATTCACAGTGGAACTTCCATTCTTTTTGTGGAAAACACGTCCTCAGTCATAGCACCAATTACGGCAGCACCTCTTTCACACAGGATGTCCAGGCCGATATTTTGTGCAGGGGCGTAAGGCTGGGTTCACACCACGATTTCTTAAATACGGTTCCCGTATACGGTTTGGAGGAGGGGGGCGGGGCTTAATCGCGGCGCCCGCACTCAGCCGTATTCGGGAACCGTATTTAATACAAGTCTATGAGCCGACCGGAGTGAACCGCAGCCTCCGGTCGGCTTCGTTTTCGGCCGTATGCGGTTTCCCGACCGCAGGCAAAAACGTGGTCGACCACGTTTTTGCCTGCGGTCGGGAAACCGCATACGGCCGAAAACGAAGCCGACCGGAGGCTGCGGTTCACTCCGGTCGGCTCATAGACTTGTATTAAATACGGTTCCCGAATACGGCTGAAAACGAAGCCGACCGGAGGCTGCGGTTCACTCCGGTCGGCTCATAGACTTGTATTAAATACGGTTCCCGAATACGGCTGAGTGCGGGCGCCGCGATTAAGCCCCGCCCCCTCCTCCAAACCGTATACGGGAACCGTATTTAAGAAAACGTGGTGTGAACCCAGCCTAACTAGGCTAAAACATTTGGGGCACGGTCCCAGAATGTAAAGCCAGGTGCCCCGAATGTCAGCTGTAATCTCCTCCCCTACCTGCATCATGCGGGTCCTGGCTGGGCAGTCACACAGCACAATAGCAGTTACTGCCCGTCTAGGACCTGCTCAGAACTGCAAAATGCTAAAGGTGTAGGACCTTTGGTGATGTCACAATCATGTGACCAGCACTTGGGGCGGAGCTGAAGAACATGCAGAACACCCAGAGAGAAAAAAAGAGAGAACCTGGTGAGTTCCCAGGACTGTAGTAACTGTTCTGCTGGTACAGCAGTGTTTCCCAACCAGGGTGCCTCCAGTTGTTGCAAAACTACATCTCCCAGCATGCCTGGACAGCCTTTTTGCTGGGAGATGAAGTTTTGAAACAGCTGGATGCCCCCTAGTTGGGGAATACTGTTATACAGTAAATGCACTATAATGTAAACCCATGTACAGGATAAGTAATGTTATTTTATACGGTGACCCCACCAGCAGAACAATGAGATCAACTTTGGAGTATACCTGATGTTAATATATTAATTTTAGGATGTAACGCAAGATCAGAAGTAACATTTGGTATACTCCAGAGCTGTACTCACTATTCTGCTGGTGAGGTCACCATGTACATACATTACTTACACATCCTGTACTGATCCTTAGTTATATCCTGTATTATACTCCAGAGCTGTACTCACTATTGTGCTGGTGAGGTCACTGTGTACATACATTACATTACTTATCCTATACTGATCCTGAGTTATATCCTGTATTATACTCCAGAGCTGTACTCACTATTCTGCTGGTGAGGTCACTCTGATCCTGAGTTATATCCTGTATTATACTCCAGAGCTGTACTCACTATTCTGCTGGTGAGGTCACTCTGATCCTGAGTTATATCCTGTATTATACTCCAGAGCTGTACTCACTATTCTGCTGGTGAGGTCACTCCGATCCTGAGTTAGATCCTGTATTATACTCCAGAGCTGTACTCACTATTCTGCTGGTGGGGTCACTGTTTACATACATTACTTATTCTGTACTGATCCTGAGTTATAGGCTGTATTATAGAGGGCCTTTAACTATATATTATATGGAGCACAGAGGGGCCTGTAACTATATATGTGGGCAATACAAGTAGGGGGTTTGTATAGAGGTGAGGATAGTGCTGGAGAAAGGAGCCTAAAATGTTTGCCTGGCAGCTTCTGCTGAGACGAGTCATGGCTGGGAGAAGTCATTATGATGGTCTTGACCGGATAAAGAAAAGGAAAAGTGATCTCCTCTGATCAGAGAAGACGCCCATATGAGTATAATATGTATTCTCCTGATTGTGTCACTTGTACGTGCTGCAGTTATGTTTAGTAAAACTACTACACCCAGCATTCCCTCACCACTGCTTATATCATACTGGGAGCTGTAGTTTCACATGGTTAAAACATTGTTAGCGCTTTTCCCTTACTTGGCAATTGGTATATTTGATTATTACAGTTATTTGATTATTACAGTTAATTTTCCAGGGGAAATCCTTCACGCCAAGTAGGGAACCTGTTAAAGGAAAACTGTCAGCAAGTTCACCCACACTAAACCCAATACACTAGGATATAGTGTGGGTGAACAGGAGTCACTTTTTTTGTCCAGTAGCCGCTGAGTTATGTGCCTGTAAAGTTCCTTTCTTCTATCTATAATATGATAGATCAAGGCGGGACCCCGCTTCAGCCTCTCGCACTGAAGCTTCTAAGTCCGCCACAGTTTTATAAATATTCATTATCTTCAACTCCACGTCATAGCGACGTGGAGCCACATATCCCGAGCGTGGCGCTGTGACTGCAGAGCGAATGCGCTTAAAGATTTTACCCAGCTCGGCAAATTGTTGTCACTCTGCGCAGTGCTACTGCATGTGCCTGGCTTCCGGGTGTAGCGAGGCTTCAATAGTAGACGTACACTCACACCATCATGCGCTAAGGGGATATGTGACTCCACGTCGCTAGGACATGGAGTTGAAGATAATGCTTATAAGACGGGGTGGGCTTAGAAGCTTCAGTGCGGGAGGCTGAAGCAGACGGCCGGCAGGGGTCCCGCCTTGAAAGCGCATATTATAGAGAAGAAAGGAACTTTACAGTAGGGATCGACCAATATCGATTTTTTAGGGCCGATACCGATAATCTGTGGCCTTTCAGGCAGATAACTTATGCCAATATTCCGGTATAAGTTATCGGCTATTTCTCCACCCCCACCCCGGCCCAGAGGAAGCGGCTGCAGATCATTGATTTAAAGCGGGCGCTTTATATCAATGAACTGAAGCGGCTTTTGCGGGGCCAGAGACCGCCACCCGCTTCTCTCCCCTGCCTGTCCTGGGGTCCTCCCCCCCCCCCTATCCTCTGGCCAGAGACCGCCGCCTGCTTCTCCCCCCTGCCGGTCCTTAGTCCAACCACCGCTGCTGCACCATTGCCTCCCCCATAGCCTGTTTTATAATTACCTGTTCCCGGGGTCCGCGCTACTTCTGGCTCCGGTGGCATCCTGAGCTGTCACTGTGCGCACTGACGCAGCGTTGAAGAAGTCACTCATCATTGCGCAGCGCACAGCGTAACGCAGGATGCCGCAGGAGCCAGAAGTAGCACGGACCCCGGGAACGGGTAATTATAAAGCCGGGGATGGGGGAGGCAATGGGGCAGCGGCGGTCTCTGGCCGGGGCAGTGCGGGGCATTATCGGATTATCTGCAAGGTAATTGCTGATACCGTGCAAAATCGTGAATATCGGCCAACCCGAGATCGGTCGATCCCTACTTTACAGGCACATAACTCGGCGGCTACTGGACAAAAAAAAAAAAAAAAAGTGACCCCTGTATGAACTCCTGTTCACCTACACTATGACCCAATGTATTGGGATTAGTGTGGGTGAACTTGCTGACAGTTTTTCTGTAATCATTTGAACCCCCCACCCCCTGCTACTGCTGCTGTCACCTAAGCCCCACCTCAGCTTAGACCATAGAGCAGTGGTCTCCAACCTGCGGACCTCCAGATGTTGCAAAACTACAACTCCCAGCATGCCCGGACAGCCGTTGGCTGTCCGGGCATGCTGGGAGTTGTAGTTTTGCAACACTTGGAGGTCCGCAGGTTGGAGACCACTGCCAAAGAGTGACCTCACCAAATGCATCCGTGCTGTAATGCTCCTCATTGGCGCTGGTGTTCCCTGGCTTGAAGTAGCATCAGCTGGGTGGAGCAAAATTTGGTAGGGTGGCACAACATTGTTTTCCGCCCTCAGCCACACCCATGGCCCATGCCCCGGATCTTTTGGAGACCTAGCAAACACCCCTGGTAGTGTGCATGGGCCCTACTATGCTGAAAGGAACCCTACACCCCTGGGATCACCACCTGACCTGGACAGATCTTCCTTCTCTATAGGGGACATTTATTAAAACCTGTGTAGAGGAAAGTTGCCGAGTTGTCCATAGCAACCAGATCACTTTCTTTTTCACAGGCCTATTCAAAAATGAAAGAAGCGATCCGAATGGTTGCTATGGGCAACTCAGCAACTTTTTATCTGGACAGGTTTTGATAAATCTCCCCCTATATGCTTTATTAATATAAAACTAGATAAACCTAATACAGTGCCTGTGGCTCAGTCATGGTTGTTAGGGCATGAGGGGAGTTGTAGTATCGCAGCCTGCAGAGCCATAACACTGCCCTATTAAGCCTGGGATTGGCTCAGTCTGGTGTTGTGGCTGTTGCCCCTGTACACACACACGCGTTTTGTTTGTTTTTTCCTATACGTACCTTTCAGCAGCACTGCATTATTGGCCGAGTCATTCCCGGTCCAGTCGTTTGTGTCCCCTACAGGCAGACGGCAGTTACCGCACAGGTACAATATCCCGCAGTCAACCACACGGCTGAGTTTCGTCACAGGGAAGTCACGACCGCTCGAATACGCCATCAGCCCGCAGCTTCACAACTCCCGCGTAAACACTGCGACCTCGTGGTATAGCGGAACAGTCACATGACCGTGACGTCAGTATTGTTTGGCCACCTAGAGCCGCGTTGCGCAACATGTTGTGCGCCAGCTGTTGGAACTACAACTTCCGCCATGCCCGGGCAGCCTTCAGATGTCCGAGCATGATGTTGGTTGTAGCTTATATGTTAATTAGAAGTACCTCAGATTGGGGAGTACTGGTGAGATAGGACTCGTAGTGATAACATGCCTGTGTCTGTAGTTCCGGTACCTCACCGACGAAACGGCATTGGGCTGTCTGGTGCCATTTTGAGAGTATTCGCTGCTGTGGTAAAGCTTTAGCCTGTTCTTTGTGTTAATGCTTCTTGTTGTTGGCATAGTATGTTTTTTTTTTAATATATATTCTCGCCACTTATCACCAACCAGTGTGCCTCCAGCTGTTGCAAAACTACAACTTCCAGCATGCCCGGACAGCCTTTGGCTGTCCGGGAATGCTGGGAGTTGTAGTTTTGCAACAGCTGCAGGCAACCAGTTTGGGTAACACTGATCAAAACAATTAACCCCTTAAGGACTTAGCCCTTTTTCACCTTAAGGACTCAGCCGTTTTTTGCAATTCTGACCACTGTCACTTTAACCCCTTAAGGACTCAGCCCATTTTGGCCTTAAGGACTCAGACAATTTAATTTTTACGTTTTCATTTTTTCCTCCTCGCCTTCTAAAAATCATAACTCTTTTATATTTTCATCCACAGACTAGTGTGAGGGCTTGTTTTTTGCGTGACCAGTTGTCCTTTGTAATGACATCACTCATTATATCATAAAATGTATGGCGCAACCAAAAAACACTATTTTTGTGTGGAAATTAAAACTAAAAACGCAATTTTGCTAATTTTGGAAGGTTTTGTTTTCACGCCGTACAATTTACGGTAAAAATGACGTGTGTTCTTTATTCTTAGGGTCAATACGATTAAAATGATACCCATTATTACATACTTTTATATTATTGTTGCGCTTAAAAAAAATCACAAACTTTTTAACCAAATTAGTACGTTTATAATCCCTTTATTTTGATGACCTCTAACTTTTTTATTTTTCCGTATAAGCAGCGGTATGGGGGCTAATTTTTTGCGCCATGATCTGTACTTTTTTTTGATACCACATTTGAATATAAAAAACTTTTAATACACTTTTTATAATTTTTTTTTTAATAAAATGTATTAAAAAAGTAGGAATTTTGGACTTTTTAAATTTTTTTTCGTTCACGCCGTTCACCGTACGGGATCATTAACATTTTATTTTAATAGTTCGGACATTTACGCACGCGGCGATACCAAATATGTCTATAAAAAATGTTTTTTACGCTTTTTGGGGGTAAAATAGGAAAAAACGGACGTTTTACTTTTTTATTGGGGGAGGGGATTTTTCACTTTTTTTTTACTTTTACTTTTACATTTTTTTACATTTTTTTTTACACTTGAATAGTCCCCATAAGGGACTATTCATAGCAATACCATGATTGCTAATACTGATCTGTTCTATGTATAGGACATAGAACAGATCAGTGTTTTCGGTCATCTTCTGCTCTGGTCTGCTCGATCACAGACCAGAGCAGGAGACGCCGGGAGCCGCACGGAGGAAGGAGAGGGGACCTCCGTGCGGCGTTATGAATGATCGGATCCCCGCAGCAGCGCTGCGGGCGATCCGATCGTTCATTTAAATCGCGAACTCCCGCAGATGCCGGGATCTGTATTGATCCCGGCACCTGAGGGGTTAATGGCGGACGCCCGCGAGATCGCGGGCGTCGGCCATTGCCGGCGGGTCCCTGGCTGCGATCAGCAGCCGGGATCAGCCGCGCATGACACGGGCATCGCTCCGATGCCCGCGGTTATGCTTAGGACGTAAATGTACGTCCTGGTGCGTTAAGTACCACCTCACCAGGACGTACATTTACGTCCTGCGTCCTTAAGGGGTTAAACATTAATAACTCTGGAATGCTTTTACTTATCATTCTGATTCCGAGTGTTTTTTCGTGACATATTCTACTTTAACATAGTGGTAAAATTTTGTGGTAAGTTGCAGCCTTTCTTGGTGAAAAATCCCAAAATTTGATGAAAAAAATGAAAATTTAGCATTTTTCTAACTTTGAAGCTCTCTGCTTGTAAGGAAAATGGATATTCAAAATAATAATTTTTTTTGGTTCACATATACAATATGTCTACTTTATGTTCGCATCATAAAATTGACAAGTTTTTACTTTTGGAAGACATCAGAGGGCTTCAAAGTTCAGCAGCAATTTTTCAATTTTTCACAAAATTTTCAAACTCGATATTTTTCAAGGACCATTTCAGGTTTGAAGTGGATTTGAAGGGTCTTCTGGTTAGAAATACCCGATAAATGACCCCATTATAAAAACTGCACACCTCAAAGTATTCAAAATGACAATCAGTAAGTGTGTTAACCCTTTAGGTGTTTCACAGGAATAGCAGCAAAGTGAAGGAGAAAATTCAAAATCTTCATTTTTTACACTCGCATGTTCTTGTAGATCCAATTTTTGAATTTTTGCAAGTGGTAAAAGGAGAAAATTTTTACTTGTATTTGTAGCCCAATTTCTCTCGAGTAAGCACATACCTCATATGTCTATGTTAATTGTTCGGCGGGCGCAGTAGAGGGCTCAGAAGGGAAGGAGCGACAAGGGGATTTTGGAGAGAACATTTTTCTGAAATAGTTTTTGGGGGACATGTCACCTTTAGGAAGCCCCTAGGGTGCCAAAACAGCAAAAAAAAAAAAAAACACATGGCATACCATTTTGGAAACTAGACCCCTCAGGGAATGTAACATGGGATAAATTGAGCCTTAATACCCCACAGGTGTTTCATGACTTTTGCAAATGTAAAAAAAATATATATTTTTTTTTACCTAAAATGCTTGTTTTCCCAAAAATTTTACATTTTTAAAAAGGGTAATAGCAGAAAATACCCCCCAAAATTTGAAGTCCAATTTCTCCTGATACAGAAAACACCCCATATGGGGGTGAAAAGTGCTCTGCTGGCGCACTACAGGTCTCAGAAGAGAAGGAGTCACATTTGGCTTTTTGGAAGCAAATTTTGCTCTGGGGGCATGCCGCATTTAGGAAGCCCCTATGGTGCCAGGACAGCAAAAAAAAACACATGGCATACCATTTTGGAAACTAGACCCCTTGGGGAACGTAACAAGGGGTAAAGTGAACCTTAATACCCCACAGGGGTTTCACGACTTTGGCATATGTAAAAAAAATATATATATTTTTACCTAAAATGCTTGGTTTCCCAAAAATTTTACATTTTTACAAAGGGTTAAAGCAGAAAATACCCCCCAAAATTTGAAGCCCAATTTCTCCAGATTCAGAAAACACCCCATATGGAGGTGAAAAGTGTTCTGCTGGCGCACTACAGGTCTCAGAAGAGAAGGAGTCACATTTGGCTTTTTGGAAGCAAATTTTGCTCTGGGGGCATGCCGCATTTAGGAAGCCCCTATGGTGCCAGGACAGCAAAAAAAAAACACCACATGGCATTACATTTTGGAAACTAGACCCCTCGGGGAACGTAACAAGGGGTAAAGTTAGACTTAACTCCTCACAGGTTTTTTGAACAGTATGTCATAAAAGTGAAAAATTGAATTTTTAACACTAAAACGATGGTGTTACTCCAAATTTTTCATTTTCACAAGGGGTAATAGGAGAAAAGGCCCCCAAAATCTATAGCCCCATTTCACCCGAGTCACTTGTGGGGGGTTTCCACTGCCCTGGCATAATGGGGGTCTTGCAAACAGAACATGCCTCCATTCCAGCTAAATCCACTATCCAAAAAGCCCAGTGGTGCTCCTTTCCTTCTGAGACCTGTAGTGCGCCAGCAGAGCACTTTACATCGGCACATGGGGTATTTCCATATTTGGGAGAAATTGTATTTCAAATTTTGGGGTGCTTTTTACTCTTTTTATCCCTTGTGATAATGAAAAATTTGGGGCTACAGCAACAGGTTAGCGGAAAAAGTAATTTTTTGTTTATTTTCGCTGCCGCTGTTCCAAAAATCTGTCAGACACCTGTAAGGTCCTAATGCTCACTGCACCCCTTGTTACATTCCTTGAGGGGTGTAGTTTCCAAAATGGGGTCACATGTGGGTGTTTTTTTGGGGGGAGTTTGTCAGAAAAGCTACAACTATTAGCCAATCCTGTAAAAATCACCAATTTAGGCCTAAAATGTACATGTTGTGCTCTCATTCCTGAGCCTTGTTGTGCACCCGCTGAGCACTTTACATACACATAAGGGGTATTTCTGTACTGGGGAGAAAATGTTTTACAAATTTGGGGGGTCTTTTTCTTCTTTTACCTCTTGTGAAACGTAAAAGTATGCTGGTATAGCCCCAACTTTTCGTTTTCACAAAAGGTAAAAGTAGAAAAAGCCCCCCAAAAATTGTGAAGCAATTTCTCCCGTGGACAGAAATACCCCATATGTGGTCCTAAACTGT
The DNA here is from genome assembly GCF_029499605.1 of Hyla sarda. NCBI lineage: Eukaryota > Metazoa > Chordata > Amphibia > Anura > Hylidae > Hyla > Hyla sarda. The sequence goes on along the minus strand of NC_079191.1, from coordinate 318,822,634 downwards.
TGCCAAGCACATGCAACAGGACTCAGGAGTGAGAGAGTGCCATGCACATTTGTGGCTTAAAGGGGTATTCCAGGGTCTGGTAGGTTATTTTAACCTATTTCCATATTATCCCCTATCCAAAGGATAGGGGATAAGATGAATGATCGCCGGGGTTGCGCCGCTGTGGACCCCTGCGATCTTGGCACAGCCTTTGGCATAGTTTGCTGGCGCTGCTTCTGGGACGGGGCGTGACACTGACATCACGTCAGGCCCCCTCCATTAATTTCTATGGGAGGGGGGGCGTGACGGCCATCTGGGAAGTTGCACCCGGCAGTCACGCCCCCTTCCATGGAAGTGAATGGTGGGGGCCAGACGTGACATCAGTGTCACGCCCCGTCCCGGAAGCAGCGGTTACAAACTATGCCGGGCGCTGCGCCAAGATCGCAGGGGTCCCTAGCGGCGGGACCCCTGCGATCATTCATCTTATCCCCTATCCTTTGGATAGGGGATAAGATGAAAATAGGTTAAAATAACCTTCCAGACCCCGGAATACCCCTTTAAATTAGTGATTTGCATAGGGGTGGCTGATAGTTGCAGAGTTTTACTTACATGCGGTGTACCAAAACACCGCAGTTAGTAAATCTCCGTCTATGTCAGTGTTTCCCAACTTGGGTGCCTCCAGCTGTTGCAAAACTGTGACTCCTAGCATGTTGGGAGTTATAGTTTTGCAATAGCTGTGGGCAACCTGGTTGGGAAACACTGCCCTACTGTGTTGATCCAGAGGAAGGCAAAAAACCCCTTGAGGCGGATGCCAATTTGCCTCCAGGGGAAAAAATTCCTTCCTGACTCCAAATATGGCAATCAGAATAAATCCCTGGATCAACGTTCTTGGGACTTTTGGGGGATTATTACAACCAGGGACTGGAATGTCCCTGTGTTGCCAATGCGTCGGAAAATCGCTGTACATAGCCGCGGTCCCAGGCTCCTGTACAACGTCATCAATGCATTGGAAAAGAACAAAAAAGTGGTGTACAACGCCGCATGGCTCGTGTGCAACGCACTTAAATTTGGGGAACAATAAAAATGGGGCAAGTCATAAATACTCCACAGACGTGTGATACGCCTTGAAGCATTCTTTGATGCAGAGGCCTGGTTTTTCAGGACAGGTGTCACACTGGAAAATGGAGTCCTTTCTTTTCCCTTTTTTTAGCACAAACTCGGCTATCTTTTCTGCGACCGTCCCTTTTTTCCAGTGGGGGGGACCTCTCCTGGAAAATGTTGCCCTGGTACAATACGCGAGCCTACAGTTCCAGAGGTACTTGGGCCCGCTCCTTCCTGGTCACCAAAGATCAGGGTCTTGATCACTACCTCCTGGAACTGCAGGAATGTCCCTGCGTTGCCTGCGCTGCGGAATAGTACAAAAGCGTTGTACAATGCCGTCTGGACCATGTACAACGCTATTTTTTTGTACCATCTTCTGGTCTTGCGCATGGCGTTATATGGGGTGAGGACTTGATCTGCGAGATCAACTCCTCCCATATACTGATTGTACCCCAGGACACAATCCGGTTTGAGGACCGTATTAGTGGTACCTCGTACAGTGACAGGGGTGCTGCCATTACCGTGAATGGTGGTCAGCATAAGGACATCCCTCTTGTCCTTATATCTGACCAACAGAAGATTTTCACTAGTAACGGACCTATATTCACCCCTAGGGATCGGTGGTAGATTTGTTGGAAGGCCTCGCTGACTTTTCCGCACAGTGCCACAAGCAGCAGTGGCTCTGGCGGAAAGAGACTTGAAGAGGGGGATGCTTGTATAAAAGTTATCCACGTATAAGTGGTAACCTTTATCAAGCAGTGGGTACATCAGTTCCCACACAATTTTCCCACTAACTCCCAGGATGGGGGGGCATTCTGGGGGTTCAATGCAGGAATCCTTCCCTTCGTACACCCTAAATCTGTAAGTGTACCCTGAGGTACTCTCACAGAGCTTGTATAATTTCACGCCATACCTTGCCCTTTAACTGGGAATGTACTGACGGAAATGCAGTCTACCTTTGAAGCTAATAAGGGACTCGTCAATGGCCACCTGCTTTTGGGGGACATATGCCTCTGCAAATTTTTTACTGAAATGATCTATGACCGGCCTGATTTTGAATAGGCGGTCATATGTGGGATCATTTCGGGACAGGCACGTTGCATTATCAATATAATGCAAACATTTGAGGACAGCCTCAAAGCGTGGCCGTGTCATGGCCATACTGTAGAGGGGAGTGTGATACAGAACATCCTCACTCCAGTATTGCCTAATAGACGGCTTTTTGACCAGGCCCATATGCAGCATGAGGCCCCAAAATGTCCTAATCTCAGCTGCATTGGTGGGGGTCCATCTGTCGGGCTAGCCAAAAAAGCATTGGGATGCTGGGCCACAAACTGTTCGGCATACAAGTTTGTTTGCGCCACCATCAAATTGACAAAGTCCTCACTGAAAAAAAACGTAAAAAAGTCCATTTCAGTGAGGCCTGTGGTGTCAATTTGGATTCCTGGGCGGCCAGAAAACCCAGGAATCAGTGGCGCATAATCGTCTGGAACTGGGGTCCAGACGTGGTCACCTATAGGGGGGCCAGGGAAACTTGTACGGTGGACAGGGAACACCGTACGGGGGCCAGGGCTACTAGTTTGGGGAGCCTCCCCCGGCATTGCCCGGGGCAAGCGCCGCCGCCGCCTGGGGGGTTCATCTTCACTGGATGATGAGGAAGAGGAAGAAAAAAGGAAGGTAGGGTCTTCCTCTTCCCCATCACTGACGGATTCGGAGTAAGAGGCAAGCATGGCGTATGCCTCCTCCGCCGAAAACATGGACCCTCTACGGGACATTATAATTTTTTTGGGGGGGACGGGATGGGACAGGGGGGCGATTCGGGGTGTGTGTAAGTGTGCGTGTGTGTAAATGTAGTGTTTTCACTAACTTTATTTGTGAATAGTGTAATAGTGTATTGTAGTGTAGTGCTTGCACAACAGTAGGGTGCGGTCTGGCCACACAGTGCAGAACTGCGACTGTTGGCACGGACCGCAAAAAAGAAGGAAAAAAAACTGCAAGAAAAGAAAAAGCAAAAAAAGAAAAAAAGGAAAGAAATGAGAAAATTACAAAAAACACTGCACCCACCAAACAGATGGGTGCAGGCTGCTACTGCAAATGCTCTGATGGGTCACACAGACCCACAGAGCAGTGCAGGTGCAGAACAGCCCTGTACACTAACTGTCCCTGCCTGCTCTACAGCTCACCCTCACTTACTAACGAGCTGCCGCACAGAGCAGATGGGCTCCGTTGGGCTCCGCCACTCGCTGCCCGATCTCCCGCCGGGAATCGCCGCTAAGAGGTACCCGCCGCAGCCGCCGCAGATCTTCTTTACCGCGCAGTGCCCGGGGAGAGCTGCCGCACAGAGCAGATGGTCTCCTCCAGGCTCCGCCGTGCACCGCCCGGTCTCCCGCTGATCGCCGCCGTTGACCCGCAGATCTTCAGGTACCCGCCGCCGCTGCCGCCGCTGAACTCCTTCCCCGCGCTGTGCCCGAACTCGAGTGAGCGGGCAAAGCGCGGGGAGGAGATATTCAAACACCGCAGAGCGCTGCGATTGACCGGACCGGTCTGGGCCGGCCATTCGCAGCGATCGGAGGGGGTGGCTATCCTTCCACCTCCCTCCTTTAGTGAGCGGTGATTGGAGCTGTGTCGGACAGCTCCAATTACCGCGATTTTATCCACTCCGGGGTCATCGGGGGTCGCAATGTCCCCAGATCGCCGTGATAAGACAGTATGAATGTTCTGTCCAATCACGGCGATCGCCGTTACAGGAGGGGATAAAGTGCCCCCTAGGCATTGTGTGAAGATGCCTGCTGTTAGAAAACAGCAGGCATTTTCACAGAATAACGCTGTCGGGTTCCGCTGTGGCATAAAACAGCTTGGACGTAAATGTACGTCCTGGTGCGTTAAGTACCACCTCACCAGGACGTACATTTACGTCCTGCGTCCTTAAGGGGTTAAAGGGGTATTCCAGGAAAAAAAAAATTTTTTATAAATCAACTGGCTCCAGAAAGTTAAACAGATTTGTAAATAACTTCTATTAAAAAATCTTAATCCTTTCAGTACTTATGAGCTTCTGAAGTGAAGGTTGTTCTTTTCTACCTAAGTGCTCTCTGATGACACCTGTCTCGGGAACCGCCCAGTTTAGAAAAGGTGTGCTATGGGGATTTACTTCTACTCTGGACAGTTCCCGAGACATGTGTCATCAGAGAGCACTTAGACAGAAAAGAACAACCTTAACATCGGAAGCTCATAAGTGCTGAAAGGATTAAGATTTTTTAATAGAAGTAATTTTACAAATCTGTTTAACTTTCTGGAGCCAGTTGATATATATATAAAAAAGTTTTTTCCTGGAATACCCCTTTAATAAAACAAAGCAAAAATTGGTATTGGAGCATGCGCAAAATGTGTGATCTACTTACCCCTAGAGGACGCAGGGCGTAAATGAATGGATGGCTGTCTGGTACTTAGCGTACTAGAATGTATATTTATGTCCTGCAGCAATGCAGGAGCTATCAGTAGCCGGGGATCCTCTGCCAGTGGTGGACATCAGGGATCATGTTGTTGTCTGCCATTAACCCCTCAAGGACTCAGCCCATTTTGGCCTTAAGGACTCAGACAATTTTATTTTGACGTTTTCATTTTTTCCTCCTCGCCTTCAAAAAATCATAACTCTTTTATATTTTCATCCACAGACTAGTATGAGGGCTTGTTTTTTGCGCGACCAGTTGTCCGTTGTAATGACATAACTCATTATATCATAAAATGTATGGCGCAACCAAAAAAAATACTATTTGTGTGGGGAAATTGAAAAGAAAAACGCAATTTAGCAGATTTTGGAAGGCTTCGTTTTCACGCCGTATAATTTACGGTAAAAATTACGTATTCTTTGGGTCAATACGATTAACCCCTTCAGGACCAAGCCCATTTTGGCCTTAACCCCTTAAGGACCGGGGGGTTTTCCGTTTTTGCATTTTCGTTTTTTGCTCCTTGCCTTTAACCCCTTAAGGACTCAGCCCATTTTGGCCTTAAGGACTCAGACAATTTAATTTTTACAATTTCATTTTTTCCTCCTCGCCTTCTAAAAATCATAACTCTTTTATATTTTCATCCACAGACTAGTATGAGGGCTTGTTTTTTGCGCGACCAGTTGTCCTTTGTAATGACATAACTCATTATATCATAAAATGTATGGCGCAACCAAAAAACACTATTTTTGTGGGGAAATTAAAACGAAAAACGCAATTTTGCTAATTTTGAAAGGTTTCGTTTTCACGCCATACAATTTACGGTAAAAATGATGTGTGTTCTTTATTCTGAGGGTCAATACGATTAAAATTATACCCATTATTACATACTTCTCTATTATTGTTGCGCTTAAAAAAAATCACAAACTTTTTAACCAAATTAGTACGTTTATAATCCCTTTATTTTGATGACCTCTAACTTTTTTATTTTTCCGTATAAGCGGCGGTATGGGGGCTCATTTTTTGCGCCATGATCTGTACTTTTTTTGATACCACATTTGCATATAAAAAACTTTTAATACATTTTTTATAATTTTTTTTTAAATAAAATGTATTAAAGTAGCTATTTTGGACTTTTTTATTTTTTTCGTTCACGCCGTTCAAGGTACGGGATCATTAACATTTTATTTTAATAGTTCGGACATTTACGCACGCGGCGATACCAAATATGTCTATAAAATAAATTTTTTATGCTTTTTGGGGGTAAAATAGGAAAAAACGGACGTTTTACTTTTTTATTGGGTGAGGGGATTTTTCACTTTTTTTTTTACTTTGACTTTTACATTTTTAAAAATTTTTTTTTTACACTTGAATAGTCCCCATAGGGGACTATTCATAGCAATACCATGATTGCTAATACTGATCTGTTCTATGTATAGGACATAGAACAGATCAGTGTTTTCGGTGATCTTCTGCTCTGGTCTGCTCGATCACAGACCAGAGCAGGAGACGCCGGGAGCCGGACAGAGGAAGGAGAGGGGACCTCCGTGCGGCGTTCTGAATGATCGGATCCCCGCAGCGGCGCTGCGGGCTATCCGATCATTCATTCAAATCGCGCACTGCCGCAGATGCTGGGATCTGTATTGATCCCGGCACCTGAGGGGTTAATGGCAGACGCCCGCGAGATCGCGGGCGTCGGCCATTGCCGGCGGGTCCCTGGCTGCGATCAGCAGCCGGGATCAGCCGCACATGACACGGGCATCGCTCCGATGCCCGCGGTTATGCACAGGAAGTAAAAAAAATCATAACTCTTTAAATTTTGCACCTAAAAATCCATATGATTGCTTATTTTTTGCGCCACTAATTCTACTTTGTAATGACATCAGTCATTTTGCCCAAAAATCTACGGTGAAACGGAAAAAAAAATCATTGTGCGACAAAATTGAAAAAAAAACACTGTTTTGTAACTTTTGGGGGCTTTCGTTTCTACGTAGTACATATTTCGATAAAAATGACACCTTATCTTTATTCTGTCAGTCCATACGGTTAAAATGATACCCTACTTATATAGGTTTGATTTTGTCGTACTTCTGGAAAAAATCATAACTACATGCAGGAAAATGAATACGTTTAAAATTGTCATCTTATTTTTCCGTGTATGGGGCGGTATGAGGGCTCATTTTTTGCGCTGTGATCTGAAGTTTTTAACGGTACCATTTTTGCATTGATAGGACTTATTGATTGCTTTTTATTCATTTTTGAATGATATAAAAAGTTACCAAAAATGCACTATTTTGGACTTTGCGTGCACGCCATTGACCGAGCGGTTTAATTAATGATATATTTTTATAATTCGGACATTTCCGCACGCGGTGATACCATATATGTTTATTTTTTTATGGGAAAAGGGGGGTGATTCAAACTTTTAATAGGGGAGGAGTTAAATGATCTTTATTCACTTTTTTTTCCACTTCTTTTTTGCAGTGTTATAGGTCCCATAGGGACCTATAACACTGCACACACTGATCTTCATCATTGATCACTGGTTTCTCATAGCAAACCAGTGATCGATGATTTTGCCGCATGACTGCTCAGGCCTGGATCTCGGGCACTGAGCAGTCATTCGGCGATCGGACAGCGAGGAGGCAGGTAGGGGCCCTCCCGCTGTCCTGTAAGCTGTTCGGGATGCCGCGATTTCGCCGCGGCTATCCCGAACAGCCCACTGAGTTAACCGGCATGGTTTCACTTTCGCTTTTAGCCGTGCGGCTCAGCTCTGAGCGCGCGGCTAAAGGGTTAATAGCGTGCGGCGCCGCAATCGGCGCTGCGCGCTATTAGCGTCGGGTCCCAGCTTCACTATGACGCCGGGCCCGCCTTGATATGATGCAGGGTTACCATGTAACCCCACGTTATATCACGGTAGCAGGACCAAGGATGTACCTGTACGTCCTTGGTCCTTAAGGGGTTAAGGACCAGAGCGTTTTTTGCACATCTGACCACTGTCACTTTAAACATTAATAACTCTGGAATGCTTTTAGTTATCAATCTGATTCTGAGATTGTTTTTTCGTGACATATTCTACTTTAACATAGTGGTAAAATTTTGTGGTAACTTGCATCCTTTCTCGGTGAAAAATCCGTAAATTTGATGAAAATTTTGAAAATTTGGCATTTTTCGAACTTTGAAGATTTCTGCTTGTAAGGAAAATGTATATTACGAATACATTTTTTTTTTATTCACATATACAATATATCTACTTTATGTTTGCATCATAAAATTGACAAGTTTTTACTTTTGGAAGACACCAGAGGGCTTCAAAGTTCAGCAGCAATTTTCCAATTTTTCACAAAATTTCCAAACTCACTATTTTTCAGGGACCAGTTCAGTTTTGAAGTGGATTTGAAGGGTCTTCATATTAGAAATACCCCACAAATGACCCCATTATAAAAACTACACCCCCCCCCAAAGTATTCAAAATGACATTCAGTAAGTGTTTTAACCCTTTAGGTGTTTCACAGGAATAGCAGCAAAGTGAAGGAGAAAATTCAAAATCTTTCTTTTTTACACTCGCATGTTCTTGTAGACCCAATTTTTGAATTTTTGCAAGTGGTAAAAGGAGAAAATTTTTACTTGTATTTGTAGCCCAATTTCTCTCGAAAAAGCACATACCTCATATGTGTATGTTAATTTTTCAGCGGGCGCAGTAGAGGGCTCAGAAGGGAAGGAGCGACAAGGTGATTTTGGAGAGTACGTTTTTCTGAAATGGTTTTTGGGGGGCATGTTGCATTTAGGAAGCCCCTATGGTGCCAGAACAGCAAAAAAAAAAACACATGGCATACCATTTTGGAAACTAGACCCCTCGGGGAACGTAACATGGGATAAAGTGAGCCTTAATACCCCACAGGTGTTTCATGACTTTTGCAAATGTAAAAAAAAAATATAAATTTTGACCTAAAATGCTTGTTTTCCCAAAAAATTTACATAAAAATAAAAAGTTATAGCAGAAAATATCCCTCAAAATTTGAAGCCCAATTTCTCCCAATTCAGAAAACACCCCATATGGGGGTGAAAAGTGCTCTGCTGGCGCACTACAGGTCTCAGAAGAGTAGTAGTCACATTTGGCTTTTTGGAAGCAAATTTTGCTCTGGGCGCATGCCGCATTTAGGAAGCCCCTATGGTGCCAGGACAGCAAAAAAAACCTCACATGGCATACCATTTTGGAAACTAGACCCCTCGGGGAACGTAACAAGGGGTTAAGTGAACCTTTATACCCCACAGGTGTTTCACGACTTTTGCATATGTAAAAAAAATATATATATTTTTTTTTTAACCTAAAATGCTTGTTTTCCCAAAAATTTTACATTTTTAAAAAGGGTAAAAGCAGAAAATACCCCCCAAAATTTGTAACACAATTTCTCCCGAGTACGGCGATACCCCATATTAGGGATCGACCGATTATCGGTATGGCCGATATTATTGGCCGATAATCACGATTTTGGGCTTTATCGGTATCGGCAATTACCTTGCCGATAAGCCGATAATGCCCCGCACCGCCCCCACCGCACCGTTATAAAAAAAGCAGCTTTTTTATTTATTTTTTTACGTTTACGCCGTTCACCGTACGGTATCATTAACATTTTATTTTAATAGTTGGGATATTTACGCACGCGGCAATACCAAATATGTATATAAAACTTTTTTTTACATTTTTTTTGGGGGGGGGGGAATAGGGAAAATGGAACAATTTACGTTTTTATTGGGGGAGGGGTTTTTTCACTTTTATTTTTACACTTTAATAGTCCCCGTAGGGGACTACCGTATTTATCGGCGTATAACACGCATTTTTTAGACTAAAATTTTTAGCCTAAAGTCTATCTGCATGTTATACACCGATAAGCCACTGCAGTTTAATTATTTAAAGCGGGCGCTTTAAATCAGTGAACTGCAGCGGCTTTTGCAGGTGCAGAGACCTGCCGTCGCTGCTGGCTTCTCTCCCCCTGCTATCGGCGCCACTGCCCCTTCTCTCCCCCTGGATTATCGCTGCACGCATAGCAACGACGCAGGGGACGCACACCGGAGGCCTGAAGCAGCGCGGACCCGACCCCGGCAACAGGTAATTATACAACCGGGGATGGGGGAGGGAACGGGGCAGCAGGGGGAGAGAAGCGGCGGCAGCAGGGCTCTAGACCCCAGGAAAGGCAGGAGGAAAGAAGCAGGCAGCGACGGCCTCTCTCCCCCTGCTTTTCCTGGGGGCTTCTGTGGGCTCAGAAACAGCGTATCGAGGTATACACATGCGCACACACACACACACCCTCATTTTACCAAGGATATTTGGGTAAAAAAACTTTTTTTACCCAAATATCCTTGGTAAAATGAGGGTGCGTGTTATAGGCCAGTGCGTGGTATACCCTGATAAATACGGTATTTATAGCAATCATTCGATTGGTAATACTGTTCAGTGCTATGCATAAGACATAGCACTGATCCCTATTATCGGTCATCTTCTGCTCTGGTCTGCTCGATCACAGACCAGAGCAGAAGACCCGTGGAAGGCAGATAATGGGGACCACCGTCTGCCATGCTGGATGATCGGATCGCCGCGGGTGATCCGATCATCCATTTTAGTGTCCACTATGCTGCAGATGCCGTGATCTGTATTGATCACGGCATCTGAGGGGTTAATGGCGGACATCCGCACGATCGCGGATGTCCGCCATTACCAACGGGTCCCTTGCTGCTATCAGCAGCCGGGACCTGCCACGCATGACACGAGCATTGCTCCGATGCTTGCGGTTATGCATAGGACGTAAATGTACGTCCTGGTGCGTTAAGTACCAGCTCACCAGGACATACATTTACATCCTGGGTCGTTAAGGGGTTAAAGGAGTAGTGCAGTGAATTATAACTTATCCCCTATCCAAAGGATAGATCAGGGAGGTGTCCGACCGCTGGGGCCCCCCCGTGATCTCCTGAACAGGGCCCTGGCACTCTGCCGGAAGCAACCATTCCAACCCCCGCAGAAAGCTGTGGCCGACACGCCCCCTTTATATATCTCTATGGGATCAACCATGCGGGGGGTTCGGTACACCCCCTTCCAGCAGTCTGCCGGGGCCCCGTTCAGGAGATAGCGGGAGTCCCAGCGGTCGGACCCTCCGCGATCTATAACTTATCCGCTATCCTTTGGATAGGGGATAAGTTATATTTCACTACAGAACTCGTTTAACCCTTCATATACTGTGAAAGATGCAAACTGTTTGTGGCTTCAAGGCCAAAACGGCTGTGTCCAAGGGGGGAAACTGAACCTATTAGGCTGTGGTCACAAGTTCGGAATGTCCACACGGAAAATCTCCATGCAGACATTCTGGAGAGTGCAGATGCCGGAATAACATGCCTGCGCAAGGACTGCATGGGAATGCGCAGTCTCAGACAGCTATGCATTTTGTGCGGTGTCTGCAGAAAAAATAAACACGTTAATTTTTTCTGTGGACACGGAAAACAGAGTTTCCAGAAGTGTGCACAGCGCAGCAGAATCCTCTTGAAATTCTGGACATGTGAACACTTAGATATATAGGATAGAAGATGTGTCTGATCACGGAGGTCCAAGCAGCTTGGACCCCCTCCAAGCTCCTGTACGCGGGGCCTTGTCTACTTACCCATCCTTGCCACGCTCTGGCCCCCACAAGTGACTGCCTTCCAGAAGAAGCGCAAGTGACTGCCTGTCCAGCCAATTACCATCTGCGACGGAACATCGCAGCTGCCGGTGATAGGCTGAGCAGACCGTCATTTGCACTCCTCCAGGAAGGTCCAAAGCGCGCCAAGGATGGGTAAGTAGAGGGGCCTTGTGTACAGGAGATCTCTGGCAGTCCCAGTGGTCAGACCCCCAGCGATCAAACACTTATACCCTATCCTGTGGTAAGGGGATAAGTGATAAGTTAATTTCCCCAAACTACCCCTTTAAAGGGTTAAACTATATTATTTAGAGTACAATCCTGACCCTGTTAATCGCATTCATTGGCATCCTGCCGAAAACAGCATGCCGAAGTAAATTGTTAATGCGAGCATTGTAAATTGTTAACGGGAGCACCTCTATGGCCGAAGGGGTGTCACCAAGTTATTCTGTTCGGGGCATATGCGGTATTCTAAAAGCACATCATGAGTCCGCTTAACCCCTTTCCGCCCTAGGACGTACACATATGTCCAAGTTGCTAGCTAGTTAGCGCCACTGGACGTATGCATACATCCTAGCTATCTCCGGCGGGACCCGGTTGTCAATCACAGCCGGGGTGCGGCCGCAGCTGCCGAGACCGCAATCGTGGCGGTCCTGGCAGCATTAACCCCATAGCGGGATCCCGTTGGTTGCCATGGCAGCAGGAGGCCAGCTGATGGCATCCTGTCTGCCTAGTATGGCAGCCTGTGAGATCCAGCCATAGGCTGGATCGCACAGGCTGTTAGTCAGTGTAGTACTGACAGTTATACTGTGCTGCAGTACAGATGTACAGAATAAAGATAATCTGTCATTTTTACCGAAAAATTCACTGCGTAGAAACGGAAGCCCCCAAAAGTTACAAAATGACATTTTTTCTTCAATTTTGTCGCACAATTAATTTTTTTCCGTTTCGCTGTAGATTTTTGGGTAAAATGACTAATATCACTGCAAAGTAGAATTGGTGGCGCGAAAAATAAGCCATAATATGGAATTTTATGTGCAAAATTTAAAGGGTTATGATTTTTAGAAGGTGATGAGGAAAAAATGAAAATGGAAAAACCCTGCATCCTTAAGGGGTTAAAGGGGTCAGAAGATGCCAATTTTAAACATACTAATTTTGGTGCATATAAGTATTAAAATAAAATAAAACCTACATAAATTGGGTATCCTTGTAACCGTATGGACCTACAAAATAAAGATAAGGTGTCAACATTTACAAAATGGTATTTCTTTTTTCGTTTCACCCCACAAATAAATGTATTTATTGGTTTTGCCGCAGGTTATATTGTAAAATAAGTGATGTCACTACAAAGTACAATTGGTGATGCAAAAAACAAGCCCTCAAATGGGTCTCTAGGTGCAAAAATGAGTCCTTAAAGGGGTACTCCGGTGAAAACCTTTTTTCTTTTAAATCAACTGGTGGCAGAAATGTAAACATATTTGTATATTATTGTAAACAGATATGTGTAGCTCAACCACAATAAAATGAGCGAGGTTAACTAAAAGCTCTCCCCCACAGAGAGATGTAGAAAAGTGGCAAAAATAGGGTATTAGTCCTCAGCTCAATATCAAAAAGATTAAATGGTGGATGTCTGGTGACAATAATAGAGAAAAAGAAGGATATAATAAAAAAATATGATATTTATTATAAGATATTAAATAATGCTTTCCCGCAGGGCCCTACGGTAGCACACAAATGGTTAAAAGATACAATATAATATAAAGAAGCAATTGAGTATTACACTACAGAGCGAACATGAATGGTAATGATGATACTCTCAATTTCAATGTATCTAATATGGCTGCCAACCATATAGTGATACACTATATGTAACTGTTGCATATAGTGCTACACTTATCAGAGTGATAGTGTATCTGGTACGCACAGTGAAGAAGGGGTACTACCAATATGCTTTGAACCCCGAAACGCGTTTGGGGACTGTGATTGAGCCTTGGAAGTTTATCCAGTTCACACTACAGCTGCGGCTATACAGCGTTTATCGGAGAGTTCCTCTCTGGAGAGACTTTATTCATTTACCATCCATTATCCACCTACTTTATGGTTCTGCATTGAAATCCATCTGCCAAACCGGTATAGAACCCTCCACCATTGGAATAATACTTCTATCTGCACGTACCAACTATTTACATCCAACGTTATCCAGTGCTTATCAGCCTCCCGCACAAGGTCAGCTGACCTGCCATCAGCTGACATCAGACGCCAAGGGACAGCTCGCCGGTGAGAGCGGCTGCACATCTTGCGACGATCACGCCGCCCCGGCTAGAGCGCATCTGACCATCTTCCATCTGCCTACCAGCGGTGTGGTGAGTGGCATAACTGTGCCACCCATTATACTTCTTTTGCAGACAACTTGAATGTGCAGTGGAAAAACCGGTAACAGCAATCCAGCTTGTATATTCATTATACAAACTGATCTGCATGCTATACCTGTTACGGGATATTATTATATTACAGGACATTTTTTCAGGACAATTCTAGGATATATATTTATTTTACAGGATACAACTCTACCATCTACAGGACTGCCATTTATATCATTTACAGGATATTTTGAACATTTATTGCATAGAAGGTTTCTTTGATATAAAGCAGATTTTCTTTCCAGGAGGAACGTTCCTATTTATCACTGTGCGTACCAGATACACTATCACTCTGATAAGTGTAGCACTATATGCAACAGTTACATATAGTGTATCACTATATGGCTGGCAGCCATATTAGATACATTGAAATTGAGAGTATCATCATTACCATTCATGTTCGCTCTGTAGTGTAATACTCAATTGCTTCTTTATATTATATTGTATCTTTTAACCATTTGTGCGCTACCGTAGGGCCCTGCGGGAACGCATTATTTAATATCTTATAATAAATATCATATTTTTTTGTTTATTCTTTATTATTGTCACCAGACATCCACCATTTAATCTTTTTGATATTGAGCTGAGGACTAATGCCATATTTGTAAATTACTTCTATTAAAAAATCTTAATCCTTCCAGTACTTATTAGCTGCTGAATGCTACAGAGGAAATTCCTTTCTTTTTGGAACACTGATGACATCACGAGCTCAGTGCTCTCTGCTGACATCTGTCCATTTTAGCAACCATGCATAGCAGATGTATAGCAGATGTATGCTAAGGGCAGCATGGTGGCTCAGTGGTTAGCACTGCTGCCTTGCAGTGCTGGGGACTTGGGTTCAAATCCCACTAAGGACAACAATAAATAAAGCATTATTATTATAATAACGTCAGCAGAGAGAACTGTGCTCGTGATGTCATCAGAGAGCATTCCAAAAAGAAAAGAATTTCCTCTGTAGTATTCAGCAGCTAATAAGTACAGGAAGGATTAAGATTTTTTAATAGAAGTAATTTACAAATATGTTTAACTTTCTGCCACCAGTTGATTTAAAAGAAAAAGGGTTTTTCACCGGAGTACTCCTTTAATAAGGTGAAAAAAATGTATTTATTTTTAAATTCTATATGGAGATGCAAAGCAAATGTTTTGTTAAAATTGAATATACCATAAAAAATATCAATTTTTAAGCACTATAAACTATATCAAATAAATCTGAAAAAACGGCGGAATATTTCCTTTTTTTTCTCCTCACCCCAACCCTATGCAATCTTTTTTTTTTTTAGTTTTTCCATTGTATGATATGATAAAAAAAAAAACACAAAAAGTGCAGGTTGTCCTGTGATAGATCATGGAGCGCTCGGTATGTGGCTAAAACCTGCGACACGTCACACGTCATATCACGTACAGGTTTGTGAACCTCGTACGTGTGCGTTCCAGCTGCCGCTACCCGGCATGCAGTGCGGGAATGCTAACTCAATTCTCCTCCTTTCAGCCTTAGCCCCTCCCCCTTCTGGGGGGTGACGTGGGATCGGGTGTGTCACGTGATGCTTCGGTAGCTCCTGTTCTGTTATCTCCGTTGCTAGTTGGCACAGGACGATCGGAAACCCCGGAGAGGGAGATCGGAGATGAGGGGCGGGTAACGAGACGAGGTAGGTGAATATTGATGTGTGCGGTTTGGTGACAGGGAGGACACTTCTCAGCAGGAATGGAGGCTGCCCGGACCCCCAGAGGCAGCAGCAGCACACCTGTCAGCTCTGATGTCCTGTACATCATCTGATTCCATGTCAGACCACTGTGTGTAGAATCCATTCCAAATAGATCCTCTATTGTACATGTGACAGATCAGCAATGCTGTGCAGATCCTCAGGATTATCGCTGAAATGTTAGTTACATCACTGTAACTGTGTGGTGTTATTCAGTGGAATATACAGGATTAATTACCATTCAGCATGGGGTCCTGTGTCATTCAGTATACACCCTCCCCCAGGAAAATCAATGGCTGTCCATGTGATGGATGGAGCCGCTTGGTCCTCCAGATGAAGGGAGACACTAGGGCAGTGTTTTCCAACCAGAATGCCTCCAGCTGTTTCAAAACTACAATTCCCAGCATTCCTGGACAGCCTTTGGCTCTCTGGGCATGCTGGGAGATGTAGTTTTGAAATAGCTGAAGGCACCCTAGTTGGAAGACACTCTTGAGCTGGCCATACAGTAAGATAACGGTTGCCAAGATGGCAGATGCCTGATGAAGACCCCTGTCCAGGGTCAAAATGCGTTGCTCTTTATGTTTTAATAAATGCATATACATCCATCCATGGACCAGGGCCGTTATTGAGGGGAACACCTTTTTCTATCTCTCTACCTAAGATGGCAGATTTAGGCATTTCAGCCAAAAATCATCCATTATAGAGGCCAACACTGCCAAAAATGTGATCAGCCTTACTGGATATTTTTATTTCTTTTTTTTGTCTTACCACGGCTGAAAAAACAAAACAAAAATAGTTTGGCATGACTGGCCAGTTATTTATCACTATGCCCAAAACAACCAATTACAGCTTAGTTTTCGGTGACTTCAGCACCATGTAATAAATACACATATTTTAATATAAAAACTGACTGTGATTTGCCGGTATAGAGGGATTCCATGGGACCATGGCCAATCTAAGTCCTGTGTTTATGGAGAAGAACTGTCCAAAGGGGTACAACCTCTCCAGCCAGTTATCTCCTTCTCCTCAGGACTAAGCAGGACAAGGCCTTTTTGTGTGGGTGACAATGCTAGATCTGCAGAAAGGCGCACAGATCCACCATTGATAATCGTACACCGACTTCAGACCTAGTGATAACATGGTTACTTCCCATGACTGTCACCTCTGTGATGGAAAAAGGGATGATCTGTTCTGCCTGGTTTCATTACCATTGCATATCTAGAAAACCATGAAGCAGCAGGGGTCCCGTCCATTTTGCACTAATTCACAGCGAGCACTAGGTTACTTGCACAGGCGACCCTAAAGCAGACGTGCAGCACATGGGAGAGACTTTATTGTACTTTGAGTGGTATATTTAAAGGAAATCTGTCACATGGGTTCTGCTGCTCAGTCTGCAAGCAGCATGTTATAGGGCTGAACAGATGGATTTCTTGCTGCGCGGTATACCGGTTCATACCGAATACCGAAATCTTTTGTGCTGCACAAAATGAATTTTTCCCCATACCGCAATACCGGTTTGGCCCCTCCCCCTCTGGAATGAATGAATGAATTATCAGCCCGCTGCGCTGTCCCCACATCGGGGAACTACTCACATGTCACCCGCCAGCACTGTTCTGCTCCCCCCCCAAATCATGTCACCCGCCAGCGCTGTTCTGCTTCCCCCCAAATCATGTGACCCGCCAGCGCTGTTCTGCCCCCCCAATAAATTATCAGCCCAGCGGGGTACTACTCACATGTCACCCGCAAGCATTGCCCTCCTCCTTTTTGTTGGTGGCCACCGGCGCTGGAACTCTATACTGTACGCCAGTGGTCTCCAACCTGCGGACCTCCAGATGTTGCAAAACTACAACTCCCAGCATGCCCGGACAGCCAACGGCTGTCCGGGCATGCTGAGAGTTGTAGTTTTGCAACAGCTGGAGGTCCGTAGATTTGAGACCACTGCTATACGCTGTATCCCTATGCCCGGGATGCAAAAGATAAAGAAAATAAACTTTAACTTACCTACATAACGGCCTCACGCTTGGGACGGGAATGTCGGACAGCCGTCAGCCTATCACCGGCCGCAGCGATGTCCCGCCCCGCCAGGTGATAGGCTGAGCGCACTGTCATGTAAGAAGCCGGCTTCTTACATGACAGTGGGCTCAGCCTATCACCTGCCGGGGCGGGATATCACTGTGGCCGGTGATAGGCTGACTGCTCTCAGGCGTTCCCGTCCCAAGCGTGAGGCTGGCGGGTAACACGCTATTACTAGCAGCAGGGTTCACGCTGCAGGAAACCTGCTGCGAGTTACACTACCATTGATTTGAATGAGTCGGCAATAGTGTCAGATTTGCAGACTGTCCGCGGACCCATTTAAATCAATGGTAGCGTAACTAGCAGCGGGAAACTCGCTACTAGCGTGTGAACGCACCCTTAACACTTCTTTTCTCACCACCCTGCTCCATAATATGCTGGCAGCAGGTTGGTCAGCAGCAGGATAGACCTGACTGCTTTCTCTTATTTTAGTGCTGTTTCTACTTTTAGGAACAGGGCTGAATAGTTGTTTTGGGATTGTAGAAGACCCTAGCAGTCAGACTCCAGAGAATAATGTCCCGTAACCTATGCAATTGGTGGTTTCTGAAATAATCGTGGTCTAGATGTATCTGTATTGGTTCTAATAACAAGAAAACTATATTTTTGTCCATGTTTTCAAAATAGGGGATCTTTGAATTTCCCATCCCCCATCTTTTGTCGGAAACCGATGCAACTAAGTGGTGACTGAGCTACTTTGTTGGCATGACAGGAGAAGCTAAATATTGTAGGTCACCCATTAAAGGGGTTTTCCATGTCTAAAGAAAAAAATTGATGAGGCCAATATGTCATCAATTAACTTAAAAAACTTTAACTTATCTGTCAGTTCCGTAGGTTGTACAGCACAGAAGCTCTGGTGGGTACCCTGGTGAAGTCAGTCAGTGGCCTTAGTGGTCACATGAAGACTGCTGGCATCATTTCTGAGCCATGATACCTTTTTTTGAAGGCTGGATAACCCTTTTAATCTTTTTTTCTCTCTGAGATACAGAGAATTTGGAGGAGGTGCCTTGTTATATTTCTATAAATGAGTGGAGGCGATACACATCATGGTTTTCAGGGCACGTACATGGTACCGCCACCACATGGTGAACCTGTCTGATGACATGTCCACTGTACCATCTTGCTGTGTTTCATTCCTGAGGTGTGTGTATATTTTTGTGACTGGATGACAGATGCATGATATATTGATCTTTATCATTTTATGTAATTGCAACTGTATCAAGACCGGCAGTACTTGAAAGCTGAGAGGTTCCATATTCCAGTGGATTTCATATGATAGAGAGATGTTTTTCTCTACAAATGTTTCTTATAGAGAAAAGTATCTACCTAATACATTTCTGTACAGAGCATCATATGAATTGCCCATCTTTTCTTAGTATGAAACTGGCTTTGGTGTCTGGGTGATGCCTAGACTTGTAGGGCTGCCACTTTTCTGTGCTCACAATGGCCATTACAATAACCACAACGGAGACTTGTATGACCCAATTTCTCTAGGCAGTGAGAAAACTAGCCCCAGCTAGGGCTGGGCGGTATACCAGTTCATACCGAAATTTTTGGGCTGCACGATATGAATTTTTCCCATACCGCAATAACGGTTGGGCCCCTCCCCCTTGGAAATGAATTATCAGCCCAGCGCAGCGCTGTCGCCACATCGGGGAACTAATCATATGTGACCCGCCAGCGCTTTTCTCCTCCCCCCTCCCCCCACCAAATCATGTGACCCGCCAGCGCCGTTCTGCTCCCCCCACCAAATCATGTGACCCACCAGCGCTGTTCTGCTCCCCCCTCCCCCCACCAAATCATGTGACCCGCTGTTCTGCTCCCCCCCAATTAATTATCAGCCCAGCGGGGTACTACTCACATATGTCACCCCTCTTTGTTGGGGGCTGCCGGCGCTGGAACTCTATACTGTACGCCAGTGGTCTCCAAACTGCGGACCTCCAGCTGTTGCAGAACTACAACTCTCAGCATGCCCGGACAGTCAACGGCTGTCCGGGCATGCGGGAGTTGTAGTTTTACAACAGCTGGAGGTCCGCAGGTTTGAGACCACTGGTGTACGCTGTATCCCTATGCCCGGGCTGCAAAAGATAAAGAAAATAAACTTTAACTTACCTATGTCGGCCTTACGCTGGGGACGATGTCCCTCCCCGGCCAGTGATAGGCTGAGCCCACTGTCATGTAAGGATCTCTGGCCGGCTTCTTACATGACAGTGCGTTTAACCTATCACTGGCCGGGGCGGGACATCGCTTCGGCCGGTGATAGGCTGACGGCTGTCCGACGTTCCAGTCCCAAGGAACAGCGTGAGGCCGACGTAGGTAATTAAAGTTTATTTTCTTTATCTTTTGCAGCCCGGGCATAGGGATACAGCGTACAGCAGTGGTCTCCAACCTGCGGACCTCCAGCTGTTGTAAAACTACAACTCCCAGCATGCCCGGACAGCCAACAGCTGGAGACCACTGGCGTACAGTATAGAGTTCCATTGCCGGCAGCCCCCAACAAAGAGGAGGAGGGCAGTGCTTGCGGGTGACACATGTGAGTAGTACCTCGCTGGGCTAATAATTAATTGGGGGGGAGCAGAACAGCGCTCGCGGGTCACATGATTGGGGGGGGTGAAAGAAATACCGTTATATACCGTGGAACCGCCATAAGTTACAAAAATACCGTGATACACATATTTGGTCATACTGCCCAGCTCTAGCCCCAGCTATCATCTTTATTGTTGGGTAATGTAACCTGTACATTTCCTATCTCTTTAGGGGAAATTATGTTATATGAGACTGAAGTCAATGGATGATCATCTAAAACAGTTGGAGACAAGTCCCCTAAAGTCCATAGAACATATTGTCATTCTGATGGTATTCTGGGTAGTGGCTAAATAGAATACATAAAAAAAAAATAAGTAGGTCACACTCGGCAGAATTATTATTAGACTTCATACTGAATCAAGCCACAAAATGTAATGAGTCAGCCATTGCATAGGTGACAGGTCACCTTCTAGGTGTGACTCTGTCCTAATTGATATTTGTCTATATTTGTGTCTTGGCTTCATCATTCACAGCTCTGGCATGTAAATTGTTATTTGCAGTCTCAGCAGATTGCTCATTTTTAGTCGTCACATTTTTGAGTATTTGTTGAATAGAATTTTACTGTTCTTCTATTCTTTATATGCTGTAGTATTGATTTTTATAGTGCCATTGTGTGGTTTTCCATTTACACAATGGCAAATAAAATTAAATTGCTCAATTACTTTGTGTAATCTGGAGAAATGTTTTTGTTCGGGGAGAATGTTGCTATATATAAGAACCAGTGGAAGCCTCAGGGCAACAAAGTAATCTCAATTTCTACATTCTGGTCGGTGATCTTGTTTTCCATAGATTTTATTTTAAGGGGAACTTGATACTAATTTATAATACCTGAACCATGCTCAACGTCAAGCACTGGCATGCTACCTTATCGCAATGATGTGATCTATTCTGAAGGCTGTTTAGAAAATTCATATTTCATGAAAGGGGAGGGCATGGAGTAATGAGACATAATTGTGCCGCTGTCCCTTTCCGTTGCCCACCCGCCCTAAACAACGGATCGACAACCACGAGGACAGAACCTATACTGCGCTAAAGGGCATGAGCATAAGAGTCAAACAAAACAAATCAAACTGCACAAGTTGGGGAAACAAGTCAGGAACATAACGGGAATGCTACAAAGCTACAGATAGACCAGGCAGGATATAGTATACTAACAAACAGTTCAAGAACCAGGATTAAGACTAACGGCAGATATGATAATATGAACAATACTAGATATGAGGATAAGTATACAGCAGACAAAATCAGGAGATGAACAGGTTAACTGAATGTCAGAACACTAAACAGGTAAGCAAATCAAAAGCATGTTTCACACTGGATTCGGAACAAGGAACACACTGGACACCCCACTTCAATCTTGAAGGGACATCCATAGTAAAGCCAAATGGGCTCCTAGCTAGTGGGCACACTCCACAGTGTGAACAGGATACTAGCCTAAGAGGGAACAAAAATCCTAAATACAAGCAAACACGGGTACAGACACAAGACTAACTCACTCCTAGATAGAAGGATTAGCACAAGGCTCAGAACAGGATTCTATCCTAGCAGATCCAGGATCATACAAGGGTCAAAACAGGACTGACAAAATGCACAATGTGAATACGGACTCAGGAAAAACAAAGCATATGCAGAACAAACAATACAAGGATCCTAAAAGCCGACACAGGTACTAAAGCAAGGCAAGCTAAAATCTATATTAAAAAACTAGGACAGTAAACCATGGTTAAAACTTAACATGTGTTCAGACAGACATAGACCGAGGTGCATGAAGCAAACATGATGAGAGTAACAGGTGTAAATTACCAGCCCAGAACAGCACCTGAAGAGGCCTTACATACACTCCCAGGGCTGAAGGTTAACTCTTCCCAAACCAGGGAGAATAAACACAGAAACTGTCCAGACATTTATTGGGCTGGTCCATTGGATGTATAAATTGGGGAAATATGTCATTCATGGCCAACACATCGCTCTGATGACTTGGAGACCTGTTTCCATCTAATGCTACAACTATGACTACTCTCAAACGTCACAGCCTTTCAAAGTGGATTGTTGTTTTATGCTGCCCCTGTAAGAACCTTTTCACACTGGCAGCAGTGTTCATATACTGTACATGCATCCGGCGTATGTGGTAACAATATCCCATTACCTGTCGGAGGACAAAAAAGTGTCATATTTTCCGCTGCTTGGGCAGTACATGTTGGGGTTTTCTTGCTGTAAGGAATATCAGAGGGATCCAGGAAAATCAATATGCGCATGATATATGTATTTTTGAAACATGGGAACCTTTATACAGTATCAGAAATGCCATTCATTGGTGTGTCAGAAGTGTCACTCGAGAGTAAATGCTTGGTAACCACTCGACATATACCTCAGACGGACACTGTAAAGTGCAGTGTCAGCAGAGAGCACTGTGCTCGTGACATCAGAGATATCCAAAAAGAAAAGCATTTCTTCTGTAGTAGATAGCCCCTAAAAAGTACTGGAAGGATTAAGATTTTTTTTATAGAAGTAATTTACAAATCTGTTTAACTTTCTGGCACCAGTTGATTTAAAAAAAAAAAAAAGTTTTCCACCGGAGTACCCCTTTAAGTATTTGGAACTTTTTTTCACACTAATAGCTTTTTTTTCTTTTCTTTTCTTTTTGATGGTAATATAGACTCATCACTTGATTGTGAAAATTTTAAGACCGCCTTCCATGTATAAAGAACAGGTGTGCGTTCTGTATATAGATCCTCTGGGAATGCTACATGAGCAGCTGTGTGCTTCTCAATAGAAGCCAGTCTGAACAAGTGATATTTATATACGTACATACATTTTATTATCCACCTAAGGCTATATTCATATCACACGTATGATGTACCTGTAGCGTGTGCACCTGGAGACCTTTCAACCTATACAAAAAATATATTTGTAGGGTTATATTGTCCCAATGGAGGTCAAAAAAAGGGTCCTTTTGGCCTTTGAGCAATATACTCAAGTCCTTAAGAACTGCATGGGAACAGAGTTCCTGCACTTTTTCCACAGCAGGAACACTGTTCCCATTAGCAGGAGTCCTGCAGAACCAGTTCTTAAGTGGAAATCTTGGGTGAGTTCCCACACTTTTTCCTCAGGAAATGACCCCTGAGTATACCTAACTCTTAAAGTACAGTATAGAATAATATAGTGGTCTGTGCTATTCAATACAAAGGGATCAAGTAAAAAGAAACATAGACTACACCCTTTCACAAAGATACCCTCTGTATGTATGCCATTGAAGGCATCCATTAAATATAGTCATCAGGTGCTTTTACACTAGAATGTGAATCTGGGAGTGGAAAATATTAGACAGGTTGTAAATAGGAAAAATATGAATTGGGTGGCTGCACACTAATATTAATACGTAGAGTTTAGACTTAGGTACTGAGTTGCACTGTACCCAAAAGTGCCAAAAAAATTATAATAACCAAAACAGAGGGAATTCAGACCTCAAGGTGGAAACCTATTACTTATTAAAATGTAACCTTCCAGTTATGGAATTGCAGAGGAATAAGATGTAGCTGGTTTAAATAAAATATGTGATTTATTAAATATCAGTAATATACACTTACCGTATATACTCGAGTATAAGCCGACGCGAATATAAGCCAAGGCCCCTAATTTCACCCCAAAAACCCAGGAAAAGTTATTGACTTGACTATAAGCCTAGGGTGGGAAATACATCATTCCCCCCCCCATGTCATCATCCAGACCCCTGTCATCCCCCCCCCCCCCCCTTCATCATCACTGCCTGGCAATCCCTTCATCAGTGGTCTTCAACCTGCGGACCTCCAGATGTTGCAAAACTATAACTGTAGTTTTGAAATCTCTGGAGGTCCGCAGGTTGAAGACCACTGCGCGGGCCTTCCAGACCCCCCCTTTAGTTTTCTACTCCCCTCCCCTTGGTGGGAAGGAAGGGTGAGCTGGTCCGGGCCATCTATGCTGCAGGGACCGTCCATTTTCACCGGGGGGGGGGCCCTTTTCTCCGCGCTCCGTGCCTGCCCCGGACTAGTGACCTTGCCTTGATGACGACGCACAGGGACGTTCATGCGCAACCAACCCTCCCCACCGGATGGTCCCTGCAGCATAGATGGCCTGGACCAGCTCACTCTTCCTTCCCACCGAGGGGAGGCGAGTAGAAAACTAAAGGGGGGGGGGGTCTGGATGATGACGAAGGCCCGTGCAGTGGTCTTCAACCTGCAGACCTCCAGAGGTTTCAAAACTACAACTCCCAGCATTCCCGGACAGCCGATGGCTGTCCGGGCATGCTGGGAGTTGCAGCTGTGCAACATCTGGAGGTCTGCAGGTTGAAGACCACTGAGAAGGGATTGAAAGGTGGAGAGTTCACTCGAGTATAAGCCAAGGGGGGCGTTTTCAGCACGAAAAATCGGCCTATACTCGAGTATATACGGTAGTCTGGTATCTGTGCAGGGCCCTTGCTACAAATCCAGTAAAATTTGTTAAAATAACATTAAAGGGGTTCTCCGGTGCTTAGACATCTTATCCCCTATCCAAAGGATCTTGCACGCGGCACCCCGTTTGTAATCAGTCCCTAGAGCGTGTTCGCTCCGAGTCTGATTACCGACGACCACAATGCCGGCGGCGTGTGACGTCACACCTCCGCCCCTGTGTGACGTCACGCTCCGCCCCTCAATGCAAGCCTATGGGAGGGGGCGTGATAGCTGTCAAGTCCCCTCCCGTAGGCTTGCATTGAGGGGTGGAGCGTGACATCACACGGGGGGTTGAGGTGTGATGTCACACGTCGCCCGCCCTGTAGTCGCCGGTAATCAGATCCGGAGCGAACACGCTCTGGGGACTGATTACAAACGGGGTGCCACGTGCAAGATCCCGGGGGTCCCCAGCGGCAGGACTCCAGCGATCAGGCATCTTATCCCCTATCCTTTGGATAGGGGATAAGATGTCTAAGCACTGGAGAACCCCTTTAAAACATGGTATCAATGCCAGTATTTGTAATAATCATTATAGCAATTACATTTTCACAGTATGCCACCTTTTTGTATTGTGTCTGTTATAGATCCTTATAGACACATATGATTAGATCCAATGATGTAGTTTATGCAAAAAATTCCAAAAAATAATCCTGTGTGCCAGTAATTAAACTAAGCAGAGTTGCGATGTGAACGCTGGATGATGCAAAAGTTATAGTATAATGTTATTGGGACGTGGCCTTGAGCGGAGGGTATGCGATACAGGTTGGTTCAGGCTGCGCCCGGCCTGTATGTACAGAGAACCTGTTTCCAGATGCTGATCGTCTCTAGAGGTGTCCTTATAGTGCGCTCGCTCCACGAACTGCAGGGGGGTGCCGACTTCTACTGCTAGGTGGCACAGCACTGTGTCCGGCTTGCTGTAATGGAATTCTCGCTGGCAGGAGTCGTGAGTTCAGACCTTGTCAGCGGCGTCCTCGTGTGGCAGCTGGAGGCTTTCAAGTGTGTAGTAAACCTTGCAGTGGTCTCCAGATGCGGGGACTCCAGAGCTTGCTAGAGCTTAGAGTACAAACGTGCAATAGCTATATGCAGTAGCGATTTGGTGGCAGTACTGGACTGTGTGCTGTGATGGGGAGGCCAGACACCTTTCGGGGGGGGGGGGGGTTCCCCTTTCTCAATGGCTTAGTATGCATGTTCTTGGCACGGTGGGCTTTTATAGTGTGCCTTGCTAATTGGTAGCCAGTTCAAGGTGGTTGCAAAATGTGGAGTCCAGTTAGAACGGATTAGGGATTGCATAATGTACATAATGGCAGTGATTATACTGGATAAATAGTCGCAATGCTGGACATGACAATGAAAGTATCATAGAATAAAAAAAGAATGCATTAAAATAGTAGCGTATGGGTATCAACCAGCCAAAGCTTAAAAGTCTCTAGAATAAACTATAAGAGAGCAGAGTTTGGATGCATGTGTCAATGTCTTCTGAGGGGATGTTCAACTCAACTATATGTGAATTGGAGTGGAATACTAATGCTAATAAATGCAAGATTTTTTTTTTTTTTTTTTTTTTAATAAATGGGAAACAATGCGAAAATGTAAATCTCAAAAAAGGAAAATGAAATGGTCCATTAACCTATTAAGGACCCAGGGCGTACCTGTACATCCTGAGTCCGCTCCCATTCTATAACGTCATATAGCGTCATAGCAGGTCGGGCCCGGCCTCTAACAATGGCCAGGACCCGTGGCTAATAGCGCAGGACATTGATTGCGGTGCCACGCGCTATTAACCCTTTAGACGCTGCGTTCAAAGTTGAATGCCGCTTCTAAAATTAAAGTGGAACCATGCCGGTTAGCTCAGGGAGCTGTTCGGGATCGCGGCATCCCGAACAGCTTATATGACAGCCAGAGGATCCCTACCTGCCTCCTCGCTGTCCGATCGCCGAATGACTGCTCAGTGCCTGAGATCCAGGCATGAGCAGTCAAGCGGCAGAATCATCGATCAGTGGTTTCTTATGAGAAACCACTGATCAATGTAAAAGATCAGTGTGTGCAGTGTTATAGGTCCCTATGGGAGCTATAACACTGCAAAAAAAAAGTGAATAAAGATCATTTAACCCCTCCCCTAATAAAAGTTTGAATCACCCCCCTTTTCCCATAAAAAAAACCAAAAAAACAGTGTAAATAAAAATGTGGTATCGCCGCGTGCGGAAATGTCCGAATTATGAAAGAAATATCGTTAATTATACCGCACGGTCAATGGCGTACGCGCAAAAAAATTCCAAAGTCCAAAATTGTGCATTTTTGGTCACTTTTTACAATAAGTCCTATCAATGCAAAAATGGTACCGATAAAAACTTCAGAACACGGCGCAAAAAATTAGCCCTCATACCGCCCCATATGCAGAAAAAAAAAGTTATAGGGGTCAGAAGATGCCAATTTTAAACGTATACATTTTCCTGCATGTAGTTTTGATTTTTTTCCAGAAGTACGACAAAATCAAACCTACATAAGTAGGGTATCATTTTAACCGTATGGACCTACAGAATAAAGAGAAGGTGTCATTTTTACCGAAAAATTTACTGTGTTGAAACGGAAGCCCCCAAAAGTTGCAAAATGGCGTGTGTTTTTTTTCAATTTTGTCTCACAATGATTTTTTTTCTGTTTCGCCGTAGATTTTTGGCTAAAATGACTGACGTCATTACAGAGTAGAATTGGTGGCGCAAAAAATAAGCCATCATATGGATTTTTAGGTGAAAAATTGAAAGTTATGGTTGGTTAAATTAATTTCCTGTTTGTGGCACATTAGTATGTGAGGAGGGAAACTTTTCAAGATAGGTGGTGACCATGGGGGCCATTTTGAAGTCGGCCATTTTGAATCCAACTTTTGTTTTTTCAATAGGAAGAGCATCAAACTTATTGGGAATTTCACAAGAAAAGCAATGATGTACTTGGTTTTAACGTAACTTTATTCTTTCATGAGTTATTTACAAGTTTCTGACCACTTATAAAATGTGTTCAATGTGCTGCCCATTGTGTTGGATTGTCAATGCAACCCTCTTCTCCCACTCTTCACACACTGATAGCAACACCGCTGGAGAAATGCTAGCACAGGCTTCCAGTATCCGTAATTTCAGGTGCTGCAGAATGGGCAAAACAAAAATTGGAACAGGACCCTCAGTTTAATCAGAAGATTTTGTTCAGTGATGAGGCAAACTTTTATGTGAATGGTGAAGTTAACAAACAAAACCACCGCTATTGGTCTGACACTAACACACATTGGGTAGATCCCTCCAAGACTGTTGGAACACTAAAATTGATGGTGTGGTATATGGGGTACAAAGATAGTGGGGCCATTCTTCATCAATGGAAACCTCAAGGCCACTGGATATGCGAAATTGCTACATGATGATGTGTTTCCCTCTTTATGCACTGAAGCTGGCATGTTTCCTGAGTTTTTCCAGCAACATGGTGCACCACCACATTATGGGTGTCAGGTCCGAGCATTCCTAGATGAACAGTTTCCTGGAAAGTGGATTGGTCGTCGTGGGCCAGTTGAATGGCCCCCAAGGTCTCCCGATCTGACCCCCTTAGATTTTTATCTTTGGGGTCATCTGAAGGCAATTGTCTATTTTGTGAAGATACGAGATGTGCAGCAACTGAAACTACGGATACTGGAAGCCTGTGCCAGCATTTCTCCTGCAGTGTTGCTATCAGTGAGTGAAGAGTGGGAGAAGAGGGTTGCATTGACAATCCAACACAATGGGCAGCACATTGAACACATTTTATAAGTGGTCAGAAACTTGTAAATAACTCATGAAAGAATAAAGTTACGTTAAAACCAAGCACATCATTGTTTTTCTTGTGAAATTCCCAATAAGTTTGATGTGTCACATGACCCTCTTCCTATTGAAAAAACAAGATTCAAAATGGCCAAATTCAAAATGGCCACCATGGTCACCACCCATCTTGAAAAGTTTCCCCCCTCACATATACTAATGTGCCACAAACATGAAGTTAATATCACCAACCATTCCCATTTTATTAAGGTGTATCCATATAAATGGCCCACCCTGTACAATGTATTATGCTGGGCGATTATTGCCCTGTGTAGAAGACTCAACGATCAACCAGTAACAGGAAGCAAACCCATTTGTTCGTTGATAGCTGAGACTGCAGCACCAGAAATCATTGGAACCTTTTCACGGCTCAAAAAAGGGCCCACAAAATGTATGACAACACAGTGTGGGAACACTGCCTTAAGCGGGAAAACTGTGTGGAAACACAAGAAATGGATAAAAAATATGGGCAAAAATTAGTGATACATGGAGGGGGCGTGTCGGCAGCCGCTCCTTGCAGGGGTCGGCACGCCCCCTTCCAACAGGCTGTCGGGGGGAGGGGGGGGGGCTCCCAGCAGTTGGAAAGAATAGGGGATAAGTTATATTTCACTACACTACTCCTTTTAAGTGATGGAACAGTAACGCATCTACTTGTACCACGCATTTTAGTATTGTTATTTTTCTAGTGTGATGGCTAATGATAACATGGCCAGCTTTCCAGTTACTTGGCACATACTTACTAGACAGACTGTAGCGATCCGGTAAGTCTCCTTTGTGCTGCACTGGCGTTCGAGGAGTTGTAATGGACCCTGAATTATTTACATGTGCATTACCCAGCAGCGCCTTTTTATTTCCAGAAGACTGATTTACGCTTTAAGTTGTGTAAGCAAAATGCTTTCATTCCCTGAATTACAGTCATAAAATATATGACGTACGGTATGTTTTATTATGGAGAGATTTCTAGAAAATTGAGCATCTTTAATATATTGGAATAAATCACTCTAATGATAGGGCTGTACTTGTCAGTAGTTTCTGAGCTGGCCTTACACATTGGATTACTGAGGACTGAAAGCTTCTCTCTCCTCTCCCCTCCCTATACACTATTACCAATTGTGCTTGTATTTCCAGTGTGAAGGATAGGGTTACTGGTTTGTCTCCTGTAAGTCCAACACCAATTTTTCTCTCTTCTCAACATCATCTGTCGGGGAAGAGTTAATAGCCCCCCTTTGCTGGTTCCACCCAAAATTTGTCCATTAGCACTGTGTATGGTCA
This sequence comes from Hyla sarda, assembly GCF_029499605.1. NCBI lineage: Eukaryota > Metazoa > Chordata > Amphibia > Anura > Hylidae > Hyla > Hyla sarda. The sequence goes on along the minus strand of NC_079191.1, from coordinate 318,793,102 downwards.
GCCTAAGTTCACAACGGTTGGCTTTCCCAGAGTGTTTGGCTATGAAGATTCTAAACCCAGTGAGGTTCTGTGTCTCTTGCTTTGTTACTGGACAAATTAATTTGTCTTCTCTACTGATTTTTTTTTTTTTCTCTTAACAGAAACAGCCATGACAAATCAGCCTCATTCATGTGGGTCCCAACATAACTCAAACGGGCACTCAGTCCTCTCTTGGACCAACAAAATATACATCATCAAAATATAGTCTGTATAGCAAGGAACCAGCTTTGTTTTGCACTGAATAAAAAAGGCTTGGGCTGATGGGAAAGAGCATGACCCAAGATGGAGCCAGTCACCACCAGCACAACAAATACACATATCTGCTGTCAGAATGGTGCCTAGTGAGTGTTGAGCTGAGTAGCAGTCTTGGGGGACTGGTTTCTATGGATACACTTATCATCTGCAACCTTTTAAGTAACGTTGTTAGACAGCTCATCCTTAGCAACCAGGCAGACATGTATTTGCCAAAGTGGCTTGTTGTCTAAAGACAAAAAATGGAGGCGGGAGGAGGGGGTGCAGATTTTGCAAGCTATATAGCTCCGTACTAGGGTTGGTCATCTCATCAGTCATGGAAGTCAGAACATATGTAACCAAAAGGGTTATCCAAGCATACTCTCTCTCTTCTGATCTGACATTAGGGAGATACAACTGTTCAGCACACAGCTAGTATGAAGCGGGGACGTGTGCATGGAACTGCTGGGCATCAGGTGGTTGCCAAAGCATCGTGACCATCCAGTGTGCACAATGCCCAATATCTGGACACGTGTGTGTGCTGGGAGAGCCCCTTTTAAAAAAACGTCAATGACCGTGTTTACTTGTGTGTCCACCTGCCTTATACTGTAATCTGCTCCTCTGTAAGTAGTGTTTGGATGCTCCTTGTGTTGGGGCTCTGTTTTCCTTGTATTGCACAGTTCAGTAACCCCCCCCCCCCCCATGTAGCTGTTATAGTGGATCTTATGCACATATGATATGCTACGGTGGAAGCACCTCATGTTTCTAGTCCAGAAGCTGGATCTGGTTTCCTTCTCATACTGAGACTTTCTCTTGACAAAAAGTCTTGCTGTTTTGATGCAGCCATTGGCTGTTTCTGTAGCTCTCCTAGCCTGTTGTAGCCTGGATTCTTGTTCTCCAGGCGAGGGGTATCTGGCTTTTCCTCTCCCCCAGTTATGTTACAGGGGGATTGATGACTAAGTATAAGCTGCACTCACACTTGCTATTTCAGTCTTACTATTGTTCGTCTGACAATTTTTTAGTTGTGGTGACGGTTCCTCTCTCCTGCGGCTGGTACACTGCGGCCTCCTCTTCCCACTCCAGATCGGAGCAAATAGTTGTATGGGCTCGGCTCTGATTTTACTTTTGCCAACTGTAATTCTATGGCTACAGGCTTACCACATCAGGGTTCCTGCTCCCTGTGGCTGGTGCTACAAAACTGCACCCCCTGAAAGGCAAATGCCAGTGTTGCACATAGGCAGTTACCATTTCTAGGTCTTGCCTACCTGACTGAACGGCTTGCTGCCTAAGATGGGGTCTTTCTTCATAGATTTACGGTAATAGCCATATTTGAGGCACCACCACCACATGTACAAACAGCATGAAGCTATAACCTCGTTACTAATCAAACTTAGGTTAAAAGGGCTATATGACAGGGTGACATACTTGTGACTTGTCACTCACCATATAATGACACTCTGTATACCTGTGAGTCTGTAAGGGTAATCCAGTTCCCAGTTTTATAATGGTCATTAAAGTTGATAATATTCCTTATCCCATTACACAAAGTCAGCACCCCCCCCCCCCCCCCATACATTTACTCATGTGCATAGTTATTCTGGTTATAGACTTGTTGATCGCAGTTATAGAATTATCATCCGCTTTATGACTTTGAAATGACAATATCTTACTTTTGTTCACCTTGTAAAAACACATTTATTGGATTTCACACCCATGACTTGAGGTCTCTAGAGTTAGCGGCTCTTACTTTATTTCTGCCCTGCTACTGGACAAGAAGTTGCAATCCCACCAGGATTTGTGTCTCTTTTGTGGGAGTCTGGGCTTTTATAAAGCTTAAAGGGGATTTGTAAATGACTTCTATTTAAAAATCTTAATCCTTCCAGTACTTATCAGCTGCTGTACACTACAGAGGAAGTTCTTTTCTTTTTTACTTTCTTTTTTTGTCTGACCACAGTGTTGTGACACCTTTATCCATATCAGGAACTGTCCAGAGCAGGAGAGGTTTGCTATTGGGATTTGCTCCTGCTTTGGACAGTTCCTGACAGAAAAGAAATTCAAAAAAGAAAGGAGCTTCCTCTGTAGTATACAGCAGAGAAGTACTGGAAGGATTAAGATTTTTAAATAGAAGTCATTTACAAATCTGTTTAACTTTCTGGCACCAGTTGATTAAAAAAAATAGTTTTCCATCGGAGTACTCCTTTAATTCACTAGCTATAGGACCGCCAAAGGTACCCAAGCAATGTACTTGGCTTTCTTTGGCAGTGAAGGCAGTGCACGCACTGATTGAGACATGGAGGTATGGGGGCAAGGAGTAGGACTAAAACTATGAATTATCAAAGTAAATAATAAATTATAACAGCTGCTAATAGCTGGCAAAGAACAATCTCCACTGCCAGCTATTAACCATTTAGATGGAGCTGTCAATGACAATAGCATTTAAACAGCTGTTCTATCCATCATTGGTGGTCTGGTTGGATCTACTCCTTATGACATGTTTCGCGAGCAGAGCTGTTGTCGCAACAAGCTGAGATCTTTGCAAGGCCTATGTGTCTATGGCATACTACAAAACTCCTAATTTGCCCCAAGGTGAGTACTAGACATCAAAGAACAAAGTCGTACCCAAAGGGCACAATTTTCCTTTTAATCCCCTCACCTCCTCAAAACGTAACTTTTATTGAACAAGCCGATAAAACTCAAAGTACAGTGAATAATAGAATGTTTTAAAACAACATCTCCTGTAGACATTACCCAATGTAACAAAATGTGTGTTCTAAACTATCCCAATATACCTCTAACTCATCAGAGTTATATCAGAGGTCGCTATAATTCTGGTGTATGTCATTATTATGCATGGATGTGCAAGTAGTTCTCAGCTCTCAGAGGAGGACTCTTGAATCGCACTAAATTTTGTATTACAGTAATTACTCTAAATTATTCTGAATTTGCTCATGGGTACTTGACCCTACTGTGAGACACTTTGAAATACAAACACTTCAATTTTACACTAAATGGGGGTAGCTAGGTTAGTATCTAATTTTCAAAAACAGCAGACAAAGAGAAAAAGGGGAATAATATGCTCTAGTATTCTAAAAGTGTATCCCCTATATGTATATGTGCATCAATATGTGAACTCCATAAATATATGTACAAAAAACAAAGAAAACCAATCGGAGTCACTTGTGAATAAATAATGTGTCTGAGCGACAACAAGTTTATTAACCCCTTAAGGACCAGGGGTTTTTCAGTTTTTGCACTTTCGTTTTTTGTTCCTTGCCTTTAAAAAATCATAACTCTTTCAATTTTGCACCTAAAAATCCATATGATTGCTTATTTTTTGCGCAACCAATTCTACTTTGTAATGACATCAGTCATTTTGCCCACAAATCTACAGTGAAACGGAAAAAAAAATCATTGTGAGACAAAATTGAAAAAAAAAACGCAGTTTTGTAACTTTTGGGGGCTTTACTTTCTATGTAGTAAATTTTTCGGTAAAAATTACACCTTATCTTTATTCTGTAGGTCCATACGATTAAAATGATACCCTACTTATATAGGTTTGATTTTGTCATACTTATGGAAAAAATCATAACTTTCAGGAAAATTTGTATTTTTAAATTGTCATCTTCTGACCCCTATAACTTTTTTACTTTTCCACATATGGGGCGGTATGAGGGCTAATTTTTTGCGCCGTGAACTGAAGTTTTTAACGGTACCAGTTTTGGATTGATAGGACTTATTAATCATTTTTTCATGATATAAAAAGTGACCAAAAATGCACTATTTTGGACTTTTGAATTTTTTTGCGTGTACGCCATTGACCGTGCGGTTTAATTAACGATATATTTCCGCACGCGGCGATACCATATATGTTTATTTTTATTTACACTGTGTTTTTTTTTTTATGGGAAAAGGGGGTGATTCAAACTTTTAATAGGGGAGGGGTTAAATGATCTTTATTCCCTTTTTTTTTTCACTTTTTTTTTTTTTTTTGCAGTGTTATAGCTCCCATAGGGACCTATAACACTGCACACACTGATCTTTATCATTGATCACTGGTTTCTCATAGGAAACCAGTGATCGATGATTCTGCCGCTTGACTGCTCATGCCTGGATCTCAGGCACTGAGCAGTCATTCGGCGATCGGACAGCGAGGAGGCAGGTAGCGACCCTCTGGCTGTCCTGTAAGCTGTTCGGGATGCCGCGATTTCGCCGCGGCTATCCCGAACAGCCCACTGAGCTAACCGGCACTTTTTACTTTCACTTTTAGCCGTGTGGCTCAGCTTTGAGCGCGCGGCTAAAGGGTTAATAGCGCGCGGCGATCAGTGCCGCGTGCTATTAACGTCTGGTCCCGGCTTCACTATGACGCCGGGCCCGCCTTGATATGATGCGGGGTCACCGTGGGACCCCGCGTTTTATCACGGGAGCGGGACCAAGGACGTACTCATACGTCCTTGGTCCTTAAGAGGTTAACCCCTTTACTCAATAACCTGTTTTGACCTTAAAGGAGTAGTGCAGTGCTGATAAACTTATCCCCTATCCTAAGTATAGGGGATAAGTTTCAGATCGCGGAGGGGTCCGACCGCTGGGCCCCCCGCGATCTCCTGTACGGGACCCCGGCAGCCTGCAGGAAGGGGGCGTGTTGACCACCACACTAAGCAGCTGCTGACACACCCCCTTAATACAACTATATGGCAGAGCTGGAGTGCTGCCTTCGGCAATCTCTGGCTCGCCATAGCAATGTATTGAGGGGCATGTCGGCCGCCGCTTTGTGCGGTGGTCCACACCCGCTATCTGGCCAGCGAGCCGGGGGCCCCGTACGGGAGATCGTGGGGGGCCCCAGCGGTCAGACCCCCATGATCTGAAACTTCTCCCCTATCCTTAGGAAAGGGGATAAGTTTTTCAGCACTGGACTACTCCTTTAATGACCAAGGCAAATTTTCTAAATCTGACATGCGTCCACTTATTTGGTAATCATTTTGGAACGCTTTCACTTATGGAAGCGATTCTGACATTGGTTTTTTTCGTGACATACTGTACTTTACATTAGTGATAAATTTTGATTGATATATTTGGCGTTTTTTAGAAAAAAAATTGCAAAATAAATAAAAAAATTAGCATTTTTCTAGATTTTACATTTTCTGCTCGTACAATAGTCATGCCGCACCAAATTAATGATTGATTCACATCTTCAATATGTCTTCTTCATGTTCCCATCATTTGATAAACATTCTTTTACTTTTTTTAAATGTTACACGGTTCATAAGTTTAGTAGCAATTTTCCAGATTTTCAAGAAAATTGCTAAATCAGATTTTTCAGGGACCAGTTCACTTCTGAAGTTCTTGATACAGACAGAGGTGTAAGCAGAGAGCACTGTGGACAGAAAAAAAAAAGAAATCCAAAAAGAAAAGAACTTTCTCTGTAATATACAGCCTCCAGGGATGTGGAATTTCTATCGCCCGACGCCCGGGACTAGCAGTTTTGGGCGCCGGGCAGGTGAATTTGTCCGGCCCTTAGCCCGGCTTCGGGCAAGCAGGGCCGGACCTGACAAGTGCGGCGGATCTGCAGTCTGTATGGAGCGGGCTGCCGACTCCTGCCCGCTCCATACTCTGCAGCCTGTGTCCTCCAAAGCAGAGCAGGGGAGATGAGAAGCTGTGTACAGTACTGTATTTGTCTTCTCTCCCCGGCTCTGCAGACGTGCGGGGGGGAGATGAGGGGGCGTGGCTTATTTCTCCCCGTGCAGACCTGCATCCTCTGCCTTCGCTCCTCGCACGTCTGCACGGGGAGACTGTATGCGGCGCTCACAGGGGAGTATGGAGCGGGCTCCGGACTCCTGCCCGCTCCATACTCTGCAGCCCCCGGCTGTTCTCAGTAGCCGGGGGCCGCCGCTAATAGCCAGCATGCGGCGATCGCCGCGGCTGGCTATTAACCCTTTAGATCGCCGCTGTCAAAGCTGACAGCGGCGTCTAAAGGGAGATGTGAACGCTCCCTGGTGGGCTAGTGGGGTGGATCGCCCCCCTGCAGCGTGATCGCAGGGGGGCGATCCATTATGGAGGTAGCCGGAGGGCTTACCTCTGCTTCCTCTAGTCCCAGCTCTGTCATTGATAGATCCTGGCTGGACCAGGCTCTATCAATGGATCACAGAGCACACAGATTAATAGAGTTCAATAGATCTCTATTCATCTGTCTGAGGAATTGAATGATTCCTCATAAGTCTAATAAAGTGTAAAAAAAAAAAAAAAATAATAATAATAAATAAGTTTTAATAAAAGTTTGAAAGACACATAATAACCCAGTGGTCTTCAAACTGTGCCCCTCCAGATGTAACAAAACTACAGTTGTAGTTTTGCAACATCTGGAGGGCCACAGTTTGAAGACCGCTGCATTAACCCCTTCCATGTTAAAAGTTCAAATCACCCCCTTTTCCTATATAAAAACATGTTAACATAATAAAAATAAACATATTTGGTATCGCTTCGTGCGTAATTGTGCAACCTATTAAAATATAACATTATGTATCCCGTACGGTAAATGTAAAAAAATACCAAACCACAGATTTGAAATTTTTATAATATCCCAGAAAAAAAAAGTTAAAAAGCGATTAAAAAGTCAGATCAATGCCAAAATGGTACCAATACAAAAAACAGATTATGGCGCAAAAAATGAGCCCTCATACAGCCTGGTATGCGGAAAAAAAATAAAGCTACAGGGGTTAAAAAATGGCAATTAAAAAAAATTAGAAAAAGTCCAGAATTAGTAAAACATGACGTAAACGATACAAATCTGGTATTGCTGTAATCAGGCGCCTAAAGTATGAAACTAACATGTTACCTCAACCACAAGGTAAATGGCGCAGAAAAGAAAAACCACCAAATCTGCCAAATTATCTTTTACTATTTCAATTTCACTTCCCTTAATATATATTTATATATTTTTTGGTTCAGAGAATATGTTATTTAAAAATTAAAAGGTATCATTATAGTAGGTAGTTATGGCTGTTATAGGGCGAGGAGGAAAAAACGAGAGCGTAAAAGCGAAAATTGGCCGGACAAGTGGATCGTCATGAGGGACAAGTAGATTTTGCTCCATTTAGTCCCGTGGACAAGTAGTTTTTTATAAAATTTCCACATCCCTGGCCTCTTAGAAGTACTGGAGGGATAAAGATTTTTTAATCAAAGTAATTTACAAATCTGTTTAACTTTCTGGCATCAGTTGATCAAAAAAAGAATGTTTCCCACCATTAAAGGAGAACTCCGGTATAGGAAAATTATCGTCCATACTGCCGGCAGTAAAAAAATAAACGGGTACATACCTTCCTTCGCTCCACCGGTAACTGGCTCCTGCCTCTGCCGCGATCCTCTTCCTTGTTGCCGGTGGTCGGCGAGTCATACTGCACTCAACCAATCACCGGCCGCAGCGAAGTCCCGACTCGGCCGATGATAGGTTCAGCGGCAGGGTGATATTTTCCCGGCACCTGCAAATTAGAACGGAAATGAAGTGTAATGGCACACTATTGCACTAAAGGGCAAGTTTAACATATCCACTAGGGATTGACCGATTATTGGTTTGGCCGATAATCATGATTTTGGATGTTATCGGTAATCCAATAATGCCCTGGCACCGCCCACCCCACCGCCCTGGCCAGAGACCACCGCTGCCCCATTGCCTCCCCCATCCCCGGTTTTATAATTACCTGTTCCCGGGGTCCGCGCTACTTCTTGCTCCTGTGTTAAGTTTTGTGCACAGTGACAGCACAGTGAGGCCGTCAAAAGTAGCGCGGACCCCGGGCCCGGGAACAGGCATTTATAAAACCGGGGATGGGAGAGGCAATGGGGCAGCGGCGGTGGTTGGAACTGTGCAATTTTGTGGGGCAATCATTTTTTGGGCATTTACAATACAGTAAGGCTTCTTTCACACAGCTGTTAGTGTGCGGCAATGTGACAGCCGTCAGGGGAGCCAGGCAGAATAGCGGGAGAAAAATTACTGCATGTGCCGTCTTCTTCTCCCGCTATTCATTACAATGCCTGGCAGCCCCCATAATACTAAATGGGAGCCGCTGGGACCCATTGTTGCCCGTTGCTCCCATCATGAGAACAGCCGTTAAAGTCAGAAAAGAAAAAGAGACTGATGGCCGTTCTCGACGGGGAGCACTTGCATTTTAGAAACTTTATTCTATAGGTCAATACAATTCCAATAATATAAAACTTGGATGAAATATGTTTCATTTGATGGTTAAAAAAAATGTGATAAATTGAAAATAAAAAATAAAAATCATTTCATTGCTATGTTCTGACCCCATCACTTTTTTTTATTTATTTATTTTTTTTTTTACAGAGCTATGTTAGGGTATATTTTTTTTCGCCATGAGCTTTTTTGCGTTTACACCATTAACCGTGCAGGATCACAGATGCAATAATTTTATAGATCGGACAATTACGCGCACAGTAGTACCGAATATGCTTGTTTATCTTTTTGTACAGTGTTTTATTTATAAAAATGGAAAATGGGGGAGGTGATTCATTTTTGATCTTTTTGTTTTTTCCTCCTCACCAATCACAATGCTTTAAATTTTCCAACTACAGATCCATATGAGGGCTTGTTTTTTGCGCCACCAATTTTACTTTGACATCAATAATTTCACCACAAAATCGATGGCAAAACCAGAAAAAAATATTTGTAGGGCTAAATTGAAAGAAAAAAAACCCTGCCATTTTGTAAATTTTGGGGACTTGCGATTCTACGCAGAGCACTTATTGGTAAAAAATGACACCTTATCTTTATTTTGTAGGTCTATATGATTAAAATGATACCCAACTTATATAGGTTTGATTTTGATTTACTTCTGTTAAACAAACAATTTTAACTTTATGCACGAAAAATTTGTAGGTTTAAATTTGTCCTCTTCTGACCCTTATAACTTTTTATTTTTCCTTATCCGGGGATGTGTGAGGGCTCATTTTTTGCACTGTGATCTGTAGTTTTTATTGGTAACATTTTAGTTTATATGGGGCTTTTTGATTGCTTTTTATAATTGTTTTTTTTTTACACTTTATTAGTCCCCTTAGGGGAATTTTAGGAGGAATCATTAAATTCCTCATACAGATCCATAGAACTACATTGATCTGTGTGCCCTGCACTTAATTGATAAAGCCTGGTCCAGGCTTCATTATTCATAGAGCCGGGACCAGCGTACCACCGGAGAAGAGGTAAGGCTTTCGGCAACCTCAGAAGTGGATCTCCACCCCCCGGACCACCAGGGGGTGTATGGAGGTCCCTTTAGATGCCGCTTTGACAGCGACGATCTAAAGGGTCAGTAGCCGGCCTTGTCGATCGATGCATGTCGGCTATTAATGGCGGCCCTCAGCTACAGGAATCAGCTGGCCGGTATGGCTCGGGCTCTAGTCAGGAGCCCGTGCCATACATGGTTAACAGCACAAGGATGTGTATACACGTCCGTGGTTGTTAACCAGTTGAAAATCTTAATCCTTCATCAGCTGCTTTATTCTCCTGAGGAAGTTGTGTAGCTCTTTCCAGTCTGACTACAGTGCTCACTGCTGCCACCTGTCCAGAGCAGGAGCGGTTTGCTTTGGTGATTTGCTTATGCTCTGGACTGTTCCTGACACATACAGAGGTGTCAGCAAAGAGTGCTGTGGTCAGACTGGAAAGAACTACACGACTTCCTCTGGAGCATACAGCAGCTGGTACTGGAACGAGTATGATTTTGAAATAAAAGTAATTGATAAATCTGTATAACTTTTTGGTACCAGTTGATCTGAAAAATTTGACAGGTTCTTTTTCTTCAGGTCTTTGGGTCAATGGAAAATATGTTGGGGTACAGTAAATGTTTTGTTAGTGAAATACAAATTTGAATATAGACCTTTTTATATTTGTCTAACAAGTAGATCTGTCCATAGTGTTCTAGTGAGATTTGCATTCAGTTATTTATACCTGATATTTTCACTGTCTCTCACTGTAAGATCTGTGTCTTTAGCATAGTGGATAACTTTTATATTAGGATAACCCATTTAGGGTTGGGTCACACACACAGCGCATCCACTGCGTATTTGACGCACGCAACTACTCCTCAAACAGGCATCAGCTCTCCAGTGAGGTTTGGTGCATGACATATGGGCCACCTTCTTTGTTCAGCAGCGTATTTGATGCTGCCTTTTTTTCTCCCTCACCTCTTCAGTGTGTTCTTTGTTTTAAAGGGGTTATCCACCATAGGTTTATTTTAGTATGTACCTGCCAGACAGTAATGGACATGCTTAGGAAGGATCCGCCCTTGTCTTTGGGCTAAATGGCTATGTTGTGAGATTACCATAAAGCTGTGGCTTTCTTTTTGTGAACTGGCTTTTTACTGTTGGAGTTTTCTTTTTTACTATAAATCCCATAATTCCACTTTTCTTCCTCCCACACAGCCACCCCACCCATTGAACCACAAAAGAGCTGAATTTCTTGCAAAAGACCAAATGCTTTCTAATCAGGGTGCCTCCAGCTGTGGCAAATTCCCTGTGCTCACTCCACCATCTAAGCAGAACAGGCTCCCTGTCATCACCTGACTAGTAAGGTAGTGTCTCAGCCGCAATGCATCCTGGGAAGACAGGAGTCATTTCGCATGCTGTTAAAAATGAACATCCAGAGCAAAGATCACATAATTTCTTATTTCCTGAGCAGACCTGTGATTGGTCCAGACCTCCTGGCCAATCACAGCTGCCAGAGGGAAATATGAAGTTACAGTGCCGTAACTTCATTTTCCCCGCTGGGAGCATAATGCTGCCCGGTTCCCTGGCTTCCTTGTCACCCACCTGCACCGCATGACTACAACTCCCAGCATGTCCTTAATTGGGGTGGTGACAAGCTTGTCACCTGCCCGCACATCTTCCGCCCACCCACCAGACTACAACTCCCAGCATGTTGTGCAGCGTGGGCAGCAGGAGATGTGCAAGCTTCCCTGGCTTGCTTGTCACCCGCCTGCACATCTCCCACCAGCCTACAGTTGCATGACTACAACTCCCAGCATGCCCTCACAGTGAGGACATGCTGGGAGTTGTAGTTGTGTGGCGCAGGCGGATGACAATAAATGTACTAACCTATTTTCTGACCAGAGCAGCATATGTTTGCTACGGGGATTTTCTCCTAATCTGGACAGTTCTTAAAATGGACAGAGATGTCAGCAGAGAGCACTGTGGTCATGATGTCAGCAGAGAGCTCTGTGTTCCAAAAAGAAAAGAATTTCCTCTGCAGTATTCAGCAGCTAATAAGTACTGGAAGGATTAAGATTTTTAATAGAAGTAATTTACAAATCTGTTTAACTTTCTGGCACCAGTTGATTTAAAAAAAAAAAAAGTTTTTCACCGGAGTACCACTTTAGGGTACGTTCACATGAGCGGATTTTTTTGCGGGTTTTCCGCTGCGTATTTGAAAGTGGGCGGGCTCTTCTCGGCTGTCCGCTGCAGATTTTCTGCGGCGGAATTTACGCTGCGAAAAATCCGCCGCAAGCCCCATTGAAGTCAGTAGGGACTGCAGCGGATTTTCCGCAGCGTAAATTCCACCGCGGAAAATCTGCTGCGTACAGCTGAGAAGAGCCCGCCCACTTTCAAATACGCAGCAGAAAACCCACAAAAAAATGTGTTTGTGTGAACGCACCCTTAAAGTCAGTGGAGTCACATGAGGCTAGTAGTGGTTGCATACACATTAGATACACTTTCTGCACTGTATTCATAATACTCATTGAAGACGTCTTGGCTGGTGTTAGCGCTGATGTAATTACATATCAGAATCTTTCCATTCAGTGTATTCTCTTGTAGGGGAGCACCCTCGCCTCCAGCAAAGCTGTTTTTGGCATGTTAGTTGGTTGCTAGCAGTCTGTATAAACAATAGGGCGATAATAGAAACTAACTTTTTGAAGGAACATACATACATTGAACCCTGCCAAGTGAGAGCTTTTAGAAGGCTAGGAAGGTGGGGAGACCTATATTACACACCAAACAAACAGATCCAAAACATTACGAAGTTCTTTAAAGGTAGGTTCACACTGAACTAATCCGCAGCAGATATTGATACCATTGACTTCAATGGGTCCACGGTGAATCTGCAAAAAATGTCAGTGCCATTTGAACCTACCCTAAAAGAAAATGTTTTGGACAAACATACATCCTTATTCTTGTTTAAAAAAACAAAGAAATACAATGTTATAACCCCTAAAGGACACAGCCCATTTTGGCCTTGAGGACACCTACAATTTCATTTTTGCATTTTCGTTTTTTCATCCTCGCCTTAGGCATAACTTTTTAATTCTTTCTATCCACAGACCCATATGAGGGCTTGTTTTTTGCACGACCAATTGTTGTTTGAAATTATACCTATCATTTTACCATAAAATGTACCGCAAAACCAAAACAGTATTATTTGTGAGAAAAAATTGAAAAGAAAATCACAATTTTGAAAATGTTGGAGGATTTAGCTTTAACGCTGTACACTTTATGGTAAACAATACATGCTTTCTTTATTCTGTGGTTCAATACGTTTAAAACGATACCCATGTTTACATGCTTTTCTATTATTGTACTGCTTTTAAAAAAATCTAACTTTTTTAAACAAATAACTTTTAGAAAAATCACGCACAGTGGTGAATAAAAAAAGGGCACTTTTTAAGTTTTGGTTTTTTTGCCTAGAGATTCGGTATCCCTGCCAGTACATGTGGAGTAACTTTGTGCCAAAAGCTTACTCAACCAACAGCTGTGTTACCAGACTCATAAATGTGAATTTGCTGAGCATGTACTTTAGCTTCATAGGTAAATGTGCAAAATGAAATTTTGGCACCACTTATCTCTGCTAGGAAGAATTGGGAATATACAGGATAAAATACAAGCTGTTCTTCATCTCTCCTCCCCTGACATGTCAGGCTTTGCCCATACAGCTCAGATTTTACTTGGCTGCTTCACTGAGAATCTAATATCTATAGCCAGCTTGCCGGACTGCAGTAAATGGTGTTTATATAGCATTTTTTTCCATCAGTTTTTCCCTCTGGCTTTATCTTACTAATTTTCAGTTGACCCTGAGCTAGTGGATGGAGCCTAGCCTCCATGATGTCTCCCATACTCGGTAAAAGACCTTGCTCTTCTATATCTCTATAGTAGAGCTTCCCAAATCCCAAGCCGCCATGACTGCTGAGAATTTCATCCTGGCACCCAGATTTTTATCAGCCCTTTCCATATTTAAAAAAATCTTTTAAAACCACCAAATGCAGTAAAATGATCAACTGTTTCTTACCTACCTCTCCGTTTCCCACGCTGATCCCTTTATGTCTATGGTCGGCACTTCTGTGTTAATTTAGCAATGGATGTCACTGTATTCCTGGCATCACCACTCTGTGATGGAAGCCATGATGCTAGGAGAACAGTTGTTGACTTCCAAGGCCATTTATTGTCTGTGGCAATCACCCGACGGCTGCTGCTGAAGTAAGACCGGAGCGCCAACCAGAGGATCAGCACGGAAATGGAGGGGGAGGTAAATAAGTTTCATATTTTGCTATGTTGGGGAAATGAAACAACAAAAACACCCAAACATTTTTAAATGGATAAACCCCTCGAAAGTATTAGATATAATGGGCATAGCGAGTGTGCAGATGTGTACTGGAGGGAGAGTGGGCAGAAGAGGAAGTCTACACATCGGTGATTTTCAATTAGCTTGCCACGTATGGACACGGAGAGGAAAAACTAATGCATGAAAATAAGAAGGGGGGGTTATTTTATTATTATTATTTTTTATGTCATATAACACATCCCAATAACCTATATGGAAAGTCTCTTCTCCTACTACTTGACCCAATAGAAATAAAAGGGGCGGGGGGGTGCATGAGGTACATAGGTGAAGTAACCATATAATGGGGTTGGCGCATAATGCAGGAGCTTGGTAATAACAGTGCAGATCAAAACAGTCATCAATAACTAGACCAACAGGGAACAGTAAAATAAAAATAATGCCCCAACACCCATCATTGAATAATAAGCTGCTTCAAGAAAAAAAAACTGTGAAGGAGTCACACCACACAAAAACAAACAAAAGTTTTAGATTTTAGAAAAACAGACTTTTTGAAAATGAGATTGGTCATAAAGGAGCCCCTATCTGACTGGAACGGATTACATGGAGTCCAGGAGAAATGGGACTACTTAAAAGACGCATTATTGAAGGCAACAGAAAATTGCATTAGACTTGTCAGTAAAAGCAGAAAAAGGAAGAGACCACTATGGTACTCAGCAGAAGTGTCCAAAATCATAAAAAAAACAAAAATCTAGCATTTAGTAATTATAAAACAACCCAGAGCAATGAAGATAGGGAAATCTACAAGACGAGGCAGAAAGAGGCCAAGCAAGTCATAAGAACTTCTAAAGCGCAGGCAGAAGAAAAACTAGCTCCGTCTGTGAAAAAGGGGATAAGACATTCTTCAGATATATAAATGAAAAAAGGAAATTAAAACAAGGAATAACTAAATTAAAAACAAAGGAAGGAAGGTATGTAGAAGAGAATAAAGGGCTAGCCGACTGCCTTAATGAATACTTCTGTTTAGTTTTTACAGAAGGAAAAGGACCTCAATTAGGGAGGAAGACTAATGAATCATTTGATGCATGTGTCTTTACAGAGGAAGAGGTTCTACGTTTGCTGTCTAAAGTGAAGACTAATAAGTCAAAGGGGCCTGATGGGATACACCCAAATTATTAAAAGAGCTTAGTGGTGAGCAAGCAAAACTGTTAACAGATTTATTTGATCAATCACTGGTAACAGGAGTCATCCTGGAAGATTGGAAATTAGCAAATGTTGTGCCCATTCACAAGAAATGTAGTAGGGAGGAAACAAGCAACTATAGGCCACTAAGTCTGACATCAATAGTGGGGAAATTAATGGAAACTCTACAAAAGGATAGGATTGTGGCACATCTAAAATCCCATGGACTGCAAGATGAAAAACATGGGTTTACTTCCGGGAGATCATAATCAAAACAAAGATTCCCTACAAATCCCATGCTAACCATATATAAATAAGCAACAAGACAAAGCGTTTTATGACATTATCAAAATTGTTAACTTTATTAAAGGAGTACTCCGGCGCGCACTTTTTTTCCTTTTATCCCATCCGTGCTGCAAAATAAAATAATAAATACTTTCTCTTACCTGCCAACGAGCCCCCGGAGCTCCGGTACACTCCGATACAGGTGTTCGGTCCCCGGGCTGTATTCTTCTTACTTCCTGTCAGCCCGGCACGTCACACGGAGCTTCAGCCTATCACCGGCCACAGCGATGTCCCGCCTCAGCCGGTGATAGGCTGAAGCTCCGTGTGACGTGCCGGGCTAACAGGAAGTAAGAAGAATACAGCCCGGGGACCGAACACCTGTACCGGAGCTCCGGGGGCTCGTTGGTAGGTAAGAGAAAGTGTGTTTTCTTTTATTTTGCAGCCCGGACGGGATAAAAGGAAAAAAGTGTGCGCCCGAGTACTCCTTTAAAGAGCAAATTTAAAATAGCTTAAAAGATACAACAATCATGTGTTCCTGATAACAGGAATCAAGAGACTAGGCCAGCATACTGGAACCAAAATAAGAACTCACTCATAGTAAAATGATATAATAGTACAAAGTTACATAGTGATGGTGCCAGTGCACATAACGATTATACATAGGATAGTAAAAAAGCATAATATACACAAAAAGAAATACCCAGTGGTTATAATGATGGTGAATCGTGAGTCCTTACTGCCCGACGTTTCGCCAGGGAGGCTGGCTTCTTCCGGGGCCAATCATGTCAAACAAATCTTATTGATTTTTTTTTGACTGGGCGGAGGGGCAGTAGACATTGCATATCTAGATTTTAGTAAGGCTTTTGACACTGTCCCACATAGAAGACTTATCAATAAACTACAGTCTTTGAGTTTGAACTCCCATATTGTTGAGTGGATTAGGCAGTGGCTGAGTGACAACAGAGGGTTGTAGTCAATGGAGCATATTCAGAGCAAGGTCTTGTCACCAGTGGGATACCTCAGGGATCTGTACTGGGACCAATATTGTTTAATAACTTCATTAGTGATATCTCAAAAGGTCTCGATGGTAAGGCATGTCTTTTTGCTGATGACATGTATGTATGTATGTAATGATATGTAACAGGGTTGATGTTGCTGGAGGGATACGCCAAATTGAAAAGGATTTAGGAAAACTAGAAAAATATTCAGAACTCTGGAAACTTAAATTTAATGTGGATAAGTGCAAGATAATGCACCTGGGGCATAAGAACCCTTGGGCAGAATATAGAATATTTTGACACATTCCTGATCTCAGTATCTGAGGAAAGGGATTTAGGAGTAATTATTTGAGAAGACTTAATGGTAGGAAGACAATGTAATAGAGGAGCAGGAAACGCTAGCAGAATGCTTGGATGTATAGGGAGAGGTATAAGCAGTAGAAAGAGAGAAGTGCTCATGCCGCTGTACAGAACACTGGTGAGACCACACTTGGAGTATTGTGCACAGTACTGGAGGCCGTATCTCCAAAAGGATATAGATACTCTAGAGAGAGTTCAGAGAAGAGCTACTAAACTAGTACATGGATTGCAGGATAAAACTTACCAGAAAAGGTTAAAGGACCTTAACATGTATAGCTTGGAAGAAAGAAGAGACAGAGGGGATATGATAGAGACTGTTATATACATAAATGGAATCAACACGGTAAAGGAGGAGAGCATATTTAAGAGAAGAAAAACTACCACAAGTGGGCATAGTTTTAAGAGGGGCAAAGGTCCAAAAGTAATAACAGGAAGCATTAGTGGATGCATGGAATAGCCTTCCTGTAGAACTGGTCGCTGCAAATACAATGAAGGAGTTTAAACATGCATGGGATAAGCATAAGGCTATGCTTCATATAAGATAGAGCCAGGACTATTGATAGGATTCAGATTATTGGGCAGACTAGATGGGCTAAATGGTTCTTATCTGCCGACACAGTCTACATTTCTGTGTGCTCCAATAAGCCGTGTCATATGACCTTATGTTGCTTAATGTGACGTACAGCACCCTGACTAACTTTTTTTTTTCCCTGCCTCCTAGATCAAATACCGAATTGTCAAACTGTTCTCTATAGTACACCCTAAGAAGCAGCAGCATTGAGTGCATTATTGGGCAGTATTGAGCAGTATAAGCTATGAATTAAGCCATGTAATGATATTTCACTTTCTGCAGCCTATGTCTACGTCTGACTCTATCCAATCACTCCCCCTCCCATCTCCCTCTTTGCCCCCTCCCCTGGTTAAAGCATGAATCTGATCTGTCCCTGATCTGCTAGTCTGTACTGTAAAGAAAAAAATGGAATTGCACAGTTTTTTTTATTTTTTATTTTATTTAATAATTAGTTTAGGAAGGGTGGCGGCAGCAAGGAAGCCTGATAAACAGAGAAGGAAGCATTTTTTTCTAATAACATAGCTTAAAGTTTTGTTACATTCCCTTATGATTTATGCAACATTTGTGGAAACAGTAACCATTTAATGTTACCTAAAGTCTTAATACGTTTATTAAGTTTCAGAAATGGTCATTACTTGCTTGAGCACAGCAACTTCTTGGCACAACCATCAAATACAAGTTCATAGAAGCGTGCTGGTTATCCATGTAAGGCATTTCTGCTAATTCCCTGTCAATTTGTTTTATTAATCCTATGAAATTCAGGCTTGATGCTTCATTCTCCCTTGTTTGATGTTTTATTTTAATGACAAACCTCCAGGGCCTGCACTGTTATTGTTCATCACTTATGGCACCCTTCACCACAAGCCACCTCAATAAAAACTGCAAGCCATGGTATACAGTCTAATAGAGTATTTATTACCTGTAAATGGCATGTGGTTGTGTAGATATGTTCTCATCTCATATAGATTCATTTGTTCTCATTACTCTTCTAGGCATGATTGAAGTGGTCTAATACTTGCCACAATGAACAAAGAGGAAACCCCACAAGCAGGCCTAGAAACCAACACAGAGGACGGCTTGGTGGATAGCCCTAATGCTGAAACAGAGAAGACCTCTTTTCTAATGGCTTCTGACCTGAATGAGAACAAATTAAACAGCGACCAGCCTTTGACCAGGAACACAGATATCAGCCTGCATAATAGAGATTCCGCTCAGGATAGCATTAATAATAATGAAAACTGCAACCTGATGTGCGGCCAACTTAGCTGTAGAAAGAGCTGTGAAGATGATCGGACAGTGGTGGAAAGCTTGGCCTCCGCTCCTCTGCCAGCCAAGGACAGCAGCGCCACTAAAGGCAAACGTGTGGCCGGAAGACGCAGCAATAAAAATAAGAAGGCTCAGAATGGAAAATCTACAGGTACATTCTTAAATTACATTTGTGTTCTACAACTTTTAGCTATTTGGAATCTTGATAGAATGTCCATAGTTCATTTATAAGCAGGTTACCTGGGATAATGTCTAGGCATCAAGTGAAATGGTAAAATATGAGCTCTGGGAATTTGACTTGGGGTTTCCATATACCAACACATACCATCCCTGATTGGGGTGACCATAACATCTGTTTGATACACTGGAAGTTTCCTGGTGCATCAGCAAAAAAACTCTATGTGAACATAGCCTAAGGATACACATTGGATATCCACATGTGTAATTGAAGAGGTGCTGAGCTTTGTATTAGTTATTGCCTATAGGGGTCTTGCTGGTCTTCTGATATGTCACAGGATAATGGGAAGGTAGGCCACTACTGATCTCCACAATGAAAGGGTAACACCTCTGGCATCTTCTGAACCTCACATTATTCTATGTATAGAGCTGTTCAGATCACTATCAGTTTTCCAAAAGGTTCATGTGTAATAACAAGAACCTCTGTTGGAACCAAAGAGGTTTAAGGATTTGGGGGCGGGGGTTCTGAAGGATACCCTAGTTTTCTGGAGTCGAAAAATCACATATTTTTTGTTTGCAATATAGAAAACAATGGATATCAGCACCACTCATACAGCGTACAGAAGGTTCAATAATAACCTGATGAGTTGGACACGTACGGTATATCCAGTGCAGGTCCCCCAGTGCCCAGCAGTAAAGTGTTCTGGCCTGTCTTTCCGATGTATCCTGTTTTAAGCCAATAAAGAAGGTTTTTATTTACATCCACTCCCTCAAGTACCATGCATTCTCTTCCTGAATTGTGGTTTTCACATATTTTTGTACAAAAATGTGCAACTTTCTTCTACCCCTTTGCCACTTTTACAAAAAAGGGCAGGGCTTAGCAGGAGGGGGTAGTGCCTCCCACAGGCCAGCAGATTTGTCATAACTTACACCAGAAATTGATGCAAGTTAAGTCAGAAAACTACTCCAGTTTAAAGCTTGTGATAATTTTAAAGTCTGGTACATGGATTACACGTGAGGTGCATCAAATTTATTAAGAGGCCGAAATGGTATCTGGTCATTTAAAAAAAAACTACTTTTAAAATGTCATAGTGACGTGTCTAAACTCGTTCTCTCCCAACTCTGTGTCCCATGACCTGGACAGATTTACAGTGTAAGTCTATGGAGCCGTCCAAGTCTCATAGCCATGATTTAGACAATAGCCATGATTAAGACTTGTTGACAGGTCGAAACGCGTTGGCGTTTCGTTTGTGCTTTAACTTTTTGTTTTTTTCTCACTATTTTTCCACCTGTTGATTTTAATATGAGTTTACATTAAAGTTTGGAATTTTAACTGCCTGAGAGCCGGATAGCCGTCCTCCTTATCCTTCAAGTCTTATAGACGCAGAGGTGCACGTGGCATGACACCTCTCTCCACGGGGCATGTTTAAAAGTATTTTTTAAATTGATAGATACACTTAAAGACTCCTAATAAATCTGGAGCATCTAAAACTTCTATTTACTTAAGACCGGTGTCTGAGATGCCTCTCCCCTGGAATGTATATAAATAGAGGCTTTCTCAACGGTCGCAGTTCTTGCACCTAGCTCCAGTCCTAAAAGTTTAGTGTAGTGTGAAGCATTCAGCGCTTTATTCCCCCAACTTCTTCCTATGCTTCCCCTTCAATAACAAAGTTCACTACAAAAAGGGCTACAATCTCCTGCATGTATTTATTCAGCCTTTTTCAGGAATGTGAATGTGTTAACAGGATGAATGCATTCTAGGATTTAGCCAGTATGTGGCACTGTCTTCATTTATATGACAGCATAATGTATCATTTCTAATGTTAGCAGTTAGAAGCCTTCACTGTTACATAATCATTTTAGTAGTTTGATGGGGCTCAACTTAAAGAAACTCTCCCACAAAAAATGTACTTCTCCCCTGTACCCCATGGAAGGCACTCAGACTAAAACGCAGAGCATGTAACATGAACATATTACAATGAGACTAACTCCCTTTGTGTATAATGGGGTCCTAAGGGTGACATATGCCTCTGTATACATATACATAGGGCTGGGCGGTATACCAGTTCATACCGATTACCGAAATTTTTGTGCTGCACGATATGAATTTTAACCCATACCGCAATACCGGTTTGGCCCCTCCCCCTCGGAAATGAATTATCAGCCCAGCGCTGCGCTGTCCCCACATCGGGAACTAATCCTATGTGACCTTCGAGCGCTGTTCTGCCCCCCCCCCCCAATTAATTATCAGCCCAGCGCTGTCCCCATCAGGGTACTACTCACATGTCACCCGCATGCGCTGCCCTCCTCGTCCTGTTTGTTGCGGCCGCCGGCGCTAACACTCTATACCAGTGGTCTCCAACCTGCGGACCTCCAGATGTTGCAAAACTACAACTCCCAGCATGCCCGGACAGCCGTTGGCTGTCCGGGTATGCTTGGATTTGTAGTTTTGCAACATCTGGAGGTCCGCAGGTTGGAGACCACTGCTCTATACTGTGCGGTATCCCTATGCCCGGGCTGCAAAAAAATAAACTTTAACTCCCATCCCGTTGGACCGGTTCCGGCCTCACTTGTTTCCTGGGGACGGGAACATCGGCCAGGCGCCAGCCTGTCACCGGCCGCAGCGATGTTCCGCCTCTGCCGGTGATAGGCTGAGCCCACTGTCATGTAAGAATCCGGCTTCTTACATGACAGTGGGCTCAGCATATCACCGGCCGAGGCGGAACATCGCTGCGGCCTGGTGATAGGCTGACGGCTGGCCGACGTTCCCGTCCCCAGCCTAAGGCCGACTTAGGTATACAGCGTACAGTAGAGTGTCGGCGCCGGCGGCCGCAACAAACAGGACGAGGAGGGCAGCGCATGCGGGTGATATGTGAGTATCTACCCGGATGGGGATGTGGGCTGATAATTAATATGGGGGGGGGCTAGGAAATAACATTATATATTGTGGAACCGCCAGAAGTTTAAAAAATACCGTGATACACACATTTGGTCATGCGGCCCAGCCCTGCATATACAGTGGCATATGCCAAATGTATACATTGGGGAATCTTCCTGAGGCTCTGTATGCACTGCCTTTGAGAGTTCTGACCCCTTAAAATGTGTTTAAATGAAAACTCTTTTGATCGACTCCTCGCCTTTATATTGTCATGTGTTCATTTCATGTAAAACATTGCGAACCTTATTAATGCTTTATCCACTTAAATATATCTGTAATTTAATCCACTAGGGCTTTTAGCATCAGATGATATATCTGTTTCAGAAGACAGCAAATGTGCCGATTCTGCTCATGACATGACCACTCTTGACTCGCTTCTTAGTCCAGAGCACAAGAATCGAAAGCAACTTCGAGACTCCCTGTTTTCCCTCATTCGAGAAGGGTTAGAACAGACTGATGGACGAATGCTTCCTGCGTGCCTTCATCAGGTATGCCTTTACAACTGGTTTTGTTAGCTGGTGAAGAACCTCTAGTTTTCTTTTTCTAGTGTTAAGTTTTATTTAACTTATTGAAATCCACTTTAACTACATTGACCATTGTCTCCTTAATAAGTAACATATTAAGGGATTGCTAAACTGGAATATGTCTTAGTTACCAACAAATGAGACAGATTATAGTGCTCTACTGAGTTTAACCCCTGGAAGGAGCCTTGAACATACATTCTTCTTAAAAAAAATAACCATTTACCAATTATTTTTACTACATTTTTTACTCTGCATTGCATGCACGCCATCTTTTAGTCATGCACACATCTTCCAGCACCGGGAGATGTGTTCCTGCAAGGATGATGCCTTCAAATATATATTTTTGTCTATTAAAGCAGTACTGGCATTTATTTAAACTTTTGACATTCTGTCCCGACATTTAGATAGCATTGGGTTTCAGATCGTGAGTTATAGCTGGCCATCTGATGCGTATACATATAGATGTGTGTGTGTGTGTGTGTGTGTGTGTATATATATATATATATATATATATATATATATATATATACACACATATATACAGTGGTCCCTCAAGTTACAATATTAATTGGTTCCAGGAAACCTGGTAATTGGTGCTGAAGCCACCAAAATGTCATCGAAAAATAGAAAAAGTGAGGATTAAACAAAAATAAGTAGATAAAGTAAGTCCTTACATATAAAAGTAAGAAAGAGCTGCTGGGAGCTGTAAATCACAGGCACAGAGAAATGAAGTCATATTATTTCATAAATGACTTTATTTGTGTTCGTACAAAAGGACATTTTAGAAGACTGCTATAAAATTAGAAGGCATTTTGACCTTTGTGTGAACTGGGTATCATTCTTTAAATGGGGTTTCTGAGTTACTAAATCTTTGTCCACTGTAAACAATAGTAATAAAGTAATAAATCAAGTTATACTCACCTGTTTAATCCCTTAACATTGTTCTAAAGCCAGTTAAACAAAACCTGGTGGGGAGGAATGAAGCGGCATCAACTGAAGCACTGTGGGGTGAAAATACAGTACAGCTTCCTTTGGTATTGCTAGCAGTGACTACATCTTAATAATTCAGAACCCCCCTGTAAAGAACAATCTGTCACCACCCTTGATATGCCTGTTGTATTCTTCATAAAAAATATACCAGGTCTTGAACATCTATTCTTATAGTTCTGTGCCTTGCCCTTCCATTGTTATTTCTTATAGAAAGCTAGTAAATTGACTGGTGAGTGTTACCGTTCCTCTTGTGAAAGGGTGGTCTCATACAGTGACAACCTTTCCCCCAACTGGTAACACTCATTTGGCAATTTATTTATACAAAGGAATGATACTAACAAAGGAATGATAGATTTCTACAAAAAGAGACTCAATGTTACTTAGCAGGGAATACATTTATTGATAAAATCTTTAACTTGTATTGTGCATTAAATTGATCTACTATACTATGTATTTTTTCTCTTTAGATAGCAGAGACCTATTTTCAGGAAGAAGATTGTATCCTTTTTTCTTGCAATTGCATTTATCTCAGTTCAATAAAATAGTGAATTCAAGGCTAGACCAGACAAATCCACTGCAGACAGATACAAAGAAAGCAAACTATCCCAGTCCATACCAGCAAGAAATCTCTGAAATGTAATTTTAAAGATACCTGTCAGCAGCTCTTTCAAAGTGAATATGTTGGCAGTGTGATAGGGGCATTACACAGAAGCACTAAGTCAAGGAGTCATCTCTCTGATTCATCTGTTCTTCTACTACAGGCATGCCTCCTGCCAGATGTGGGCTGTCAATCATCAGGTATGAGTCTGTCTGCAGCAGGACGAGATATTAATGCTAAGTGATGACTTTTTGACTTAGAGCTGTTGTGTAATCCCTTATTACCTATCCACAGGATAAGTATCTGATTCATACGGGTCTGATCACTGGGACCTCCACCAATCATAGGTGCTATAGTCACTAATTTTTCTAGAAAATGAAGTATTTCTCACAGAAAAGGATTGCAGTAACACATATATTGCTATACACATGTTTATTCCCTTTGTGTGTTTTTAAACTAATCTAAAAAGGTAGGAAAAAAAGCTAATTGGACATAATGTCACACCAAACTCCAAAAATGGGCTGGACAAAATTGTCACCCTTTCAAAATTGTGGAAAAATAAGATTGTTTCAAGCATGTGATGCTCCTTTAAACTCACCTGGGGCAAGTAACAGGTGTGGGCAATATAAAAATCACACCTGAAAGCAGATAAAAAGGAGAGAAGTTCACTTAGTCTTTGCATTGTGTGTCTGTGTGTGCCACACTAAGCATTGACAACAGAAAGAGAAGAGAACGGTCTGAGGAATATCAACAAAATAAAAGGTTACAAGTCCATCTCCAGAGATCTAGATTTGCCTTTGTCCACAGTGCGCAACATTATCAAGAAGTTTGCAACCCTAAGCACTGTAGCTCATCTCCCTGGGTGTGGACGGAAGAGAAAAATTGATGAAAGGTGTCAACGCAGGATAGTCTGGATGGTGTATAAGCAGCTGCAAACAAGTTCCAAAGATATTCAAGCTGTCCTGCAGGCTCAGGGAGCATCAGTGTCAGCGCAAACTATCCGTCGACATTTAAATGAAATGAAACTCTATGGCAGGAGACCAGGAGGACCCCACTGCTAACACAGAGACATAAAAAATCAAGACTACATTTTGCTAAACTGAACTTGAGTAAGCCAAAATCCTTCTGGGAAAACATCTTGTGGACAGATGAGATCAAGATAGAGCTTTTTATTAAAGCACATCATTCTACTGTTTACCGAAAACAGAATGAGGCCTACAAAGAAAAGAACACAGTACCTACAGTGAAATATGGTGGAGGTTCAATGATGTTTTGGGGTTGTCTTGCTGTCTCTGACACTGGTTGCCTTGAATGTGTGCAAGGCAGCATGAAATCTGAGGATTACCAACGGATTTTGGGTCGCACTGTACAGCCCTGGGTTTGCATCCGAGATCTTGGGTCTTCCAGCAGGATAATGACCCCAAACATACGTCAAAAGCACCCAGAAATGGAACTTTGCGAACCCCAACCCACGTCTATCAGACAATGCCAGACCGCTGAATAAATGTATTTTATAAGTTTCAAAAGAAGGAGTAAAACCCATAAAGGTATGGTTACACTCATGTTATGGACATCTGTAACAACATTGTAGTAGCCTGGGGGGGGGGGGGTTAAAAACTCATGACAGTTGCGCTTTAAAATTGCTGTTGGGAAAAGGCGCCCTTCCAATAAGAGACTTGGAGCAGTTTGCAAAGGAAGAGTGGTCCAACATTCCGGCTGAGAGGTGTAAGAAGCTTATTGATGGTTATAGGAAGCGACTGATTTCAGTTATTTTTTCCAAAGGGTGTGCAACCAAATATTAAGTTGAGGGCGTGAATAATTTTGTCCAGCCCATTTTTGGAGTTTGGTGTGACATTATGTCCAGCTTGCTTCTCTCCCTTTTTTGGTTTAGTTCCAATACACACAAAGGGAATAAATATGTGTATAGCAAAACATGTGTTACTGCAATCCTTTTCTGTGAGAAATACGTCTTCATTTTCGAGAAATATTTCAGGGGTGCCAACATTTTCGGCCATGAATATATATATATATTCTGTGATAAACCCTTTAAAAATATTTAGGCTTTGTTATCTAACACGTTAATGGAGATGCTTTTCCGGCTTCATAATTGCCATTACAAGGAAATAATTCTTGACTGCTCAATCAGATGAGAAAGCAATGCAGTTTATCCAGCTGGAACGGGTCTATCACGAGCAGTTACTTGCGAATCTGTCTGCTATTCAGGAGCAGTGGGGTGAGTAATGCTTACTATGTACATCTTGTTCTAGGCCACATGGATATCAGTAATTAGATGCTGTTCACATGCTGCTGCTTATGTAAGAAATGCTGCGATAGATCAATACACTTTGTTTTTCTTAATGTTCTCATTACATTTTTAAGTGCTTACTGAATGCCTAGCATCTACTTTCCATTTATGTGAAATGATTCTATACAAATGTGTCAGATCTCACTGTTGATAGAAAGCTACAGAAAAACAAGAAAATAACATTGATTGGGAGTTTTCATCCTACTTTTCTGCATGATAATCAATAAGCTACCCTGACTCTGCTAAACGATACTGTCATTCAGGATGCCTGCCGTATGTGGAAAATGGTGGTTTGGGTTTTTTCAATAGATGCCTTACGCACCTCATTTATTGGTCTGGAATCCACATATGGCTCCTTGCTTACAGGCTGTGGCCATCAATGTGAACAAGAATTTTCTGCTTTGGTATTTTGTCATTACATTATTGTAAAGTGTAAATACAGCCCCAAATTATGTTCTGTGTGGATAGAACTGAGCGCCACATCAGGTCATGTATGGAGTTTTATAACGTTTTGGTTTTCCCTATACATTAGTGCAGATTTTATAATACAGTGTAACAGACAGTCTTCACATACACCAGAGCTATCACAGCGGCTCAGGCTGTTTGATAAATCTGGTGGGCCTGTAGACTGTCTAGTTTAGGGAATCTATACGTTACTTTACTTCAAAAGCTTAAGCCTCAATTTCTGTGCATGCAAGTTATGCCCCTTTCCTGCAAATCTTCACCCACTTTCCCCTAGGTCACACTCCCTTGTCAAGTGAGGTGCAAAAGTGCCTAAAAGTCATAACAAATTATGCCAGAATTCTGGTGCATTTGCTTTAGTAAATCTGCCTCAGTGACTTGTTAATGTGTGCAGCCATGCTGTTCTACTTTCGGGAGTATCCTGTCTATAGTTGTACATTACCGTATATACTCGAGTATAAGCCGACCCGAATATAAGCAGAGGCCCCTAATTTCACCCCAAAAACCCAGGACTATTGACTCAGACTAAAAGGCTAGGGTGAGAAATACATCATCCCCCATGTCATCATGCAGACCCCCGTCATCATCCAGACCCCGTCATCATCCCCCCCCCCTTCATTCATCGTCACCGCCTGTCAATCCCTTCATCAGTGGTCTTCAACCTGCAGACCTCCAGATGTTGCAAAACTACAACTCCCAGCATGCCCGGACAGCCATCGGCTGTCCGGGCATGCTGGGAGTTGTAGTTTTGAAACCTCTGGAGGTCCGCAGGTTGAAGACCACTGCGGCCTTCGTCATCATTCAGACACCCCCTTTAGTTTTCTACTCACCTCCCCTTGGTGGGAAGGAAGGGTGAGCTTGTCCGGGCCATCTATGCTGCAGGGACCGTCCGGTGGGGAGGGTTAGTCGTTCCGGGCTGTCCATTTTCACAGGGGGGGGGGCCCTCTTCTCCGGACCCGGCCCCGGGCTAGTGACGTTGCCTTGACGACGACGCACAGGTCGCTGCAGCATAGATGGCCCGGACCAGCTCACCCTTCCTTCCCACCGAGGGGATGTGAGTAGAAAAATAAAGGGGGTGTCTGGATGATGACAAAGGCCGCAGTGGCTGTCCGGGCGTGCTGGGAGATGTAGTTTTGCAACATCTGGAGGTCCGCAGTTTGAAGACCACTGAGAAGAGATTGACAGGCGGAGAGTTCACTCGAGTATAAGCCAAGGGGGGCGTTTTCAGCACAAAAAATCGTGCTGAAAAACTCTGCTTATACTCGAGTATATAGGGTACATAGATTGCATTGAAAGTTTTATTCCTTGAACTTATTCTTCTTTAACATTGCCATCATTTTGAGGATTTGCTAAATCATGTTTAAAATTTGCTCTTCTTTCTACAGAAACAAAATGGAAGACAACCAAATCTGCATCAGTGTCCTCACCTCAAAACTTAGATAAAGGTCTAAGCAGCCAGGAGCTAGAAATGTTGTCTAATATATGTGGATCTCACCAAAAGTAAGTTTTCAGATCTTATAATTTATTTTACATATAGATGTGTCTAATCATAGTATTTTGCCTTACATTGCCATGCTTTTCCTTTAAAGTGCCCCAGATATTAGTAAAAACTGTTGACCTGTCAGATTCATTTCAAAAATCCTTAAAGGGGTACTCCGGTGAAAACCTTTTTTCTTTTAAATCAACTGGTGGCAGAAAGTTAAACATATTTGTAAATTACTTCTATTAAAAAATCTTAATCCTTCCTGTACTTATTAGCTGCTGAATACTACAAAGGAAATTATTTTCTTTTTGGAATGCTCTCTGATGACATCACGATCACAGTTCTCTCTGCTGACGTTATTATCATAATAATAATAATAATAACGCTTTATTGTTGTCCTTAGTGGGATTTGAACCCAAGTCCCCAGCACTGCAAGGCAGCAGTGCTAACCACTGAGCCCTTAGCATACATCTGCTATGCATGGTTGCTAAAATGGACAGAGAGGTCAGCAGAGAGCACTGTGCTCGGGATGTCATCAGTGTTCCAAAAAGAAAGGAATTTCCTCTGTAGCATTAAGCAGCTTATAAGTACTGGAAGGATTAAGATTTTTTAATAGGAGTAATTTACAAATATGTTTAACTTTCTGCCACCAGTTGATATAAAAGAAAAACGGTTTTCACCGGAGTACCCCTTTAATGTTCAGGGTTTGAGTGTTCAGTTCTCTACAGACTTGACTAATGGAACCCTGGCTTCTGTAGTGAGGTGGAGATTGCATCATGCCAGGAGTGGAACGTGTAGCTTCGCACATCTCTTGGCTTGTTTCAAAGATTGGTGGGGTAGTGGGGGGAGAGTCGTTGGCTGTCCGGGCATTCTGGGAGTTGTAGTTTTGCAACATCTGGAGGTCCACAGGTTGGAGACCACTCCTATGGAGTAAAAAATAAATCCCTGATGAAAGAAGTAAACACCACTATAATCTATATTCTGCAGTTCTAATTTTCACTACTGGACATGTTCCATTCTAACCTAAGACTGCTTGTAGTAACTGAGCCATTATCTGCGCAGTGTAAGGAGAGGTTAGACGTCCATTCTGATATATTGTTTCTTTTATTTCTCCCCCACAGTCCTCAGGCCTCTAAGTGGCAGGTAAGTGCACAGTTCTATTAGAGTCTTTACTGCTGCATTATACAGGATGTGGAACAAGTTGTTGTTGTTTTATATAACTGACTTATTTCTGTTGCTTTTATTTACGTTTGTCACAGTTTTCCATATCTGAGAAATTTGAAAGCCTCCAACAGATAAAGGGATCAGATAGATGTGATGTAGATGACCTTTCAGGTGAACATCCAGGTATGTATTTTATTCTATAACTTGCTTTGCTATGTTGAAGCTTTTGAATGATTTAGCCTGTTTTTGTACATTAGGAAATAACTTTCAATGAGTATTCACTTAGCTCACGTAGAATTTTTGTATAGTTTGGGGCTTTTTATTTAGTTCAAGTACTATAAATAGACATCAAGTGCCTGTTGAACCAAACACCAGAAGTAGACTGATCTCTCAATAGCTAAGTATTGTGTACTTATGTTGTTTTGCGGTAAGAGGGTTAAACCTAACATAACTTTGTGTTGAGTTTAGAAGGCATTTGTCACAACTTGGCATACTGTTATGTTATTTGTATAATGTGGGCTCAGGAACTGTGTCTGGGCTGATCCTGGTCCATTTAATCCAATAGATGCTGTGGTTAATAGCGAGCATAGTGATCGGGGAGTCTAGGTGGTTAGACAGTGGGAGTGGTCTTCCCCTGTCAGCTTAAAGGCACCAATGCAAAGCTGTTGGCTTTAAAAATAAATAAATAAAATAAAAAAAGGCATCCTAATCTTCCTTGTGTAGGACCGTATAAGCCCTTTGCAGGATGGATGTTATAGAGCAGTGTTCTCCAAACTGTGGCCCTCCAGATGTTGCAAATGACAACTCCCATATTGCAAGATCTGGAAGGCCACAGTTTGGAGACCAATGTTATCTGATACACAGCTGGACTGCCCATGTGCACCACTGTACATGTGATGCCCTGTCCCGAGCGAACTTTAATTGCTATGACTATTCTGAGAAAGGAAAAGTGAAGCTTAAAAGGGGTCAGAGTGCCTTAAAAATAAATTATACTCTCACCTGCAAAACCCCCTTTAAGCATAGTAAAAATGATTCTGTAGCTCTATAGTGTAGCCTAGTTTGGCAAAAAGGTTTATTTTTGGATATTGCTGAAAAAAGGAAAGTGAAGGCAATGGGTGACCGTAACTTATCTGCATAAATACAACATTTGTCATTGTGATCTAGATGTTGATAATCTATTTAATGACATTTAGCTGTGATCTGTTAATACTGAGAGGTGAACTGGAGAGAGTAGTGAAGAGAGAGGCTAAGGCCATGGAACCTTAGGATTACTTGTTCTGAAAATAATAGCATGAGCACATCAGGCATTCTATCACAACCTCGTCCAAATCCATCCCTATCTATCCCTGGACCTTCTAGTGCTGGTCTTGGTCTATAACGGGGGAATTATTTCACAAGGGCTTCAGTGATCAGGATACAACAAGTCTGTAAATCTAAAGGTCACAGTTACGAAGCCTTATAAGCGTTCTATCAGAATATACTTGCTCTCCCCTGATACCTTCTTGGACAGAAAACACACAGTGCAATATGATAGCAGCAGCCTCTTCCAGGCAAGCTATTTCCAGAAGCCTGTTAATGTTAGAGAGAGTTAGGAAAGATCTTTAATGCCTTTCTGAAAGTGGAAATGATGCCTTGGGATTGATTGATTTTTATTCATCAGGCAAAATAATTTCTTAATGTTGGGATTTATTCATGCTAAAAGCAAATCTGGCATCTTCTACAGCAGTGGTCACCAAACTGTGGACCTCCAGATGTTGCAAAACTGAGGGCCACAGTTTGGAGACCACTGCTCTCCAGCATTGATTTTAACCTTATTACCAGGGGAAACCCTTGAAAAATATGCCCCATTTTACAGTGCAAAGAAAAATGGTGTAGGGGCAGGTAAAGCATTCTGTATTTTGCAGCCACAAAAGCTTTTTGCGGTAGGATGAGATCATAGTAACAGCTTTTGCTGCAGCTGTCCTCTGTAAAACCCCTGACAAACAGGGATCTCTCACGTTATAGTATCTTCAGGAATTAGTACTTTTCTTCGGCCGCCATAAAGTGCAGTGCACCCTTTTTACTGGTAGAGAGACTTTTTGTACGGCCACAGTAAACAACCAATCAGCATGTCATGTTGGGAGGAAGTAACCAATCAGCAGATGTGACATTACTGATAGCCTATGAGAGAAAGTAAAAAAGAATAAACAAAGAGGACAGAGCTTAATGTAATGAAGTTTTATACAGACTTAAAATCCCAGGCAGCGGTTAGATCTTCAGTTGGACCGGTAGGCTCCAACACTATATGTTGCTCCGTTTTAAAGACCCGATAAGAAAAACGTTAAAAACGGGCATTACAAAATCCCATTCAATTCTATCGGATTTTTTGATTATCCGTTATCAACCGTTATAGCTGGTTATGAATAACGGACGTTATTTGTGATGGGAGAAAAACACTGTAAAGGTTTTTTTTTTCTCTAGTCACAAATAACATCCGTTATTCATAACGGGCAATAACGGATAATCAAAAAATCCCATAGACTTGAATGGGATTTTGTAACGGCCGTTTAAAGGCCATTTTTAAGGGCTTTGTTAATGGGACATTATGACGGGTCTTTAAAACGGAGCAACATATATTGTGAAAGGAGCCTTACCTGCTAGGTGTCTTGTGTTTTAAGCGTATCATCCATCTCATGGGGTAGGTATGGATGGTTGAGCTGCAAGCCTCCTGTGCCGCTACAGGTATCCTCTGTGGGAACCTATAAAAAATAATGGCGATAAGACGAAAAACGACTGCACTGGAATCTCAGAAATGTTTTATGTAAAAAGTATCAATATTTTATTGACACAATAAAATGAAAATAAAAGCAATAATGTTCCAGTAAGGAATAACACATTTATATAGCTGCTGGATGGAACTGGAGTAGTTGTGGTTGGCTCCCATTCATCCAAATACTCCTCTGTGGTGTGTCCCTCCTCCTGAGCGGCCCTTGACTTCTTTGTTGGGTCCCATGTCCTTCTCTAAGTATGTGTTGGGTTATTGCTGCAGGAAATTTAGACTGTTCTCTCCTATGCAGTCTTTTCTATACCACCCTGGTTTTCCCTCTGGCTTGTCTTATGGTTCGGGAGTGGTGCTCCCGTGGTCTTTTTTTTTTTTTTTTTTTTTTTTTTTGGGCTGATGTGGTGGATCCCCTTTCCCATTCTGTCCTGTCCTTTGATTTGTTGGTCTCTTATAGGGAGCTCCCTCTTTCTGAGCGGTTCCATTATTTGCAACTTAGGCACTATATGACTTCTTCGCTGAATTCTGTGGTTGTCTCCCAGCCCACCAGCTTGGAACATTTATGCCGTAATGGACCTCAGGCGTGGGGACTTCTCTCCAATATTTACTCTCTCCTTCATCCCTCAGATAGTGACCCTCCTATGCATCGTTATATGAGACGGAGGGAGGAGGTTTTGAATACAACCCTCTCTATCTAGCTGTGGCGGGTTATTTGGGAGCGGGCATCTAAGGCATCTATTTGTACGGCCTATACGGAGACGCAATATAAAATGCTTATGGGGTGGTAGCACACCCCTGAGCAACTGAATAGACTGAACCCTACAGTGGTGGCGCTGTGGTGTGGGACTGGGGTCGGTTTTTCATATTTGCTGGTCTTGCCCCCTTGTAGTGGACTACTGGCGTATGGTGCAACGCTTACTCACCGATGTCTTGGGTGTCTCTGTTCCCCTGGACCCTTTTCACTATCTTTTACACCTGTCATGTCGGGCCTTATCTAAGAAGCCATTCAAGCTTTTCATGCATATAGTGCTTGCTGCTAAGACCCTCATAGCCAAATGCTGGAAGAAGACCTTTCCTCCTTCTGAACTAGACTAGCTGTCATGTAAACGTGAGATTCACTCTTTGGAATCTCTCACGGCTTCATTGAATAACTCTACGCCTTTGTTTCTTTCTGTATGGGAACCTTGGGACCGCTTTTCTGATCGTCATCCCGCGTGAACTTCTTTGCTCTTCCCCTTGTCTCCTTCCTCCTTCTCTGTTTTTCTCCTTCCTGACCCTTCCTCCTGAGTCTCCTGAATTGTCTTTTGTGTTGGTCTTGTGGTTTATTTGTGGTCCCCCCCCCCCCCTCCTTGGTGTCTGTGGCCTCTTGGGCTGTTGTGTTTGTCCTTGTTTGTGCTAAATTTGAAATAGTTCATACCACCCTGAGGGGTGGCTTGCTCATATATACGTAATCCATATTTTATCAGGATTGATCCTGCTGGATGCGATTTGCCTATGTTGATTTATATGTTATGCTGACTGGTTCGAGGTCTTACAGCCTCTTGTGATGATGTTTGCTGCACATCCCCCTCCTTTTTTTTTTTCCTTCTTCTTTTTTTGTTATTTTCTTTGTTTCTTATATGAAAAACTTCAGTAAAAATTACAGTTTAAGGGTACGTTCACAGGTACGCAGATTTGATGCGCAGGATTTTCTGCTGCAGATTTCAATGTAAACTAAATGACTAAGCACGGCTTCTAATCTGCAGTTACAAATCCTGCGCAACAAATCTGCGCAGGATCCTGTATGTGTGAATGTACAAAAAAATTAATAAATTAACAAATTTAGGCAATTTAATTTCCCTTCCTCATTAGATACAGTCCGAAGAAGGGAATTTGCCAGTATTGTTCATTACAGTGCAAAGCCCCTATTGGCCAACTATATAATTTGTATGGGGAGCCCCTCCTGATTCTGCCTTAACATCATCCGTTAGGCTGGGTTCACACTATGTTTTCATGATACAGTCACTGGATCCGGCTGGGGGGAATGAAAACAGGGCGCTCCTGTATCCCAGCCTGACCCGGCCCCAATCTCATACATCTGAATTAGCCGACCGGAGTCATATAGTGACTCCGGTCGGCTAATTTTTGCCCTGTATCTGGTTTTCTGACCGGTCCTAAAACTGTGGTATGCCGCCTGGTTTTTCACTCCCCCCAGCTGGATCCGGTGACCGTATCATCAAAACATAGTGTGAACCAAGCCTTAGATTTCAACTGCCGTCTGATCCTTTTGTTTTCGTTGGAGTCTGGCTTTTGCTTTCCCCTAGTCTCTCTATTTAACAGCTTTTATTATTATTATTATTTGTAGATAAATACACATATTTAAATACAAACAGATTTTTTTTATCTCATGATATTTGCCAAGAAACTAGAACAGGATAAATAACTTACACAACAACAAAAGGAGACCTCTCCTACAATGTATGAAGGATAAATTACCTTTATTTTACATCAAGAAAATATAAAAACATGACAATATTTACAAAATGTAGATTGTCGCACCTGCACTATTCCTGATGTTAGTTAGCTTAGTGTTCATAACTGGGAATATAACTGATGAAGGCCCTTGGACACATCCTCATGGGCCATCAGCACAGCCTCTTGTACAACATCAACAAATTATCTCTCGTAGGCCAGTGGTGGGCAACCTTTTTTTTCAACTGAGCCAAATCTCGCCAAAACCACGATTGAAATTTATTTTGAGAGCCACATTTTTAAAACCGAAAATACATAATACACTGTTTTTAGTTTCAATAAGTTTTTATTATATGTGGGGGCACATGATGGGGGGGGGGGGGTCCTGTCATTTGCCCCCACATATAATGCCCCCTGACATGTGCCCCTCATATATAATGCCCCCCTGACATGTGCCCCTTATATATAATACCCCATGTCCTGTGCCCCTTACAATATAATGCCCCCCTGACATGTGCCCCTCACTTATAATGCCCCCTGTCATGTGCCCCCACGTATAATGCCCCCTGACATGTGCCCCTCACATATACCGTATATGCCGGCGTATAAGACGACCCCCAACTTTCACAGTTAAAATATAGAGTTTGGGATATACTCGCAGTATAAGACTACCCCTCCTACCGTGATGTACGGTACCTTGTAGTCCCCCCCCCCCCCCCATTAGGTGGGCAGTATAGTTCCCCCCACATTAGGTAGGCAACATGTTCTCCCACAATAGTAGGCAGCTCCCCCACATTAGGTCAGCAGTTCCCCCACAATAGTAGGCAGCTCCCCCACAAGAGTTGGCAGCTTTCCCCCCCCCCCACACAATATTAGGAAGTTCCCCCACACAATAGTTGGCAGTATAGTTCCCCCACAATAGTTGGCAGTATAGTTCCCCCACAATAGTTGGCAGTATAGTTCCTCCACAATGGTAGGCAGCTCCCCCCCGCAATAGTTGGCAGTATAGTTCCCCCACAATAGTTGGCAGTATAGTTCCCCCACAATAGTTGGCAGTATAGTCCCCCCACAGACATACAGCTTCAAGCCATATACAGTGTACGGCTGGAGGCTGTATGTCTGTATACTGCCCCCCCACAGTGTTCCGGTCACCGCTCCTCCGGCCCGGGGTCACCATCTACTGCTATGGCCTATGGACCATAGCAGTAGGTGCTGGGACCGGAGGAGCGGTGACCGGAACACTGAAGATGACGTGCCGCCGGTCACTTACCAGGCCCCGGCCAGCGCGCGTCTTCCTCTGGTCCTCCTGCGCCTCTATGGTTCTACGCACGGGACGTCACTGAGGTCCCGTGCATACAACCATAGAGAGGCGGAGGATCGCAGGAAGACCGCAGGAGGACCGGAGGAGGACGCGCGGCGGGTGGGGAATGGTAAGTGACCGGCAGACATCCTTATGTCCCGAAAAGATTTTTCGGGACACAGGGATGTCCGGCATAAGAAAACCTATGATTATCTGCCCGGGCTGGCTCCTGTGTGTGGCTGCAGGCGGGGGCCGGCCAGAGCAGGTAAAAACTAATACTGTATACTAAAAACCAGGGGGCATCCAGCTGTTTTGAAACTACAACTACTAGCATGCTGGGAGTTGTAGTTTCACAACAGCTGGAGGCCCCCTGGTTTTTAGTATACCGCAGTGGTCGGCACTATGCGGCCGCTGCTGCTCTGCATACAAGGGCCTGATACTAGTATCAGGCCCTTGTATGTTACCAGTGTGCATGGGCGGCCGCCGCGGCCCGACTGCACTGCAAGAGCCGCATTAAAGTGCGTGAAGAGCCGCATGTGGCTCGCGAGCCGCAGCTTGTCGACCACTGCCATAGGCCATGTACTCTGTCAATGTAGGTAACTCAGAAGCCATTTGTTATTATATTTTCCATTTTGGCAGGGCATACAGGCAGATTTTTTTTGTAAAAAGTTGTCCTTGGAAGTGTCAGTATGCTCAGATCCTCTGTGGTTAACTGTTATGCAGCGATAAGCTTTGGTGTTGCCTGTGAAAAGGATCTGACTCATAGTTTGTAGCATTGTTACATCTCTGCAGACTTTATTTTATCTAATGTAACAGAACATGTGACAAACCTCCTATCTGCAGAAAAATGTCATGGTGCTTTTCTTACATTACTTTTTTCTTGTACCTATCAGTTTCATTTAGTGTCCAATACATACAAAGGAACACTAAGCGCAAAAAAACTTTGAACAGCTAGGAGATTGTGAGGATTGTTTCTAGTGAGACGCCTTTAAATAGTAGCTCCCACCATCCTTATTTTTTTCTGTCCCTTCCTATTGCCCATCTATCCCTAACCCCCTCCTTGCCTTAAATATATTTTTTTTCTAGATTAAAAAGGCCTTTTTGTCTGCCTGGTAGTGTGCTTACTGATGCCTGCTGGGGCCGACACTTGCGCCCTTAGTTCATCTATACAGGGTGCCTCCAGCTGTTTCACCACTACAACTCCCAGCTTGCCCTGACATCTATTGGCTGTCAGGGGATGCTGGAAGTTGTAGTGGTGAAACAGCTGGAGGCACCCTGTGTTGAAAACAATAAGTTAGGGCCATTGCCGTGGCGCTACCCCCCCCCCCCCTGAACCCCTCTCTCCCCAAGAATACCCTAGTGTGGAGTTCTGAGGCAGCAGCGTGTAAATGCTGGGAGGCGGGGCCAGCGTGTGAGGCCAGGGAGCCAATGCGCTCTCAGGGAGCGAACGCAGGCTGAATGAATTAGGACCGATTGCCCGGCAGTCATCGGTCCGAATTCAAGCATGACGTCACGCCAGCCGGCAGCCGGCCACTAGGAGGGAGACCCCTAGTGGTGGTTTTTCAAAATTAAAATAAACTATTTTAATAAAAAAAAAAAAATATATATATATATATATATATATATATTAGAGATATATTGTAGCACATAAGTACTACAACATATAAAAAAAAAAAAAAAAAAAAAAGTTTGGTGACCGTGCCCATTTAATCTCCTGCTGTCACATAGGAAATGTAGAGCTCAATGGCTGCACTGTACCCTTTTTAAATCAGTTAGCCTGGCTCCTTAGGGACAAGACCCACTCCCTGCCACAACATGAATTTTATAGGTACCAATATAACATATTGTATATAAGTAATTTTTTCCCCATCTAAGGACATGTTTGCATGTTTAATTTCTACTTCATGTTTATGATCTTTATCAGAGCTGGCTCAGTAATATTATCCTCACAATACACTCAATGTACACTGTGAGGATCCCTCCATAAAATAATGACAGCAGAGCTGTGGAATGTGAGATGATGGGTTATAAGGAAGAATAAAGACCCTTTGGAAGTATTGCTAAGTAAGGCTGACCACAAACATTGATAATGTTTATTGCTCTGAGAGTTTTCCAGTTTCAGGAAATTCAATTATTCATTTTATAAGAAAAGAAAATATGGAATTTTCTAATGCATCTTGTGTATAAATTATTTACACCTTCTCAGCCCCAGGATGTAAACTATTATAATTCTTATTCAGTGACTACAAGCAGATGTCTTAAAGGAAACCTTTAATCAGATTTTACAATAAATAATGTGTGCCAAGAAGTTCCTGTTGGCAGCGATGGTGAAGTTTTGAAAGGTGTCCCCTTCTGGACCATTAGTAGTTTCCTGGGCAGGAAGCTGTACTCACCTAGTCCGCTCTGGCTGTAATCATGCCCACTCAGGGTGATTGACAGCCTGTCTCACCACTTTGTCACAGCCTGTGTCATAATGAAGAAACAAGCCATGCCCGGCCTGTCAATCGTGCTGAGTGGGTGTGATTACAGCCCAAGCCTACGGGACTAGAAGAGGAAGGCCCCCCACCCAGGGGACTACTTATGGTCCTTCGGGGGACACCTTTCAAATTTATATACAGTCATGGCCGTAAATGTTGGCACCCCTGATTTTTTTCAAGACAATAAAGTATTTCTCGCATAAAAGGATTGTAGTAACACATGTTTTGCTATACACATGTTTATTCCCTTTGTGTGTATTGAAACCAAACTTAAAAAAGGGAGGAAAAAAAGCTAATTGGACATAATGTCACACCAAACTCCAAAAATGGGTTGGACAAACTTATTGGCACCCTTAACTTAATATTTGGTTGCACACCCTTTGGAAAAAATAACTGAAATCAGTCGCTTCCTATAACCATCAATAAGCTTCTTACACCTCTCAGCCGGAATGTAGAACCACTCTTACTTTGCAAACTGCTCCAGGTCTCTCTTATTGGAAGGGCACACAATGCAAAGACTAAGTGAACGTCTCTCCTTTTTATCTGCTTTCAGGTGTGCTTTTTATATTGCCCACACCTGTTACTTGCCCCAGGTGAGTTTAAAGGAGCATCACATGCTTGAAACAATCTTATTTTTCCACAATTTTGAAAGGGTGCCAATAATTTTGTCCAGCCCATTTTTGGAGTTTGGTGTGACATTATGTCCAATTTGCTTTTTTTCCTCCCTTTTTTGGTTTAGTTACAATACACACAAAGGGAATAAACATGTGTATAGCAAAACATGTGTTGCTGCATTCCTTTTCTGTGAGAAAAACATAATTTTCCTGAAAAATTTCTGGGGTGCCAACATTTACGGCTATGACTGTATGTGTATTTATGTATGTGTGTGTATATATAAAAGAAATCTTGTGTGTGAAAGTGGGAATGAGTGCACAGCCTACAGTATAGCATAGTGGCAGCCGGAGGAAAGTGGGACAAGTGGGAGGAAAGCATAATTGTCATTTATATAAACACTAGCTGAGTACCCGGCTTTGCCCGGTTTTTCCTTCCTAATCCTTGTTGAGGGGGAAAATAAACAAAGGAGGAAGCTTTTGACTTCATATCCCGTCCTCATATATTGTTGTCATATCCCGACCTCCTATCCCGACCTCCTATCCCGACCTCCTATCCCGACCTCCTATCCCGACCTCCTATCCCGACCTCCTATCCCGACCTCCTATCCCGACCTCCTATCCCGACCTCCTATCCCGACCTCCTATCCCGACCTCCTATCCTGACCTCCTATCCCGACCTCCTATCCCGACCTCCTATCCCGACCTCCTATCCCGACCTCCTATCCCGACCTCCTATCCCGACCTCCTATCCCGACCTCCTATCCCGACCTCCTATCCCGACCTCCTATCCCGACCTCCTATCCCGACCTCCTATCCCGACCTCCTATCCCGACCTCCTATCTCGACCTCCTATCCCGACCTCATATCTCGACCTCCTTTCCCGTCCTCCTATCCCGTCCTCCTTTCCCGTCCTCCTTTCCCGTCCTCCTCTCTCGTCCTCCTTTCCCGACCTCCTATCACGACCTCCTATCCCGTCCTCCTATGCCGACCTCCTATCCCGACCTGTAATATGTGTACCAGTTATTGAAATATCTCCAGCCGTACGTAAGTTATGTGGGAACATACATTTCCCATTGATTTGCATGAGACTAACTACCCCGACCCTCACAAATGGGGGTAGTTAAGGGTTAAATTTACTATCCTATATTTTAAGTGGATATATAATTAACATGTGACCAAGTATTATCAAAATATTTCAAGCTGTTTGGAAGTTATGCAGTAACATATATTTCCCATTGACTTGTATGGGACTTGTATGGGACTTTAAACATAAACCCCGCCCCTGGCAAATGGGGGTGAGCAAGAGTTAAATCACATATCCTATGTTTGTTGTTGACATATAAGTAACATGTGTGCCAAGTTTCATGTTAATATCTTTAGCCGTTTGGATGTGATGCTGGAACATAC
Source organism: Hyla sarda (assembly GCF_029499605.1). Lineage (NCBI taxonomy): Eukaryota > Metazoa > Chordata > Amphibia > Anura > Hylidae > Hyla > Hyla sarda. Next base: position 318,752,979 of record NC_079191.1, on the reverse strand, counting down.
ATACATACACACGTTGAGTTTTATACATATAGATTTTACTTGAAAGTTTAGATTGCACCAGGTCTTAGTCCTGTGGTTGCGAGTTATAATTGGGCGAAGCACTTTCTGGCTAGCAGGTCCCATTTCCTGCAGCGGGTAAGTTACAATCATGTGAAAGTACCCTTACAATGGGTCTCAGGACTGAGATCTAGTGTAATCTAAACTTTTGATACTACTGGACTACATGTCAAAACTTTTATTTAACTTTTAAGACAACTGGTTGCAGCAGGAACCTCCTCCTCTGCCCCATTTGTAGTAGTACAAAAATATTAGGCCCTGCCCTTTGACAAAGCCCTGCTCCCTTAGCTGGTGACAAGCCAAGGATGGAGCAGTAAGCAGTAGTTTAAATGGGCACTGTCAAATACAAAAACTTTCGATATGTTGTAAAGCATGCAAAACCAATAGGTTTTGCAATTGCATTTATTAGAAATTTTTCAGTATTTCATACTGAAAAAGCCAGTCAAACAGCTGCCCCTCTGCCTGCTATGCCACATACTAGTCCTGCTGTGTCCATGCATCATCACCTATGTCATGGACACACTTCCTTGATTGACAGCTGTGACTGCAGGGCTCACTGCTGGAGGAAAAATCCTCCCACTGTCATCTTGTGTCCCGCTACTGTCAGTGAGGGCCAGCTGGGAGTTGTAGATTTGCTAATGCTAGGGAAGATGTGAGCAGACAGTATACTGAGGTAGGGGGCGGAGACCTGCACAGTGAGGCCACACCCCCTCCCTTTGAGAGGAATTCAGACTAGTGAGCTAAATTAAAAGTGTAACAAAAAAATAAATAAAGGTGCTATACACAAAAATTAGATGTACATGGTCAAGATTAGGTACTGAGTAATAGGGATCGACCGATATCGATTTTTTAGGGCCGATACTCTATGGAGGTTAGGGCCGACAGCCGATAACTTATACCGATATTCTGGTATAAGTTAACGGCTATTAAGTAACCCCGCCACCCCACCCCCCCTCGGCGACACCGCTGCAGATCATTGATTTAAAACGGGCGCTTTAAATCAATGAACTGCAGCGGCTTTTGCGGTGCCAGAGACGACCGCCACCACACGCTTCTCTCCCCCTGCCTGTCCTATCACCTATCATTTTTGTTGGATCTGACGGGTACGCTATAATCCCAAGACTGTATGTGCAACTGGCTGACCGTAAGGGCAACTATATTTCTTATTTAGTTTTATCCCTTATTTCTAGATTTGACATTTCTTTAATAGACAGGTTCATGAGTGTATTACTTCTGGGAATCAGAGGAGATAGACCGCTACCAGATTCTTGAACAGTTTGGAAGAAATGGTACATTTTGGGATGGGAAAATTCTCTACCCTAATAACCTAATAACCTTTCTTGAAATAAGATCTTAAAGTTCTCTATGAGCATCATCATGTAAAAGAGAAATGATCTGCTTTCTGGCAGCCTTGTAACAAAGGTTTTGAGGTTTTCCCATTTTGAACTTCAGTGGATAACCATTTCATAGATTGCCTGTTCGCTTCTCAGCGCTGACTTTAGTAAGATGAGAGAACACTAGATAATCTGATTGTTGGATGAAACAAAGTTTCTGACTAGAACATTTGTGCATATACAAAGCCTTGTTTAGGACAGGGGAATGTGTAACCTTTCAAGACAGTATTGTGTTCTTTTTTTGATGTGGAGCGGACTCTGAAAGCCTGTATATTATGACAGTGTTATGCTCTTCTATATGCTAAACCCAGAACATTTTGTACTTTCCTGGGACTTTTTTTTTATTCATATCCTCAGGTTAGGCCATCATTATCATGTTGGTGGGGTTCTGACACCAGACACACCTACTCACAGACTCATGTACAGAGAGAAACAGCCAGAAGCAAACAGCTCTGTACTTTGTGCAGTGGGCATGCTGGGTTATCGCTGCTTCCTTCCCATTGTGAATTGGAGCTGAGCTGCAGTAACCCAGAACAGACACTACACCATGCTGTCTCCTTCTTGCTCTTTTTACTGTATACGCTGGTGCTGGCAAACAGCTGGTCAGGGGTGCTGGGTGCCAGACTCCCCACTGATTGGATATTGATGGCCTACCCTGGGGAAAGGCCAACAATATAAAATGTGTGGGTACGCTTTGAAGTTTAGCAGAGAAGGTATAGTGTGAAAAAATTCCAGTCTGTCTCCAAGCTTTAGGTAAATCTGATTTCCAAGAGTCTGCAAACAAGGGTCCTTTGTGTTACATTTTGTACTCAAAGGGGTACTCCGCCCCTAGACGTCTTATCCCCATCCAAAGGATAGGGAATAAGATATCTGGTTGCGGGGGGGTCCCGCCACAGGGGACCCCCATGATCTCCCTGCTGCACCCAGTGTTTGTTTAGAACGTCGGGTGCAGCGCCGGAGGCTCGTGACATCACGGCCACGCCCCCCTCAATGCAAGTTTATGGGAGAGGGCGTGATGGATGTAACTCCCCCTCCCATAGGCTTGCATTGACATCACGAGCAGGGCGTAACCGTGGCGTCATGAGCCGCTGTCCCGCATCGCCAGTCATCCGGTACGGAACGAAGTTCGCTCTGTGCACCGGAGGAGCAAACAAAGGAGGCCAAAATAGTGTCCCATTATCTTTTATCACAGTGGTCTGGAATAATGTATATGAAAGTACAGCAGACAGCTTTTATATACTTATTGTGTATACTTACGGTATATATACTGTACATATATTGGCCAATGGCTAATGTATGCCATTGTACTGTTTGTCATTGTAAATATTATGAGAAAGTGTATTGGAAGAATTCTGTGAAAACAATCTAAAGTGTATGCAACCTATCTGCTGAGTAGTTTATAGTTTTGTATTAATAGTCAATCAATGGATTAAATAACTAATGCAGAATGTATCTGTTCCTGTATCTACACTGAAATAACACCAGGTGAACAGAGAAATCTAACAGCATGTACAAAATGCAGAAACATTTCTGTAACCTGGTCCTTGCTGAATGTTTATCATGAAGTCAGAAATCTCTTCACCTCTGAACTTTAGTAAAGATGATCATTGTTATGCTATTTGTATTCCCTTATTCTACAACATGAAACATCCACTTCTTTGTTACTATCACTTGTGCTCAGCAACTGTTTTTGCTTGCTTACACCATGACTACACTGGATACAAAGTCAGAAACAGCAGCTGGTGTTTTCTTCCTAATCCTAAAAAGATCAACATTAATCACGCAGGTTTCATGCTCCCAGCTCCCTCTGCATCAGGGTTAAAGGCTCTTGTTTCTGGCAGGCCTGGGGTAGCAAGTAATCTAGTAGCCTTGTAACTGTAATGCATTACAAGCAATAGCTCTTGACTTGTTTGACTATGTACGCGTTTACCCTTAGGGTGTTTAAATGTCTCTTTTTTCTGTTTTATACATTTTCAATTTTCCTAAATATATATGCGATCTTATGTGGCGTGTGGACGTTTGTATAAGTGTGTGTATATTTGTAATATACATGAGATCGGCTCTGCTGATCTTGTATTTCGAATATAGTATTAACACATCTATCCCTTTTATGTACATTGATTATTAATATGATTGTCACTATACAATGTTTTTTACTTTGTTTACAATGCTTTATACATATGATGTCACTAATTATGCTAATGTTTGATGATGTCACTAATTGAGGGGAGTGTGTGTTTAAACCCCTGTGTATCACTTGTATTCACTTGAAAATGGCGGTGAGAGACCGCTGAAACATTGTTTCCAAATCCCTGCCGTTATACTTAACCTATCAAGAGGAACCAGAGCACCGAGGTTCAATTGTGCCTGCACCCACCTCATCTAATCTGGATGTGCTGCTTCTTATGGACTTTATATATACAGTGACCCCCTCGACCTACGATGGCCCCGACATATGATCATTTCAACATGCGATGGTCTCTCAGAGGCCATCGCATGTTGAAGGCAGCATCAACATACGATGCTTTTGTATGTCACGGCCATCACATAAACGGCTATCCGGCAGCGCAGACTGCTTCAGCTGCCACCGGATAGCCTTTTACGGTGCCCCGTGTGGTCAGCTGACGATCACTTACCCGTCCTCGGGGCTCCGGCGCGTCCTCTTCAGGATCCCCTGCATCGCCGGCGCTCTCCATCGTCGTCATCACGTCGCTGCGCACGCCGTCCCGTCATCCAATAGGAGCGGCGTGCGTAGCGACGTGATGGCGGCGATGGAGAGCGCAAATGCCAGGGAAGCAGAGGCCTTGCCGGAGCGTCGGGGACACCTCGGGGACGCGGCGACAGCGATGGACGGCGATATCCCGGGCAGCGGTGACGAGCGGTGACGGTCCGGAGCGGCGGGGACAGGTGAGTACAACTTCCTCTACCAGTGGTCTACAACCTGCGGACCTCCAGATGTTGCAAAACTGCAACTCCCAGCATGCCTGGACAGCCAACGGCTGTCCGGGCATGCTGGGAGTTGTAGTTTTGCAACATCTGGCAGGTCCGCAGGTTGTAGACCACTGTCCTATACTTTACATTGCACGGATCCCTCAACATGCGATGGTTTCAACAAACGATGGTCCGTTTGGAATGGATTACCATCATATGTTGAGGGACCACTGTATATGTGTATATGTATATATATATATATATATATATATATATATATATATATATATATATATTACACATACATAGTTCATGAGTGATCGTTACTATATGGCAATAGAGAAAGGCCACCAAGATGCACTCCCGAATACAATAAATCACTTTATTAACAGAAATGATCAAGGACATGACACATTTAAATTCAATAAGAGCATAAATACCACGGGAGGGAGCAGATGAACCCAACCTCAGAATAATACATCTTGGTGTCCATTTCTTACTGCAATTAGTGTTTGTCTTTGGACATACTCCATCACCCCATCTTTTATGTTTACTATGTTGTTGATTGTTGTTGTAATTGCAATAGAGGTATACAGTACTGGGTCGGTGCTATGTTCTATTTATGCTCTGCTTTAGGCCATAAAAATGTGTGCAATAGAGTCCTGTTTATAGTATACTTGTGGGTATTTTTTTTAGAGGTATGGCATTGTAACAGCAATCGAACAACTTTGTGTTATTATTGGTATATTTATAAATTAGTATATACCAACCGGGTACACACTTTCTTTGGCCATACAGATGTATAAATATTTCTGAATGTTCAGCTCTCTGTATTCTTAGCTTCTTGTTTTCTTCTTTTTTTGTGTGTGGATTTTTACCCTTTTTAAGGTCTCTTAACTAATGATTAAAAAAATCATTCTTCCCATGTTTGCACACAAAGGGAACAAATATGGGTAGCATGACTCTATGGCTGGGATATTTACTTATGTTTTTGATAAGTTACGGCTAATTCATCTTTTACACTTTAATCAATGTTTACATTGGGTATACAAATGTAACACAATGTGGATCTTTATTTTCGTACTATTATTTTATACTGTTTACCAATTATGCAAATGTATTAATGATGTCATGTCACTTATGATCTACTCTATTAGAATGAGCCATGCCCACTGTTGTATAGCTTGAGAAAGAACAGATAGTAGCTTTGAAACGTTACACTGTATTTTTTTCACTGATGGGTAAATAAATCATTAAGATACTACTGCTCCCCTCTTTTGGTTATGCATAATGTCATGGTATGTAGCTTTATGTTGTGATCTCTTCTTCGTTCACAGAAAGCCAATCGTTTTGCTCTTGCTCCATTTAATTTGACCTTTTCTCTGTACCCTGTATGCATCTCTCAGCAGTATTGATTTCCGATAGGCTGTTTAGTACGGGCATAATGAGGAATGACTACCATGATGAAAGCCGGGTAGAATAGCTCACAGTAGGAGGGAGTAGCACATTTTTCTACAGCTGTTGTACAGCAAGTGCCTGCTGCTCCGATGATCTTGTAGTGTGTCATTACTAATTGTACATTACCTCACATCTGTACCAGTGCCACGTGCCAGCCTACAAGGAGAGAGAGGCTACTCATTACTTATTAATGGTCTGAGTTCTAAATTTAGCTGTAGTCTAGTCATGGCCAGCTCAGTATACAATGTGCCCTGAACAATGAGGTCTGGACTTGTAAAGTCTCCGTTTGGTGTGCTGTCTGTTAAGTCATGCTGCCTGGCAGAATTTTGTAAAAAGAAACTAAAACCCTTTTCCCTTTTCTGCTCAGATAGAGAAATTGGATCTGGCACAAAGACATCAGCAGGCAGGAAGCCTGGCGTGGCAGAGATGACAGAGCACTCACTTCCTGATGTCAGCACAGCAGGCAACCTGACCAGGGTAGCTGATCATCAAGCTGTGCCCGGAATGAGCCACATGGAGGAGGAGCAGCAGTTTATCACTTGTGGAACAACCTTAGAGTCAACCATCCAGTCCTTGGGGACAGGAGGCAGGGCTAAACCTGACAGCAGCTTTCCTTCTGGGGATGCTGGGAAGAATAACAACCTCCTGCAACCAGAAGCAACACCACTCGACAATAATGTGTCAGAAATAGAAGCGCTCTCCCAGGACAGGACAGAAGAACCAGCTGGGAACCCAATGGTAGACAAATTAATAACCACATCTGCAGATCACTCAGATTGTGCCCTGGATACGCAGGATGATGGTACAGGAGGGAGTAGTTCCTTAGAATGCACGAGTCCCATCCAGTCTGTCCACAACGTGAGCAGCTCCGAACAGCATTACTCAGCCGCAGGAGATGGAGATACAAAAAGGATTATTAATACAGAGAGCCAAGTAGTGGAACCAGGACTTTGCCCAAAAGACAGTGCTAGTCCGAAATGCCTGGAAGAACTGAACAAGTCTCAGCGTCAAGCAACAGTTGAGTTCATAGCAAGTCTTCTCAACGGGGACCTGAAAGATAGTGAGAATTTCCTGGCGCACTTGGATTTCCAGGAGGAGACTTTATCTGAAGAAGAAATGTCACCAAGCCCAGGGGAATCAGTCTTGGGGGACAATCTTCTTTCACTAGATGAACTAGCAAAAAGGATAGAGATAGAGGAGGTAAGTTGTTACATTCAAAAGCTTATAGAACACTAGTAATCTGTTATCTTTGTCTAGTAGTAAAGAGATTACTTTGAAAAACTTTAGCATGTCTAGTGGATGCTCTGTTTAACCCTATATGCAGAATGGAATGCTCCTTAAAATAAGAAAAAATTCTTTGCAGAACAATGTGTCATCATAAGAATTTTCCGTGGACCTGCATAACCGATGAGCATGTACATATACATTAAACAAACACACCTTTCTTCTCTTTACACTTAATGTAATAGAATTTATTCAATATTGTGTTACCTGGGACAATTGAAGTCTCTTGTAGTTAATCCTGATAATACACTGCTCAAAAAAATAAAGGGAACACTAAGATAACACATCACTAGATCTGAATGAATGAACTAATCTTATGAAATACTTTCGTCTTTACATAGTTGAATGTGCTGGCAACAAAATCACACAAAAATTATCAATGGAAATCTAATTTTTCAACCCATGGAGGTCTGCATATGGAGTCACACTCAAAATCAAAGTGGAAAAGCACACTACAGGCTGATCCAACTTTGATGTAATGTCCTTAAACAAGTCAGAATGAGGCTCAGTAGTGTGTTTGGCCTCCACGTGCCTGTATGACCTCCCTACAATGCCTGGGCATGCTCCTGAGGGATGTCCTGCCAGACCTGGACTAAAGCATCCATCAACTCCTGGACAGTCTGTGGTGCAACATGGCGTTGGGTGATGGAGCGAGACATGATGTCCCAGATGTGCTCAATCGGATTCAGGTCTGGGGAACGTGTGGGCAGGAACTGCAGGAACTCTTGTAGGATCTGCTGACACACTCCAGCCACATGAGGTCTAGCATTGTCTTGCATCAGGAGGAACCCAGGGCCAACCGCACCACATATGGTCTCACAAGGGGTCTGAGATTTTATCTCTGTACCTAATGGCAGTCAGGCTACCTCTGGCAAGCACATGGAGGGCTGTGCGGCCCCCCCAAAGAAATGCTACCCCACATCATTACTGAACCACCACCAAACCGGTCATGCTGGAGGATGTTACAGGCAGCAGAACTTACTCCTTGGCGTCTCCAAACTCTTGTCACATCTGCTCAGTGTGAACCTGCTTTCATCTGTGAAGAGCACAGGGCCCAGTGATTAATTTGCCAACCTTGGTGTTCTCTGGCAAATGCCTAACGTCCTGCACGGGGTTGGGCTGTAAGCACAACCTCCACCTGTGGATGTGCGGCCCTCATACCATGCTTATGGAGTCTGTTTCTGACATTTTAATGGACACATGCACATTTGTGGCCAGCAGAAGGTCATTTTGCAGGGCTCTGACAGTGCTCCTCCTGCTCCTCCTTACACAAAGGCAAAGGTAGTTGTTCTGCTGCTGGGTTGTTGCCCTCCTACGGCCTTCTCTACATCTCCTGATGTACTGGCCTGTCTCCTGGTAGCACCTCCATGCTCTGGACACTGCTGACAGATACAGCAAACCTTCTTGCCACAGCTCGCATTGATGTGCCATCCTGGATGATCTGCCCTACCTGAGCCACTTGTGTGGGTTGTAGATTCTCAAGCTACCACTAGAGTGAAAGCACTGCCAGCATTCAAAAGTGACCAAAACATCAGCCAGGAAGCATAGGAACTGAGAAGTGGTCTGTGGTGACCACCTGCAGAACCACTCCTTTATTGGGAGTGTCTTGCTAATTGCCTATAATTTCTACCTGTTGTCTGTTCCATTTGCACAACAGCATGTGAAATTGATTGTCAATCAGTGTTGCTTCCTGAGTGGACAGTGAGATTTCACAGAAGTGTGATTGACTTGGAGTTACATTGTGTTGTTTAAGTGTTCCCTTTATTTTTTTGAGCAGTGTATAACAAATGATAGACTACTATGTAGCTAGTGACGTCTGCTAGAAGCAGTGTGTCCAATGACATTCATTACCTCAAGTCAAGTTATATTTATAAGGACAGAACAGGCATGTGCAAACTTGTATAGATTTAGTCAGTCCAGAAGCAGAACTTCTATATAGAAGAACTTCTATTGACATTAAAGGGGTAGTCCAGTGGTGAAAAACTTATCCCCTATCCTAAAGATGGGGGATAAGTTTCAGATCGCGGGGGGTCCGACCTCTGGGGCCCCCCGCGATCTCTCTGTACGGGGCCCCGGCTCACTGGCCAGATAGCGGGTGTTGACCACCGCACAAAGCGGCGGCCGACACGCCCCCTCAATACATCTCTATGGCAGAGCCGGAGATTGCCGAAGATATATTTTTTCAAGCGTGTCTTTGCAGCTGTTTCTGAGGCCCTAATTAAAAAATCTTGCTCTTTTTTTTTTCCAATTCAGAAAATTGGAGAAAAAATAAATAAAAAAAATACACCTGCATTTTTTTAACGCAGTGTGAACATTGCCTTCTAGAAAAAAATAAATAAATAAGAACTAGTTGTGTATTTCCTACCACCTTGGCAATTACTGGTTTTGTTGGATCTGTTCCATTTTCAAGTGACTTTTGCGTTTACTTACACTAGATTATTGTAGATTAAAAAAAAAAAATGGAAAAAAAAAATACAGTGGTTCCTCAACATACGATGGTAATCCGTTCCAAATGGACCATCGTTTGTTGAAACCATCGTATGTTGAGGGATCCGTGCAAAGTATAGGACAGTGGTCTACAACCTGCGGACCTCCAAATGTTGCAAAACTACAACACCCAGCATGCCTGGACAGCCAATGGCTGTCCGGGCATGCTGGGAGTTGTAGTTTTGCAACATCTGGAGGTCTGCAGGTTGAAGACCACTGGTATTGGAGGTTATACTCACCTGTCCCCACCGCTTCGGACTGTCACCGCTGCCCTCGATGTCGCCGTCCATCGCTGTCGCGCGTCCCCGGGGTGTCCCTGACGCTCCGGCAAGGCCTCTGCTTCCCCGGCATCCTCGCTCTCCGTCGCCGCCATCACGTCGCTACGCACGCCGCTCCTATTGGATGACGGGACGACGTGCGCAGCGACGTGATAACGACGATGGAGAACGCCGACGATGCAGGGGATCCCGAAGAGGACGCGCCAGAGCCCCGAGGACAGGTAAGTGATTGTCAGCAGACCACACGGGGCACCGTAAACAGCTATCCGGTGGCAGCTGAAGCAGTCAGCACTGCCGGATAGCCGTTTATGCGATGGCCCCGACATACAAAAGCATCGTATGTTGATGCTGCCTTCAACATGCCATGGCCTCTGAGAGGCCATCGTATGTTGAAATGATCGTATGTCGGGGCCATCGTAGGTCGGGGGTCACTGCACACACCACAGAGCTTAGCAGTGTGAGGAATTGTGAATGCAGTAATATAATGCTCAGGGAATAAGTAAATACTGTTTGCAGTGTTATCAGCGTTGTATGTAAATAACGTCTGAGATGTAAACGATAAAACACTGCTCAAAGGTTAACGGGCACTTTCTCATGTTTTAAGTGTAGTAGGTTTTATTGGAGTAGCTTTTTAGCCTTGTTAACAACGTGGCATTGCAGTAAGCTATAGTCCTCATTCAGCAGACCTAAGGGGGTTATCAACGCTGTAAAAATTGATCATCAAGCTTAGATGGGTGTCCAACTCCCCCACGGATCAGTTATATGAAGCCACCACAGCATTCATGCAACTGCTGCAGCCTCTCCAATGTTTACTTGTCCTTCAATCCCCATGCTTCTAGCAGAGGCAGAGCAAAGAACTGCCCAGGTAATTTGCAGTACTTTTCACCACCACCAATAAAAGAGCAGCGTTTGCAAGGAGTGCGAATAAACATTGGAGAGGCTGGATGCCACAGCCCTTTTAACTCTTCCTGATAGGGGGTTTTTGACATTTTGCACCTCTGTTAGCCAATATAAAATTGCATGCTTAAAAAAAAAACAACAGGAATGTGCCAATCAATTTTGCATGCAAATTAAATTGGGGGTTACATAGGTATATGTTTCCATATCTCTGTACAAACTGTAACCAATTAACTGTAAATCCCCAAACTTAATACTAACTCTATCCCTAACCTGAAGATCTGGGTGGTGGCGTCAAGAAAAGCCAGAGGGGTAAGAGGGTGAGCAAATTATTACTCAAGTATTACTCTCTGTCAAGGGAAACTGGGTCACCTAAACAAAAGACCATGTTACACCCCCCTCCCTCCCTGGGGGGATCCAAAGTCATACAGACACAGCCTCCCCTTGTCCTTTTCCACACCGCTAAAGTAAAAGCTAAATGCACTAAAATGTTAGCTGTGTAAAAGCTACAGTCATAAATCTAGACTTATTTTAAAGCATTTTATTTAAAATGAAGCTCTATTTTATACAGCCTGAAATAATGCAGTTTGAAGTTGAGACGTATCCCATATATCTCCTTCCTTGGCCGTATGAGATATGTTCTTGGAAGGGTTAATAGAGGGCTAGTAGACAAAGGTTTTGGGAGTCAGACCCCCACTGATCTAGTATCGATATAGGGGGACATTTATTAATGTTTGCTTATGTATTCCTTTTTTTTGTTATTATTTTCTTACAATTTTTTTGCTTATGTGCGACTCATTTATCAACTGCTTTCGTTCACTTAAGCCCTTTATTTTTATTTTTTTTTTGCTTTGGTAGTGGCTTTTTCTGCTCCATTTCTGAGCTGGAGTAAATTTAGTATGTTTTTTCATGCGATGCGACTTTTTTGCGACTTTCGCACTTGATAAATCTCTGACCACTGCAAGTCAAAAATCAATTTTTGCTTTGGTAAGCAAGATTTTTATTTTTTGCTTAGGACACTGAACAAGCAAAAAGTCGCAGAAAAAAGCGTAGGCGCACATGCGACAATTTTGCGTCAATTTTAAGCAAAGAAAACCTACTAAATGCTTTGATAAATGTCCCCAATAGAGAATAGGCCATAACTTTTTACTATAGTGGGTTTTAGTAAGCAAGAGGGTCCCTACCACTTGCTTTGCAGGTAGGAATAAACCAGCATGGGATTTAATCGAAGGAGACTGCAGCTAAATATATATATATATATATATATATATATATAATATATATATATATATATATATATATAATATATGTGTGTGTATGAAAAAATTATGTATGTATTTTATATAAGGTTTTTTTTTATTTTCCGGTGTGTTATATATAATATGGGGGGCAACCATCTTACATGAGCTTCTTATGAGAACATTTGGCACTAACTCTATTTTACTTCTTTGGGAGAAGTTTCTAGAGATACTCTGTGACCTATAACTAGGTCATTGTGTAGATGAGGGGAACTCCGACCACCACCTACTGTGAATGGCCTGATCCCATCTTATCTATATGGTGTCTCCATTTACATAACGATCTTTACAAAACTATTATTATGCTTAATGGCTAGAATAAAAACTGCAATATTTCACAATCGTTTGTAAGAATAGTTCATGAAATAGAAAATAAAAGAAAAAATATCACCAATTATTTTATTTTATTTTATTTTTAAACGTCATTTTAACAATGGGTGATTTTCTGATGACACATTTAAGGTTCCTTTACCCCCTGCATTTTACATCAGTAGAAACTTATATTTCCAAATATGTTTTCAAAATATTTTCTAAAACTGTTGCAGTAAAGATTAAGGGTAAATTCACACAGGACAGAAATGCCATAAATTTTACCTGCAGATCTGCAGCAGATTATACTACCAGGCAAGTGGGTAAGATCTTACACATCTCATGTACATGCTGTGAAAATTTTCTATACAGAAATTGACATATGTTGCTGCTTTTAAAAATAAAGCTTGTCAATTTTTGTTGTGGATTTTCACTACGGACGTCATTCCTATTCAGTGTGGAAATAGTAAAAGCGCCGATAAATCCACAGCAAAATCTATATGTATCTATAGAAGACAGCAACCGATCCTTTAAGTCCTGTATGTTGCACAGTGGGGCCTCCATGGATCAGACTTGTTTTTCCAGTTGTTTACCTTGAGCTGTCATTTTTTTCTAACCATTCCTGAACCAACTTTGCAGTTTAGCTGGAGCATTATCATCTTATAACAGAAGCCACTGGTATTCACAGGATAGATGATAAACAGCTGATTGGTGGAGATCTGAATGCTGGGATCCCCAATATTTATGAAGAACCCTTGTTCCCAAGGTATATGGCATGGTACCATGTATACTCATCTGTTTGGACTTTTGAGGATAGTAGAGTACAGGGCTGGGCTATCCTTGGAAGTCATATAGACACTGGCGTTACTGGTTTATTCACCCACGGGACTTCCATTGTCATGATCAGTTATGATCCTTGGAGGGTCAAAATGTTGCTTTTATAATTCGGAGACACAAAAAAAATGAAAGCTTTTGTTGCTGGATGCTGTCAGTCATGTTTTTACTTTGATGACCCTTTTAAAGAGAAATAACTTGTCAACAGATTTTGACATATTTAACGTTATAAGTGTTATATATGGTAAAATCTTCCTCACCATCCTCGGGAGATGTTCCTGCCCTCAGGGATGGCAAGGACATATAGTCTAAAAGTGTTCCCCGCCGACTCCATAAGTAGTGGCCTGGGCTGGGAGCTATATTCACTTAGTCCAGCTGCTTCAGCTGTAATCACGCCTCCTCAGTGTGATTGACAGCCCAGATACGGCCCGCATCATTGCTCTGCTCTGTCTTATTAGGGAGCAGAGCGGTGGGGAGGGCTGTCAATAACATTGAAGGGGGTGTGATTTCAGCTGGTACAATGGGACTAGCTGAATATAGCTACCTGCCCTGGTGACTACTTACAGGGCAGGGGAGACTCTCTAACCTTATATCCTCACCATCCCTGCCGGACCGATCGTCCCCCGGGGATGGTGAGGAAGAAGATTTTACCATATACAGTGAGGCAAAAAAGTATTTAGTTAGCTACCAATTGTGCAAGTTCTCCCACTTAAGAAGATGAGAGGCCTGTAATTGTCATCATAGGTATACCTCAACTATGACATAATGAGAAAAAAAAAATCCTTAAAATCACATTGTCTGATTTTGAAGAATTTATTTGCAAACACCTGTCCACAACCTCAAACAGTCGCACTCCAAACTCCACTATGGCCAAGACCAAAGAGATGTCGAAGGCCACCAGAAACAAAATTGTAGACCAGCACCAGGCTGGGAAGATTGAATCTTCAATAGGCAAGCAGCTTGGTGAAGAAATCAACTGTGGGAGCAATTATTAGAAAATGGAAGACATACAAGACCATTGATAATCTCCCTCAATCTGGGGCTCCACGCAAGATCTCACCACATGGTGTCAAAATTATCAAAAATCCCAGAACCACACGGGGGGACCTAGTGAATGACCTGCATAGAGCTGGGATCAAAGTAACAAAGGCTACTATCAGTAACACACTACGCCGCCAGGGGCTCAAATCATGCAGTGCCAGACATGTACCCCTGCTTAACCCAGTGCATGTCCAGGCTCCTTTGAAGTTTGCTAGAGAGCATGTGGATGATCCAGAAGAGGATTGGGAGAATGTCAGCTGAAACAAAGTAGAACTTTTTTGTTAAAACTCAACTCGTCATGTTTGGAGGAGAAAGAATGCTGAGTTGCATCCACAGAACACCATACCTACTGTGAAGCATGGGGGTGGAAACATCAAGCTGTTTTTCTGCTAAGGGACCAGGACGACTGATCCGTGTAAAGGAAAGAATTAATGGGGCCATGTATCATGAGATTTTGAGTGAAAACCTCCTTCCATCAGAAAGGGCATTGAAGATAAAACATGGCTGGGTCTTTCAGCATGACATTGATCCCAAACACTCCGCCTGGGCAATGAACCAGTGGCTGCGTAAGAAGCATTTCAAGGTCCTCGAGTTGCCTAGCCAGTCTCCAGATCTCAACCCCATAGAAAACCTTTGAAGTATACCTATGATGGAAATTACAGGCCCCTCTCATCTTTTTAAGTGGGAGAACTTGCACAATTGGTGACTGACTGACTAAATACTTTTTTGCCCCACTGTATAACATGATTTCATGCTTAGATATTTAACATCTGATGGGCCGTGCCATGTATGCTCATGTGCATAAGGCCTTGGGGTAAACCAACATTTCCCAATAGAGGTGTATAGAGACCCTCTAATAAAATGGGGTGAGAAATAGCATATTATTTAAATATGATTTTATGGCAATTGTATCCAGAGTTTTATATCACAAATTATTACACCGTTTGCATGAAGTATGACAACGTTCCAGATACATTTCTGCTTGTGACAATGTAACAGGGCATTTTCTTATGGCATTCAGTTCAGCACAAGTAACAGGACATCTCTTCTACTAAAAATCTGCATAGCTTGAAAAGTAGAGTCAAATGATATGATCCCATTTGTGTTTGATGTCTGGACATCTTGACCTAAGAATGTGCTTATATAATGAAGTTATATACTCTGTCAAGCATAAAGAAGATCCTATCATTACACAGACAGACATAAAATATGTTCTCATCTGTTCTGGTTAATGATCTCCATGCTTCTTGCCTGGTCTTGTTATTCCTAGCAAAGGCCATATCCTTGATAAGATGTTCACAGGGATAGATATCTCCCCTAACAAATGCAGAAGCATGCATGCAGCAACAGGAAAGTACCGTATTACCTTATGCCACTTGTCTGCTTATTGCTGTATTGCATTGCTCTGGAAAAACAAGAAGATTCATCCTATAGACCAGTGTTTCAGGGTGTCCCCAGCTGTTGCAAAACTACAACTCCCAGCATGCCCAGACAGCCTTTGGCTGTCTGGGCATGCTAGGAGTTGTAGTATTGCAACAGCTGAAGGCACACTGGTAGGAAACACTGCTATTGAAATATGAAGCAACATTAAGATTGTTTACCTGAAGATCATGTCCCAGATCATAGAGCCTGACAGATACTACTGTATCTTTTGATACATCTTAAAGGGGTTATCCAGCATAAGGTGATTTTAGTACGTACCTGGCAGACAGTAATGGACATGCTTAGGAAGGATCTGTGCTTGTCTTGGGGCTAAATGGCTATGTTGTGAGATTACCATATCACTGTTGCTAGCTTTTTGTAAACTTTTATTTCCTGTTTTCAGTTTTCTTGTTTGCCTACAAATCCCATGATTCCATTTTCCTCCTTCCCGCACATCCGCTACCCCACCCATTGAAACATAAATGAGCTGCAGACCTGTGTTTTTCAATCAGGGTGCCTCCAGCTGTTGAATTACTTGCAGATCTCTCCACCCATTGAAGCAGACAGGCTCCCTGTTATCAGCTGACTAGTGAGTCAGGTCTCGACCGCATTGCAAGCTGGGAAAAATCCGAGACAGCAGTCATTTTGTATGCTGTTATAAATAAATATTGAGGTGAAAATCACATAAGAATTGTGAGAAAACCGTCACACACAGGTAAAGACACTATAATATGGACTACACTAACTTTACATCCCCTGTAGCATAGTCAAATTAAAAAAATCCTGGAATACCCCTTTAATGTGTAGTTTGTGGCAAGGTCTGCAGCTGAAAATTTCTATTACATTTAGTGTGTACCCAGCCTAAAAGTTTCATTGATAGACATCTTTAGGCTTGGATAACCCATATTGAAGTTTTCCACTGCTTATATCGCCACAAATCCTTGTCTTACAGATGTCCTGAGAATACTGATCTAAAGGTCCAGATTAAGCACATTTAATACCTCCCAGTTGGTGCATTAAAATAGCTGACCACATGTGCTCCCTCCTCAGAAGGGTCAAGTGACACACTACCCTACTAACCTGACTAGCATGAAACCTAAAGAGCAATGTTTCCAAGGAGCCCGGGTGCATCCTTAAAGGGGTATTCCAGGATTTTTTTTTTATTTGACTATGCTACAGGGGCTGTGAAGTTAGTGTAGTTCATAATATAGTGTCTGTACCTGTGTGTGACGATTTTCTCACAATTCTTATTTGATTTTCACCCCAATATTTATTTTTAACAGCATACAAAATGACTGTTGTCTCAGATTTTTCCCAGGTTGTAATGTGGCCAGACCTGACTCACTAGTCAGCTGATGACAGGGAGCCTGTCTGCTTCACTGGGTAGAGGGATCGCTTGGTGGGAGAGAGATCAATTTGCAACTAACGCAACTGCTGTAGGCACCCTGATTGAAAACCACAGGTCTTTTGAATGGATGCAGCTCATTTATGTTTCAATGGGTGGGGTGGCTGATGTGTGGGAAGGAGGAAAATGGAAATATGGGATTTGTAGACAAAAAAAGAAAAATCTAACAGGAAATACCAGTTCACAAAAAGCTGGCCACAGTGTTATGGTAATTTTACAACATAGCCATTTAGCCCCAAGACAAACGCAGATCCTTCCTAAGCATGTCTATTACTGTCTGCCAGGTACGTACTAAAATCACCTTATGGTGGATAACGCCTTTAAGCCGTCCTGTCATAGGTTAAGGGTGCTTATATTATAGGCTGTACTATCAGGAGCCCCATAGTACACAAATATTCAAGGAAAAAGAACCGCATTCTTAAGTGATGCCAATAGGGGTTATTTAGTTAGCTATTGTAGTGGCTTGTCTCTTGCATGATACAGTTAAAGGAGAACTCCGGAATAGGAAAATTATAGTCCATACTGCCGGCAGTAAAAAAAATAAACAGGTACATACCTTCCGCCTCTCCCCCGGTGCCTCTGGTAACCGGCTCCGGCCTCCACCGTGATCCTCTTCCTGGTTGCCGGTGGTCGGCGAGTCATACTTCGTCAATCACCAGCCGCGGCAAAGTCCCAACTCAGCCGGCGATAGGCTGAGCGGCAATGTGACGTTTTCGGCCCCAGCACCAGGTGTTGGTCTAGTGAAGAATTGTGTCTTGAAGTGTTCTCACACTGCCGCTCAGCCTATCGCCGGCCTAGTCGGGACTTCGCTGCGGCCGGTGATTGGCTGAGTGCAGTATGACTCGCCGACCAGCGGCAACCAGGAAGAGGATCGCGGCAGAGGCCGGAGCTGGTTACCGGAGGCACCGGGGGAGCAAAGGAAGGTATGTATCGGTTTATTTTTTTACTGCTGGCAGTATGGACATTAATTTTCCTATTTCGGAGTTCTCCTTTAACTTCCTGCTTGACAAAAGCCTATGGCCCATTTTTAAAATTGGCATTCCATAGGTTAATAAGCATGTTGAAAAAATTGTGCCAAATTTATTAAAAGGCACACACCTCCTAATTTGGCAAATCTTGGGCTGTCACACACTTAACACCATCTGAACCAATTAAGTTTATCTTGGTCTCAATTGGACCATCAGACATGGTTGCAGTAATCCATGTCTTTAGTCTGCTTGTCTTCAGCAAACTGTTTGCAGGTTTTCTCTTTACAAGAGAAAACGACAGCCATGCAGACCAATCTGATGTAGTGTACAGCGTATGGTCTGAGCACGGACAGGCTGACCCTCCCACCTTCATCCTCTGCAGAAATGCTGGCAGCATTCATACATCTATTTCACCAAGACACCATCTGCATATGATGCTGAGCATGTGCACTCAACTTCTTTGGTCAACCATGACAAAGCCTGTTCTGAGTGGCACATGTCTTGAGAAGTATGGTCTTAAGTGTCCTGCCAATCTTCTTATAGCCTAGGCCATAGAGCAACAATTCATTTCTTCAGATCTTAAGAGGGTTCTTTGCCATGAGGTGCCATGTTGAACTTCCAGTGACCAGTATTAGAGAGTGTAAAAGCGATAACACCAAATTTAAGACACCTGCTCCCCATTTACACTAACGAGTCACATGACACTGGGGAAGGAAAATGGCTAATTTGGCCCAATTTGGACATTTCCACTTATTTGTGTACTCGCTTTTGTTTCCAAGGTTTAGACGTGAATGGCTGTGTGTTGAGTTATTTTTTAGGGGACACAACATTAAACACTTATACAGACTGTACACTCACTACTTTACATTGTAGCAGAGTGTCATTTCTTTAGTGTTGTCACTTGAAAAGATATAAAAAAATATTTACAAAAATGTGAGGGGTGTACTCACTGAGAAATGCTGTAGATAAAATATATATACACACACTGTAGGCAGGCATGGATTTAAAGGGGTACTCCTGTGAAAACCTTTTTTCTTTTAAATCAACTGGTGGCAGAAAGTTAAACATATTTGTAAATGACTTCTATTAAAAAAAAATCCTAATCCTTCCTGTACTTATTAGCTGCTGAGTACTACAGAGGAAATTCTTTTCTTTTTGGAATGCTCTCTGATGACATCACGAGTTCTCTCTGCTGACGTTATTATAATAATAATAACACTTTATTTATTGTTGTCCTAAGTGGGATTTGAACCCAAGTCCCCAGCACTGCAAGGCAGCAGTGCTAACCACTGAGCCACCATGATGCCCTTAGTATACATCTGCTATGCATGGTTGCCAAAATGGACAGAGATGTCAGCAGAGAGCACTGTGCTCGTGATGTCATCAGTCTTCCAAAAAGAAAGGAATTTCCTCTGTAGCATTCAGCAGCTAATAAGTACTGGAAGGATTAAGATTTTTTAATAGAAGTAATTTACAAATATGTTAACATTTCTGCCACCAGTTGATTTAAAAGAAAAAAGGTTTTCACTGGAGTACCCCTTTTAGCACATTGGTGATGAACCACAAAGAAAATCTGGTATGATATCAGGCAATTACTATAATTGTTATTATTCAGTTTAGGTGACTTCTCTTTTTACTGTATATTAGTACTAGCTGAATACCCGGCGTTGCCCGGTTTTTCCTTCCTAATCCTTGTTGGGGAGGAAAATAAACAAAGGAGGAAGCTTATGACTTCATATCCTGTCCTCATATATTGTTGTCATATCCCAACCCCATATCCTGTCCTCATATCCTGACCTCCTATCCCGACATCATATCCCGACCTCATATCCCATCCTCACATCTCGTCCTCATATCCCGACCTCCTATCCCGACCTCCTATCCCGAACTCTTATCCCGACCTCCTATCCCGACCTCCTATCTCGACCTCCTATCTCGACCTCCTATCCCGTCCTCCTATCCCGTCCTGCTATCCCGACCTCCTATCCCGACCTCCTATCCCGTCCTGCTATCCCGACCTCCTATCCCGTCCTGCTATCCCGACCTCCTATCCCGACCTCCTATCCCGACCTCCTATCCCGACCTCCTATCCCGACCTCCTATCCCGACCTCCTATCCCGACCTCCTATCTCAACTCCCTATCCCGTCCTCCTATCCCGTCCTCCTATCCCGACCTCCTATCCCGTCCTCCTATCCCGTCCTCCTATCCAGACCTCCTATCCGGTCCTCATATCCCAACCTCCCAACTCGACCTCCTATCCCGACCATCCCGTCCTCCTATCTTGACCTCCTATCTCGACCTCCCATCCCGTCCTCATATTCCGACCTGTAATATGTGTACCAGGTATTGAAATATCTCCAGCCGTACAGATTTTATGTGGGAACATACATTTCCCATTGATTTGCATGGGACTTTAAACAAAACCCCCGACCCTCACAAATGGGGGTAGTTAAGGGTTAAATTAACTATCCTAAATTTTAAGTGGACATATAAGTAACATATGACCAAGTATTATCGAAATATTTCCAGCCTTTTGGAAGTTATGCAGTAACATATATTTCCCATAGACTTGTATAGGACTTTAAACATAAACCCCGCCCCTGGCAAATGGGGGTAAGTAAGGGTTAAATTACCTATCCTATGTTTGTTGTTGACATATAAGTAACATGTGTGCCAAGTTTCATGTTAATATCTTTAGCCGTTTGGAAGTTTTTGTGGAACATACCGTACATACACACACGTTGAGTTTTATATATATATATATATATAGATTAGTTGCCTGTTTGCTTGATTTGTAAGTTGCTCAGAACGAAGACTTTACTAGTTGCAATGTATATAAAAAATCATAGTTACAGACAGCAAGAGAGGAGTGAAACCAACGGATTTGGCTTCAAATGTGCTTATCCTATTACGAGCATGGTGTGTGATGCCAGCGTTATTAGGTGAGGTGTTTACCTATGGTGTGCCCTCAACTGATGGGCTCTGGTACAGAATAACATATTGCTAATTGTTTCATCATGTATATGTAATTATTGGTGAGACGCTGCAACAACCTTTATTGTTTACATATGTGATGAAAGGCATACCAGCCTGCCAACCTGAGAGGTCAGGGCTAAAGCAGGGGAATAAAACAGCCTTAGTGTATCAACTCCACAGACGGTAGTCCCCTATTCAAGAAGGGTTGTACCGATCCCCCAGATTCCCAATCCTCTTGTAGAAACTAAATATACAGCTTTTGCACAGAGCCATGATCTGGATATGCATGAGTGGTGAGCCCAGACAGCTATATTACAGCCTTATACAGGAACTCTATACAGTTATTTGTACCAGGATTGGATCCCATAGGAACAAAAAAGGGAAACATTTCGTCTCCTGTATAAAATTGTATCCTGAAAATAAAAATAAAAATCCCCAAAAGAAGGTGGCTGAAAGCCTATTGGAGATGGTCTGGACTCATAGCTGTAAGACTGGGTTCACACTGTATATTTCTTTTATGCTTGTAATATGTTTTTATTTTATTTTATTTATCCATCTATTAATGTTGAGGCTTTAAAATAAATAAACCTTTTATTGTACAGTGTGAACCCTGCCTGTTATGCTCCCATAACATAGGCCAGCTGATTGATCAGATGTATCTGCTGTAATTTCATACAGTAAATTTACAATTTATCTGAAAATTAAGATTAGTTATCTGTAGAAAAGTGTGTGTTTTGTACTCTACTTACTGTACAGAAGGAACGGTGTCACGGTTCGGCTGGCAGGAGGTGGATCCTCTGTGCCAGAGAGGGATTGGCGTGGACCGTGCTAGTGGACCGGTTCTAAGTTACTACTGGTATTCACCAGAGCCCGCCGCAAAGCGGGATGGTCTTGCAGCGGCGGTAGTAACCAGGTCGTATCCACTAGCAACGGCTCAACCTCTCTGACTGCTGAAGATAGGCGCGGTACAAGGGAGTAGACAAGAGCAAGGTCGGACGTAGCAGAAGGTCGGGGCAGGCAGCAAGGATCGTAGTCAGGGGCAACGGCAGGAGGTCTGGAACACAGGCTAGGAACACACAAGGAAACGCTTTCACTGGCACAATGGCAACAAGATCCGGCGAGGGAGTGCAGGGGAAGTGAGGTATACATAGGGAGTGCACAGGTGAACACACTAATTAGAACAACTGCGCCAATCAGTGGCGCAGTGGCCCTTTAAATCGCAGAGACCCGGCGCGCGCGCGCCCTAGGGAGCGGGGCCGCGCGCGCCGGGACAGGACCGACGGAGAGCGAGTCAGGTACGGGAGCCGGGGTGCGCATCGCGAGCGGGCGCCACCCGCATCGCGAATCGCATCCCGGCTGGAGGCGGTATCGCAGCGCACCCGGTCAGTGGATCCGACCGGGGCGCTGCAGTAGCGAGGATGTTGCGAGCGCTCCGGGGAGGAGCGGGGACCCGGAGCGCTCGGCGTAACAGTACCCCCCCCCCCCCTTGGGTCTCCCCCTCTTCTTGGAGCCTGAGAACCTGAGGACCAGACTTTTGTCTAGGATGTTGTCCTCAGGTTCCCAGGATCTCTCTTCAGGACCACAGCCCTCCCAATCAACCAAAAAATTTTTTTTTCCTCTGACCGTCTTGGAGGCCAGTATCTCCTTTACGGAGAAGATGTCAGAGGAACCGGAAACAGGAGTGGGAGAAACAAGTTTGGGAGAGAAACGGTTGATGATGAGTGGTTTAAGAAGAGAGACATGAAAGGCATTAGGAATACGAAGAGAAGGAGGAAGAAGAAGTTTGTAAGAGACAGGATTAATTTGGCACAAGATTTTGAAAGGACCAAGATAGCGTGGTCCCAGTTTGTAGCTGGGGACACGAAAGCGGACATATTTAGCGGAGAGCCATACCTTGTCTCCGGGAGAAAAAATGGGGGGAGCTCTTCTTTTCTTATCGGCAAACTTTTTCATGCGAGATGAAGCCTGTAAAAGAGAATTTTGGGTCTCTTTCCATATGGTGGAAAGGTCACGAGTCACTTCATCCACAGCGGGCAAACCAGAGGGCAAGGGAGTAGGGAGGGGGGGAAGAGGGTGACGACCGTACACCACGAAAAATGGGGATTTAGAAGAAGATTCAGAGACTCTGAAGTTGTACGAGAATTCGGCCCATGGTAGAAGATCTGCCCAGTCATCCTGGCGGGAGGAAACAAAATGCCGTAAATAGTCACCCAGGACCTGGTTAATTCTTTCTACTTGCCCATTGGATTGAGGATGATAAGCAGAAGAGAAGTTTAATTTAATCTTGAGTTGTTTACAGAGAGCCCTCCAGAATTTTGACACGAATTGGACGCCTCTATCCGAGACGATCTGCGTGGGCAAACCGTGAAGACGAAAAATGTGTACAAAAAATTGTTTTGCCAACTGAGGCGCTGAAGGAAGACCAGGAAGAGGAACAAAATGTGCCATCTTGGAAAATCGATCAACGACCACCCAAACAACAGTGTTGCCACGGGATGGGGGTAAGTCTGTAATAAAGTCCATACCAATCAGAGACCAAGGCTGTTCGGGGACAGGCAGAGGGTGAAGGAGACCAGCAGGCTTCTGGCGAGGAGTCTTATCCCGGGCACAGACAGTACAGGCCCGCACAAAATCAACAACATCCGTCTCCAGAGTCGGCCACCAATAGAAGCGAGAGATGAGTTGCAAGGACTTTTTGATGCCCGCATGGCCAGCGAGGTGGGAGGAGTGACTCCATTTGAGAATCCCGAGACGTTGGCGTGGAGAAACGAAGGTCTTCCCTGGAGGAGTTTGCCTGATGGAGGCTGGAGAAGTGGAGATCAGACAGTCAGGAGGAATGATGTGTTGCGGAGAGACCTCTACTTCCGAAGCATCCGAGGAACGAGAGAGAGCATCGGCCCTAATGTTCTTGTCGGCAGGGCGAAAATGAATTTCAAAGTTAAAACGGGCAAAGAACAAAGACCACCTGGCCTGGCGAGGATTCAGCCGTTGGGCAGACTGGAGATAGGAGAGATTCTTGTGGTCGGTGTAAATGATAACTGGAAATTTTGATCCCTCCAGCAGATGCCTCCATTCCTCAAGTGCCAATTTAATGGCCAGTAGTTCTCGATCCCCGATGGAGTAGTTCCTCTCCGCCGGAGAGAAGGTCCTAGAAAAAAAACCACAAGTAACAGCATGCCCGGAAGAATTTTTTTGTAGAAGGACCGCTCCAGCTCCCACTGAGGAGGCATCAACCTCCAATAGGAAGGGTTTAGATGGGTCAGGTCTGGAGAGCACGGGAGCAGAAGAAAAGGCAGACTTGAGCCGTTTAAATGCGTCTTCCGCTTGAGGGGACCAGGACTTAGGATTGGCATTTTTCTTGGTTAAAGCCACGATAGGAGCCACAATAGTGGAAAAATGAGGAATAAATTGTCTGTAATAATTGGCGAACCCCAAAAAACGTTGGATAGCACGGAGTCCGGAGGGGCGTGGCCAATCTAAGACGGCAGAGAGTTTATCTGGGTCCATTTGTAGTCCCTGGCCAGAAACCAAGTATCCTAGGAAAGGAAGAGATTGACATTCAAACAGACATTTCTCCATTTTGGCATAAAGTTGATTGTCTCGAAGTCTCTGAAGAACCATGCGGACATGCTGGCGGTGTTCCTCTAAGTTGGCAGAAAAAATCAGAATATCGTCCAGATACACAACAACACAGGAATATAAGAGATCACGAAAAATTTCATTAACAAAGTCTTGGAAGACGGCAGGGGCATGGCACAGGCCAAAGGGCATGACCAGATACTCAAAGTGTCCATCTCTAGTGTTAAATGCAGTTTTCCATTCGTCCCCCTCCCTGATGCGGATGAGATTATAAGCACCTCTTAAGTCCAGTTTGGTAAAGATGTGGGCACCTTGAAGGCGATCAAAGAGTTCTGAGATAAGAGGTAGGGGGTAGCGGTTCTTTACCGTGATTTTATTAAGTCCGCGGTAATCAATGCAAGGACGTAGGGAGCCATCTTTTTTGGACACAAAGAAAAATCCAGCTCCGGCAGGAGAGGAGGATTTGCGGATAAACCCCTTTTTTAAATTTTCCTGGATGTATTCAGACATAGCAAGAGTCTCTGGGGCGGACAGAGGATAAATTCTGCCCCGGGGTGGAGTAGTGCCCGGGAGGAGGTCAATAGGACAGTCATAAGGCCTGTGAGGAGGTAAAGTCTCAGCTTGTTTTTTGCAAAATACGTCAGCATAGTCCATATAAGCCTTAGGGAGACCGGTTACAGGGGGAACCTCAGGGTCACGGCAGGGAGTACTGGGAACCGGTTTAAGACAGTCCTTGAAACAAGAAGTACCCCAGCTCTTGATCTCTCCTGTGGACCAATCAAGGGTTGGGGAATGGCGTTGAAGCCACGGTAGTCCTAGGAGAATTTCGGAAGTGCAATTGGAGAGGACCAAAAACTCAATTTTTTCGTGATGAGGTCCGATGCACATTAGGAGGGGCTCCGTGCGGTAACGTACGGTACAGTCCAATCTTTCATTGTTAACACAATTGATGTAGAGGGGTCTGGCGAGACTGGTCACCGGGATGTTGAACCTGTTGATGAGAGAGGCCAAAATAAAATTTCCTGCAGATCCGGAATCCAAGAAGGCCATAGTAGAGAAGGAGAAGGTAGAGGCAGATATTCCCACAGGCACAGTAAGGCGTGGAGAAGCAGAGTTGACATCAAGAACTGTCTCACCTTTGTGCGGGGTCAGCGTACGTTTTTCCAGGCGGGGAGGATGGATAGGACAATCCTTCAGGAAGTGTTCGGTACCGGCACAGTACAGGCAAAGATTCTCCATGCGGCGTCGTGTCCTCTCTTGAGGTGTCAAGCGAGACCGGTCAACTTGCATAGCCTCCACGGCGGGAGGCACAGGAACGGATTGCAGAGGACCAGAGGAGAGAGGAGCCGAGGAGAAAAAACGCCTCGTGCGAACAAAGTCCATATCCTGGCGGAGCTCCTGACGCCTTTCGGAAAAACGCATGTCAATGCGAGTGGCTAGATGAATGAGTTCATGCAGGTTAGCAGGAATTTCTCGTGCGGCCAGAACATCTTTAATGTTGCTGGATAGGCCTTTTTTAAAGGTCGCGCAGAGGGCCTCATTATTCCAGGATAATTCGGAAGCAAGAGTACGGAATTGGATGGCGTACTCGCCAACGGAAGAATTACCCTGGACCAGGTTCAGCAGGGCAGTCTCAGCAGAAGAGGCTCGGGCAGGTTCCTCAAAGACACTTCGAATTTCCGAGAAGAAGGAGTGTACAGAGGCAGTGACGGGGTCATTGCGGTCCCAGAGCGGTGTGGCCCATGACAGAGCTTTCCCAGACAGAAGGCTGACTACGAAAGCCACCTTAGACCTTTCAGTAGGAAACTGGTCCGACATCATCTCCAAGTGCAGGGAACATTGTGAAAGAAAGCCACGGCAAAACTTAGAGTCCCCATCAAATTTATCCGGCAAGGATAGTCGTAGGCCGGAAGCGGCCACTCGCTGCGGAGGAGGTTCAGGAGCTGGCGGAGGAGATGATTGCTGAAGCTGTGGTAGTAGCTGCTGTAGCATCACGGTCAGTTGAGACAGCTGGTGGCCTTGTTGCGCTATCTGTTGCGACTGCTGGGCGACCACCGTGGTGAGGTCGGCGACAACTGGCAGTGGAACTTCAGCGGGATCCATGGCCGGATCTACTGTCACGGTTCGGCTGGCAGGAGGTGGATCCTCTGTGCCAGAGAGGGATTGGCGTGGACCGTGCTAGTGGACCGGTTCTAAGTTACTACTGGTATTCACCAGAGCCCGCCGCAAAGCGGGATGGTCTTGCAGCGGCGGTAGTAACCAGGTCGTATCCACTAGCAACGGCTCAACCTCTCTGACTGCTGAAGATAGGCGCGGTACAAGGGAGTAGACAAGAGCAAGGTCGGACGTAGCAGAATGTCGGGGCAGGCAGCAAGGATCGTAGTCAGGGGCAACGGCAGGAGGTCTGGAACACAGGCTAGGAACACACAAGGAAACGCTTTCACTGGCACAATGGCAACAAGATCCGGCGAGGGAGTGCAGGGGAAGTGAGGTATACATAGGGAGTGCACAGGTGAACACACTAATTAGAACAACTGCGCCAATCAGTGGCGCAGTGGCCCTTTAAATCGCAGAGACCCGGCGCGCGCGCGCCCTAGGGAGCGGGGCCGTGCGCGCCGGGACAGGACCGACGGAGAGCGAGTCAGGTACGGGAGCCGGGGTGCGCATCGCGAGCGGGCGATATCGCAGCGCACCCGGTCAGTGGATCCGACCGGGGCGCTGCTGTAGCGAGGATGTTGCGAGCGCTCCGGGGAGGAGCGGGGACCCGGAGCGCTCGGCGTAACAAACGGCACTACCCTGTGTACACAAAGTACAGGCTCAGGCTTTGTTTTAGTAGTTTAAGTTTAGAATTTATTTAAGTGAAACAAAATTTTGAGCTATATTAAAAGGACATTATATTATGTTCTTATGTTTACCGCTTAGCTAGTTTATAGTGTAGTTTTTGCTGCAAAAACAGCTTTGACCCGCGAGATACTGACTCCGCAAGACCTTTTTAAGGTGCCTTGTGATAGTTGGCACCAAGTCATTTGCAATAAGGACACGTCAGCAAAATTTTCTTCACTCTGAAAATCAGCTTAATTCTGTCCTATGTGTACTTTGTGACATCACACCCCGCCCCCTCAATGCAAGCCTATGGGATGGAGCGGGACAGGCACCATGCCCCCTCCCATAGACTTGCGTTGAAGGGGCGGGGCCGTGATGTCACGATACTCCGGCCCCCTAATGACAAGTTGGTGCTGCAGGAGAGATTGTGGGGGTCCCCAGCGGCGGGACCCCCGCGATCAGACATCTTATCCCCTATCCTTTGGATAGGGAATAAGATGTCTAGGGGCAGAGTACCCCTTTAAGGACCAGGCCAATTTTCGTTTTTGCGCCTTCATTTTTTCCTCCTCACCTTCTAAAAAAATCATAGCTCTTTCAGTTTTGCACCTACAGACCCATGTAAGGGCTTGTTTTTTACGTCACTAATTGTACTTTGTAATGACATCAGTCACTTCATAACAAAATCTACGGCAAACAAAATTAAAATATTTTTGGTGTGAAATTTGGTAAAAATGACACCTTATCTTTATTCCGTAGGTCCATACAGTTATAAAGATACCCAATTTATGTAGGTTTTATTTTACTACCTTAAAAAATTATAACTATATGCACCAAATTTAGTATGCTTTAAAATGTCATCTTCTGACCCCTATAACTTTTTTCTTTCCACATACTGTGCTATATGAGGGCTCATTTTTTGCGCTGTGATCTGTAGTTTTTATCAGTACCATTGTTGTTTTGATTGGACTTTTTGATTGCTTTTTATTTAATTTTTTTTACGGTATATGAAGTGACCAAAAATGAGCAATTTGTTTTTTTTTATTACATGTACACCATTGACCATGCGGTTTAATTAACCTTATATTTTAATAGTTTGGACACTTATGCATGCGGCAGTACCACATGCGATTATGTTTATTTTTGATTACATTATTTTATTTAAAAATGCAAAAAGGGGGTGATGCCGGCCAAAGAATGGGAAAAGGGTTAATGCTGGACGTCGGCCCATTCGGCCATGTTCGGCATTAACCGTGGGTCCTGGCTGCTCATAGCAACCGGGACCCAATGGGTATGAAGCGTGCTCAGCTTGTGAGCACGCTTCAAACCACGGTAGTGGGAGCAGGGTGTACAGGTATGCCCTCGGTCCTTAAGTTTTCAGTACATATGGTTGATAAAAAAAGAAGTGCCCTTTTAACTTGTTACTATAATTTCAAAAATGTTTTGACCTGTGACAGAGATATGCCAAAAGTTTTGATTGGTCAGAGTCTGGGTGCTTAGACCCCCACAGATCACTAAAACGGTAAGAAGCTTACGGCTAACCGCTGCTGTCCCAGTCTTGCTGCAGGAGACGTATACAGGAGAGTATCCTTTGCCACATGATGTCACCAGTTTTCCATCCTTTGATCACTTTTAATACAGTGACTTAAAGGGAACTGATCATATAACCCTGGCAGCATAAAACGGGTGCAGTGAGCACAAAAATTATAGTATAATAAGGGCAAGGAGACCCAGGTAAGTAGTCTGGGAAGGTGGTTCCCCAGATTGCTCCCTGCCCCATCGGTCTTGAGTGACAAATCTCTCCATTTACACTGATGGGAAAAATGCATCAATCAAGACCGGCAGAGGGAAGAGTAGTTGCAGGACCACCCCCATGTGACTACTTACTTGTGAATACTTGAGTGTTCCATGACTCTGCTCACTGCTTCATGCTGCCTGTAGCCTTTAGTGGAGGGTCACACGGGGTGCATCCGCAGCTTTTTTTCTCGCTGCAGATGCGCCAACGGCAGTCACAGAGGGAATGTACAGTAAGCACCTGGCTGCAGCCGGGTAGCTCTGTGCATCCGCTCTGTGACTGCCGTCGTATTTGAGCATGCGATGCATGCGCCGCATGTGACCCTGCCCTTAAATGGGCTGGCCACCTTTTAAAAACATTGCAGCACACCATAGTAATGATTATCATGGGTCACTTCACCGTGGCCCCATTTTCTATAATCATGCAGCTCCAGTCCCCCAGATCTGGATGGCTCATCTGTTCATAAGATGGTTGTTTTATGGAGGAAAATGTGACAATACATATCACTATGCCCCTCCATAGCAGTACGGTTCACGCTAGCAAGGAGCGCAGGCATAGTGGAATAGACTTTACTCACCCTTATTCACTTCTGCTCCAGCAACCTCCACCAGAAGGGCTGACATCACTTACATTGTTCACATAACACTGCAACCATTCACGGGCCATAGATGCAGGAAGACACCAGCGTGACACCAAATTTAGGGGAAATTTTATATATTTTTTAAATTACATACCGTATATACTCGAGTATAAGCCGAGATTTTTCGTGCTGAAAACGCCCCCCTCGGCTTATACTCAAGTGAACTCTCCGCCTGTCAATCCCTTCATCAGTGGTCTTCAACCTGCGGACCTTCAGATGTTGCAAAACTACAATTCATGGCTGTCCGGGCATGCTGGGTGTTGTAGTTTTGAAACCTCTGGAGGTCCGCAGGTTGAAGACCATTGCGGCCTTCGTCATCATCCAGCTCCCCCCCCCACTTATGTTTTGTACTCAACCCCCCTCCCCCCCCCCCCCCCCCCCCCATGGCGGGAAGTTAGGGTGAGCTGGTCCTGGCCATCTCTGCTGCAGGGACCGTCCGGTGGGGATGGTTAGTCGTTGCGGGCTGTCCATTTTTACCGAGGGGGCCTCTTCTCCGCGCTTCGGGCCCGGCCCCGAAGTAGTGACGTTGCCTTGATGACGACGCACAGGGACGTTCATGCGCAACATCCCTGTGCGTCGTCGTCAAGGCAACATCACTAGTCCAGGCCAGAAGCGCGGAGAAGAGGCCCTCCCGGTGAAAATGGACAACCCACAATGACTAACCATGACCACCGGACGGTCCCTGCAGCAGAGATGGCCCAGACCAGCTCACCCTAACTTCCCGCGGAGGGGAGGTGAGTGCAAAACAAAAGGGGGGGGGGCTGGATGATGACGAAGGTCGCAGTGGGCTTCAACCTGCGGACCTCCAGAGGTTTCAAAACTACAATACCCAGCCGATGGCTCTCCAGGCTTTCTGGGAGTTGTAGTTTTGCAACATCTGGAGGTCCGCAGGTTGAAGACCACTGATGAAGGGATTGACAGGCGGTGATGATGACAGGGGGGATGATGTATTTCCCACCCTAGGCTTATAGTCGAGTCAATAACTTTTCCTGGGTTTTTGGGGTAAAATTAGGGGCCTCGGCTTATATTCGGGTCGGCTTATACCCGAGTATATACGGTACACACTGAAACTAGCATAATAAACTAATAAAGATATTATTTATAATAAATAAATAAAAAACTTAAACTTTATTTGCTAACTAATGAATAACACCTTTAATAAAGCACCCCCATTTGGTAATGAAAGGGTTACATAGCAGTGTCTGAAGTCTGCCCTTTATGACCCCTTTGTGCCTGCAGCAAAGTCAACATTTCATTCTCTAAGGATACTTTGAGTGACTAGCTCTCTGCTCCAGAAGTGCTGTGAAAACATGTAGAACCCCTATGTATAGCACTGTATATGTCACAATATGTAATGGAAAAATATCAATTTAGAGGCAAAAGTAAATTATTGTATGGAACCAGGACATGTTCTATGGGTGTAAATACTGTAGTTAAAGCAATTCTTTAATGCTGAAATCTGTAACTTCAGTGCCGGGCTACAGCTTGGATGTGTACAAAGTATCTATTTAATTTACATAAATATTCAGTTCGTAACCTAAAACAGCCATAATCCAGGTAGCTAAAGTAAAATATGTAGGTAATTCATTACATCGGTGGGCACTTGATGTCATAGTACAGTGGTCTCCAAACTAAGGCCCTCCTGATCCTGGAAAATACATTTGCCAGCATGCCCATATAGTATTGTTGCATCCTGGGAGTTGTAGTTTTGGAACATCTGGAAGGCCACAGTTTGGAGACCACTGTCATAATTGAATTCAATTGTCCAGGTTATCTTTCAATAGAACCCTAAGAACAGAACCCATTTAAATTGGTACTCCGCCCCTAGACATCTTATCCCCTATCCAAAGGATAGGAGATAAGATGTCTGATCGCGGGGGTCCTGCCGCTGGGGAACCCGCAATCTCGGCTGCAGCACTTCGCTCTGCACCGAATGACTGGCGTTGCGGGGCGGAGGCTCGTGACATCATGGTCATGCCCTGCTCGTGACATCACTGCCATGCCCCCTCAATACAAGTCTATGGGCGCAGTCGTGACGTCACGAGCCTCTGGCGCTGCACCTGATCCTCTAAACAAATACTGGGTGCAGCAGGGAGATAGTGGGAGGGTCCCCCGCGGATAGGGGATAAGATGTCTAGGGGCGGAGTACTCCTTTAAAGTATCCGTCACATATCTGAACTAGTAGCTGTCACTTTTAGTCCCCTCTCCTGGTCTGTAATACAGTATATTACAAAGCTTTCTCTCTCAAAGTAGGGGCCTAGGTAATAGTCCAGGTCTGCAACGGGCCGCAGGCAGTTGTTTAACAGGAGCTTGTGTGGTCTCTATTTTATTATTTATAAAAGACACAGCACCCTCACATACAGATGTTTCCCACATTGATATTCATTTTTATGAAAGCACAGCCAATTCTCAGTAATAGCAGGTCCCAAAGGATCTGTGCTTATTGTTGTGTAGCTATAAATTTACAAATGGCCTATCATAGGAGAACTTTTTTTTATTGAGGATTGATGGCTTTTTGCATGGATTTTGCACTACAATTATCTAGAGGTTTACTGTAGATGTAGTGAAGTGACACACAGTTTATTCAACATCCAGAACTCCTGGATTATAAGTCATTTTTTTTTTGCATTGTTATGTCTTTTATGCTACAGAAACTTTATCGTTGTTAGACTTAGGGTGCATTCACACCACGTTTTTGCAGTACAGTTCCTGTATCAGGTTTTTGATGAAAAACTGATTCCTCAAAACCGGACTAAACTGTATCAAAACGTGTGTACAAATTTTAACCGGTATACAGTTAAAAACCGTATACGGTTTAAAAAATGATGTCCGGTTGCATCAGTTTTTTAAGAAAAAAAACATACGTTTTTAACTTTTCACTCCATTATGAATAAAGTTTCACTTGTTTGATTGAAATTCCAAGAAAAAAAACTGTGCAAAGTCAAAAACCATATGGTGCAAACTGGATGGAATCGTATGCACATACAGGTCTGTACGATTCCCATTGACTCCCATGTTAACAAAAAAATGACATATCCGTTTTAATACAGCTTTTCACCCAGCCCAAAACCGTGGTAGGCTCCTTACAGGACGCAAAACGGACACAGCCTGATGCATCTTTTGGCATACGGTTTTCAACGGAGAGTCAATGCATATGGTTTTCAATACGGTTCCATACGGTTTTCACATAGAAAACGTATACGGGAACTGTATTGCAAAAACATGGTGTGAATGCAGCCTTATGTAGTAGTCAACAAAATAAATTGGACAGAATGCAGAACAGCCAGTGGTAAATGATGTGAACTTTATTCGGATCCCAGTAAAAACCGCAAGATATGCGGGACAGCCAGTATAACACGGCAACTAGAAAGACAACATGGACACGTTTCTGGTAATACCCTTCATCAATGCACACAAAATAAATTGTTTCTAAGCTGAAACTATTGTATCTTAAGACTATAACTCTATAGAAAAACTACAAATTAGTTTTGAAGCCCCAAAATATCAACCGAAAATAAGAAACAATAAAAAAAGGCAGGAAACATTGGGTCTGCCTGGTGAGTGAGCAAAAAAATACTGTTTGCAGCATTTTCTGAAGAAGCCGCAGCAAATGGTAGCAATAGAACGGACGGCAACTCACTTTAATCCACGGTTTCTTTATTAGCAGAGATGGGTGCAGTGACAAACGGGCACAATCCAACAGAGCAACGTTTCGCGTTACACGCTTATTCTGGGTGAGCCGGAAGAAGCGTGTAACACGAAACGTTGCTCTGTTGGATTGTGCCTGTTTGTCACTGCACCCATCTCTGCAAATAAAGAAGCCGTGGATTAGAGTGAGTTGCCGTCCGTTTTATCGCTACCATTTGCTGATTATCTATCCACTCTCTATGGGACTGAGCACCGCTTTATAGGCTGCAGAGGAATAGCGGTCGCAGTGCATCGACAGGTTATTTTTTAGTTCATCAGTAAGAGAGCAGAGGTGGTAGTGCCAGCTGGATCCTCTTGTGTTCTCTTTTCTGAAGAAGCACCCCAACCAGAGCTCCAGTGCAGGCTATGCTTACACTTTTATCAGAGCTCCATTTGGAAGCTCCATCGCAAATGTTGTTTATTTTACAAATAGTAATTTTTTTGTCGCATCAAATCCAGCTAAATAAACAGACACCATACGGAAATCCGAAAGACCACATTAAAGTCAAAGGGATCTCTCATGGTCGGTTGCTGTCTGCTGTGAAAGGGACCGTTTGCCTGCACTTTAAGGCCCTGAACCAGCCCCAATGCATGAGTTAACATAGCCTAAGTAATACAGATAAGGCAAGTCTATGTATACATAGTGGGCAGTATTTTACTTTACACTATACAGTACGTGCCCCAAAATGGTGCTACTGATCTACAACTCCAAGTGCAAAGCCCTTATACTGCAATGCCTATGGAAAATGTCAAAAAGTTACGGCTGTTGGAATGACAATGAAGAAAATTGCTTAGTCATTAAGATAAAAAATGGGTTGGTAATGGATTATATTAATGAAATATAATCACTTAATATGTTTATTGGATGGAACTAGTAATGAAAACCTTTTCTTGCGCCACTTGCTTTGAGTATTAATAATTCAAGAGGATGAGATCACAAAGCAGTATAACCGGTTATTTATCCCATATGGAGCATCTTGGCCAGTGGATGAATTCATTGTACATTATGAAACCATTTTTTGTGCATTTATTTAGATAAGGCCTCAGATATCAAAAACTGACTGAAGAGGGGAAAAAATTGTCCTTGTTGTCTATAGCAACCAATCAGAGATCAGCTTTTAGTTTACTAAAGAAACTTTATAAATGAAAGCTAAGCTCTGATTGCTACGGGCAAGAAAGACTTTTTTTTTTCTTGTACACCATTCCGTATTTTTCGCCGTATAAGACGCACTTTTTCTTCCCCAAAACTGGGGGGGGGGAAAGTTGGTGCGTCTTATACGGCAAATACATATTAAAACCTGTCCTATCGCGGCGGTTCCTGTGGCCATCAACGGCCGGGACCCGCGGCTAATACAGGACATCACTGATCGTGGTGATGCCGTGTATTAACCCTTCAGATGCGGCGATCAAACCTGACCGCCGCGTCTGAAGCGAAAGTGACACTAACCCGGCTGCTCAGTCGCGCTGTTCGGGACTGGCGCGGTGAAATCACGGCATCCCGAACAGCTTACAGGACACCAGGAGGGACTTTACCTGCCTCCTCGTTGTCTGCTCCGTGCCGGGATCCCCTACATGGCCAACGCTCTCCTTCGTCGTCATCGCGCACGCCGTCCCGTCATCCAATAGGAGTGTGCGTAGCGACGTGATGGCGGCGACTGAGAACGAGGATACCCGGCAGCAGAGACGTTCCGGAGCGACGGGGACACTCCGGGGACGCGGCAACAGCGATGGAGGGTGACATCCAGGGCAGCGATCACGTGAGTATTACCTCCTATACCAGTGGTCTTCAACCTGCGGACCTTCAGATGTTGCAAAACTACAACTCCTGGAATGCCAACGGCTGTCCGGGCTTGCTGGGAGTTTTGTAGTTTTGCAACATCTGGAGGTCCGCAGGTTGAAGGTTCAGAATCTTTTTTTTCAAGATTTTCACCCTTTAAAATTG
Organism: Hyla sarda; assembly: GCF_029499605.1. Lineage (NCBI taxonomy): Eukaryota > Metazoa > Chordata > Amphibia > Anura > Hylidae > Hyla > Hyla sarda. Next base: position 318,717,476 of record NC_079191.1, on the reverse strand, counting down.
GGTGCGTCTTATATGGCGAAAAATACGGTATATAAATTAGTGTTTTGCCACGTTCACATTGGCCTCTTTTTCCCCTAAGTTGTATCAGTTTGTTCTAATGTTTTTTCACTTCAGTCTAGTTGTAGATATAGATCGTAATAGCTTGTAGAGTTGTTGATGGTACTTTTTGCATTTTAAAAATGCTAGTTCAGGGACTAGATGCTAGGTGCTAAGTGTCTGACTGCTAGGACCCCCCAAACTTCAGAAAAGAGCCCTTAGCTGTCCCTGCTGCATGGCGCTGTAGACCGCACATGCTCCGTGCACTGGGAGTACCATAGATACTAGAGTACAGCACTCCTCTCCAAAGCACTGGAAACATTTAAAAGGTCAAATGTAAGGATGTGACTGACAGGGGATAACTTGTGATGCCTAGATGGCGTCTTTCAAATAATATGGGGCAGATTTATCAAAACCTGTTCAGAAGAAAAGTTGCTGAGTTGCCCATAGCAACCAATCAGATCGCTTCTTTCATTTTTCACAGGCCTCTTCAAAAATGAAAGAAGCAATCTGACTGGTTGTTATGGGCAACAACTCTGGACAGGTTTTGATAAATCTTCCCCTATGTCTTGTGGAGTGTTCCTATCACCAAACTCCCAGCAAGTTCATAGTCCGCTGCTAAAACAAGTGGTCTGTGGAATTGCCATAGACCACTTGTTTTAGCAGCGGACTATAAACTTGCTGGGAGTTTGTTGATAGTTCCTATCAGGTTTTGATAAATCTCCCCCCTATGTCTTGTGGAGTGTTCCACTCCACAAGACATAGGGGGGAGATTTATCAAAACCTGTCCAGAGGAAAAGTTGCTGAGTTGCCCATAGCAACCAATCAGATCGCTTCCTTCATTTTGAAAAGGCCTCTGAAAAATGAAAGAAGCCATCTGATTGGTTGCTATGGGCAACTCAGCAACCCTTTAAAGGGTACCTCTCATCAAATAAACTTTTGATATATTTTAGATGAATGAATGTTGAATAACTTTCCAATAGCATGTTAATGAAAAATATGCTTCTTTCTATTATATTTTTCCCGATCAGTCCTGTCAGCAAGCATTTCTGACTCATGCTGGAGTCATAAACACTCAGAGCTGCCAGCCTGGTTTGTTCACAGCCAAACAGGCTGTGAACAAAGCAGGCTGGCAGCTCTGAGTGTTCTCCTTTGTGAACAAAGCAGACTGGCAGCTCGTAGTGTTTAGGACTCCAGCATGAGTCTGAAATGCTTGCTGCCAGGACTGGTAGGGAGACCCCTAGTGGTCATTTCTTCAAAGTGGAAAATTAAATAGAAAGAAGCATATTTTTTAATAACATGTAGCTGTAAAGTTATTCTGCATATATTAATCTGTAATATATCAAAAGTTTTTTTGATGAGAGGTACCCTTTAAGGTTTAATGCATGTGAGTAGTGAAAGCTAGCCTGTCTGGTCTCCTCCCAATAGGATATACATGGTAGAGGTAGTGACAGGACGCATTGCAGCATTTGCCTTTCTCAGCTGTCCCAATGCTGCAGTGCGTCCTGTCACTACATGTAACACGATTATCAGGTTTATGATAGAATAAACTTGAGAATGATTTGCTTCGATCTGGTAAATGCTGGGATATCTTGTTACAATCCTGTCATCTAATCCCTTGCAAAATGTTTTCAATATATGCACACTCAGAAAAGGTATATCATGCAGGATAAAACATTTATTAAATGCAAAATTGCAGTTTGTCCTCACCTTTAGGCTGTGTTCACACAGTGGAATATTTGCGGAACGTCTGCCTGGAAAACACAGGCAGACCTATTCCGCAAATAGTGGCCCCAGCAGAATATGACAGCGCTAGGACTGCTCGAAAATGCATAGACAGCATTTCTCCATAGACAAAAATGCATTTCCTTGCAGATTCCACCAAAAGAATTGACAAGTCAGTTCTTTCAACAAAAGCCAGAATCAAGATTTCTATGGCAAATGTTTCCGCCATGGAAATTCTGCCCTGTGCACGGTGCAGCAGAATCCCATTGGAAACAATGTGACTCAGCTGCAACAGAATTTCAGAGTCTGAATCAGAATCTGAGAATTTTAGCCTCATTGGCTCAAAAATTGCATCTCACGGTGCATTCCCACAGGGCGTATACGTAGCGTATTTGACGCTGCGCAAAAGTTACGGCAGCAGCGGGAAATACGCTGCGTATTCCTTGCTCACTATACACACAGGACTTTCCGGCGTCAAAATAGTGAGTGAGTTTTAGAGGCGGGGCCGTGTGCCGGCGTGTCTGTGACGCGCGGCTCCGCCTCCAAAACTCACTACACGCATAAGGCTGCCGCCGGAAAGCCCTGTGTGTATAGTGAGCAAGGAATACGCAGCGTATTTCCCGCTGCTGCCGTAACTTTTGCGCAGCGTCAAATACGCTGCGTATACACCCTGTAAGGGTGCGTTCCCACCTGGCGGCAGCCCTATGCATGTAGTGAGTTTTGGAGGCGGAGCCACGCATCACAGTCACGCCAGCACACGGCCCCGCCTCCAAAACTCACTACACGCATAGGGCTGCCGCCGCAAAGCCCTGTGTGTATAGTGAGCAAGGAATACGCAGTGTATTTCCCGCTGCTGACGCAAATTTTGCGCAGCGTGAAATACGCTGCGTATACGCCAGGTGGGAACGCACCCTAAATCTAAAAAAAAAAAAAGCAGCCTGTTATGCGCAGGGCACACATCAAAGAAGTGACATGTTCTGTTTTTTTTATACACCCCACTGAAACTACAGCTTTGTGGTGTGTGGGCATACTTCACCTGTATTTGGATGTAGAATACACACATCACAACCCAAAATACACATGAAAAAAGCATTGCGAGAGAACATGGGATCAGTGCTTTCTTTTCCCAGTTGCATGTCATTGCTGAGCATAGAATCAAAACCCAGTAGATTATGTCCTGGCCGTGACTTCAAATGCTGCGGAACCTTAAAATAAACTTGGAAGACCTGTTCAGCACTGACTGCACCTGTGATGGTTTAGCTAAATCCAGTCTATTTCAGATCATGGAGTGTTGGCAGCTGGGATTTTACTGCTTTACAAGCGGAATTGGAATTACCCAATAGTTTCTGTTTTGAAGTAAATACGTATGCACTGGTAAATAGTCCTTGAGTTACACATGTGACAGCATTCCACTATACTATTATAGGCTGTGTTCACATGTTGCAGTTGCACTACAGTTTCATTGCAGTACTGTTGCAGTGCCGCATTGTTTTTACTATGTTTATGCAGTACCAAGACACTACAGCAGTGGTCTTCAACCTGCGGACATCCAGATGTTGCAAAACTACAACTCCCAGCATGCCCGGACAGCCAACGGCTGTCCGGGCATGCTGGGAGTTGTAGTTTTGCAACATCCCGAGGTCTGCAAGTTGAAGACCATTGCACTACAGCAACAGTACTGCAATGCAACTAAAATGTTTGAACACAAATTTAATAATTCTGCACATTGTGTTCACACAACCCCAGAGAAGTACAGAACATTATGGTAGAATCCAAGCACATCATTATTAGTGTCAAAAAAATAAAATAAAATATTAAAAACACTTAAAATTGGTTCGAAAGCAGTCCTAAAAATTATCCAAAGTACACACATTTATTTGTAGGTATAAAAGAGGTTCAAAATGTACAAACAATGGGGGAGATTTATCAAAACCCGTGCAGAGGAAAAGTGCCCAGTTGCCCATAGCAACCAATCAGATCGCTTCTTTCATTTTGCAGAGGCCTTGTTAAAAATAGAAGAAGCAATCTGATTGGTTGCCATGGGCAACTGGGCAACTTTTCCTCTGCACAGATTTTAATAAATCTCCCCCAATATTGCTAATAATATGCATTTGATTGGAAAATTTGTATCCTTGTATATACAAAAAAGGCATTTTTTTCTCAGTTTTTTTGTTTTGTGTTTTGCATTTATAGACAGTATCTTTGCCTTTAAGGGGTACTCCGGCGCTTAGACATCTTATCCCCTATCCAAACGATGGGGGATAAGATGCCTGATCCCGTGGGTCCCGCCGCTGAGGACCCTCGTGATCTTGCACGCCGCACCCCGTTTAAAATCAGTCCCAGCTGTCACGCCCCCTCCCATAGGCTTGCATTGAGGGGGCGGAGCGTGACATCACCCGGGGCGGAGCCTTGACGTCACAACGCTCCGTCCTTGTGATCGACAGTAATCAGACCTGGAGCGAACATGCTCTGGGGACTGATTTTAAACGGGGTGCAAGATCACGGGGGTCCCCAGCGGCGGGACCCCCGCGATCAGGCATCTTATCCCCTATCCTTTGGATAAGGGGATAAGATGTCTAAGCGCCGGAGTACCACGCTAAATTAAATATGTTGGTATATAAATGATTTAGCAATCAATATATAATAAATCTAGAAAATGACAATTTCCTTTGCATTTATAAATAGGCGAGCCCCGCTTCTGGATTGGTCTCTATATTGAAGAAGCGTAATACAAGTGATGGGGAGAACCATAAGCCGGCAAAGAGGAAAGTGAGATTCCTGGAAACAGAAGATATTCTTGACCAAGGTTGGTATAGAATTTATTTACTAACTTTATAAAGCTGTTGCAGAGAAGGTACATCATAGGTCTTGCTTGCTTATTGCACACTTAGTTTGTACAGAAAGCAAGCTACACCCCTGTCAATCATCATTATTAGAAAGCATGACAATAATACAGCTTAATACAGGTGGTTGTTATATTGTACAGCATATATAGTATTAAGTAGAGTAAAAATTATGAAATCATTCAATGTTAAAGGGGTACTACCGTGCATCTAAAGGATAGGGGATAAGTTGCCTGATCGCGCGGGGTCCCGCCACTGGGGAACCCCTCGATCTCGCACGCAGCACCCACTCTCATCAGGCCCCGGTGCGAACATTCCCTCCGGGTCTGATGACTGGGCCGGTGATCGTGACGTCACAGCTCCGCCCCCGTATGACTTCACGCTCTGCCCCTCAATGCAAGTCTATGGCAGGGGGCGAGACAACTGTTTAGCCCCCTGTCATAGACTTGCATTGAGGGGCGGAGCGTGACAGCACGATACTCCGGCCCTGTGATCGGCAGTCATCAGAGGGGCCTGATGAGAGCGGGGTGCTGCATGCGAGATTGCGGGGGTCCCCAGCGGCGGGACCCCGCGTGATCAGGCAACTTATCCCCTATCCTTTAGATGGGGGATAAGTTGTCAGCACGGTAGTACCCCTTTAATGAAACAAAATTACAGAATTGTCGATAAAAAAAATCACCAGCTTACTATTTGTCCATAAACACAGTCCATTTTGTCACTGTATTCTATAGAGTTTACTTGGATTTATGAGCACCTTAAAATTGGTCATGCACACTAAATCGTACTACACACTGATAGTCTAATGTGTATGGAGGAAGTTGGGGGCTTGTAGGGGAAGTTTCAGGCAAGCTGATGCCAGATCCTTGGTTCCCTTGAGATAACTGGTGCCATAGGTTGTTGACAATGGTTTACTTTCCATTACCCAGTGAAATAAGCATGCATGCTTGACCCGGCAGAATGTGATGTGGATGTTGGTTAAGATATCTTGAGGGCCTTATATAATCACCTTAAAGGGGTACGGTGGAAAACATTTTATTTTATTTTTTTAAATCACCTAGTGCCAGAAAGTTAAACAGATTTGTAAATTACTCATATTTAAAAATCTTAATCCTTCCAGTACTTATCAGATTCTGAATGTTCCACAGGAAGTTCTTTTCTTTTTGAATTTATTTTCTGTCCGACCACGGTGCTCTCTGCTGACACCTCTGTCCATTTTAGGAGCTGTCCAGGGCAGGAGCAAATCCCCATAGCAAACCTATCCTGCTCTGGACAGTTCCTGAGACAGACAGAGGTGTCAGCAGAGAGCATGTGGGCAAAATGTTGCTACTTTTCTGTGTTTTTACCACCATGCTTGCCAGATTTTAAAGTGGATGGGGTTAGCTGGAATGGAAGGGGCCTCTGCAGCCCAAAACATTATATTCTATGCCCTTATATTTTATACGAGATATTGGCATACAGCAGAAATCTATTCCAGATTGTAGCTGGTCTAGATTATAGTCAGTATCACACAGAGATATGTCAGATTTATTGAGAGGCCTGCAATGGAAATGCCAATCTTAATAAATTCCCTTTATAGTTTTATTTGCAGAGTTTTTTGGGGGAAAAAAGTGTTACAAGGATCAAGTATAAGGAACATGTGCTGTGCTGCAACCACATAGGGGTGCAAAAAATGCCAAGAAAAACTGTGTGAAACCACCCTTATGGTATGTTCACACATTCAGTATAAATAAATAATGTCATACACAATAAAATCTGCAGTTTATACTCGGCATGGACATATTCTACAGAGGTTCATTGCTTTGGACAATTTGTAGGCTTCGTTGATAAAGTGTCTTCCACTGCAGGGTCCCCCAACTGATCAGTGTAATCTGTGTGAAACCTGTTAAAGGAGAAGTACAGTGATCCCTCAACTTACAATGGCCTCAACATACAATAGTTTCAACATACAATGGTGTTTTCTGGACCATCATAACTTGAAACCAGACTCAACATACAATGCTATGGACAGTCCAGATCTGTGAAATGTGTCACAACGTGAGGAACTGACCAATCAGAATGGGCATTCACTGGTTAATCACCTGTATTACTGAAGCATATGCACTGACTGGTGTCTGGTAGCGCCCCCTACAGTACAGGGAGGAACTATAACTTCTGTACTATTCCTTACCTGTGCCAGGGTTAGTTGCTCCTTTGGGCACCAGGTAAGGGTGGCTCCATTTGGGACACTGGGTGTACTGTATAGGACCCTGAAGAAGCTCCTGTCCCCTACATAAACCATTGTTTCCCAACCAGGGTGCCTCCAGCTGTTGCAAAACTACAACTCCCAGCATGCCCGGACAGCCGTTGGCCGTTTAGTTTCATTGCAGCGCCACCACAGGTGAAATTAGGCATCACATGCCCATTCAAATCAGTGGGTTACCTGAATACTGCATGACAGGTCCTCCAGCGAGAGAGAGATACTATTTGTAACTGTTGGTTGATGTCATGAGACAAGATTAGATTGTTAGAATAATGGTCCAGTGTACATACAATATGAACATACTACAAGCAACAATAGCAATGATTTGTCTGGATATACATTCCCTATGCAAAGTGTCATCTACAACAAGCATCTAGAGCAGAGGTCCCCAACCCAGTCCCACCAACAGTAGACAAACAAAGAACCTCCAGAGAAAAGGTCTGGATTACAAAGGGCGCTGGGAGCCAGGTAAGAGTATTACACATTTATTATCCACAATCATTGTCGGTAATCATTGTGGGTAATAAATGTGCAATACTCTTACCTGGCTCCCAGCGCCCTTTGTAATCCAGCCCTTTTCTCCGGAGGTTCTTTGTTTGTATGCTACACACAAGGCTTGGAGTGGCTGCAGGGTGCCGGGTAGGGCATACACGCCATTTCCAATGTTGTACATCGGTGAGCAGTTACCGTATTGAAAATATCACCCTTGGTATTTAACTATATCACACCACGGCGCTGTATTTCTCCTTTATTATAGCCACCAATAGTAGAGTATTAGAATTTTTCCCTGTTCTATTCCAATAGAATAACTGAATAAATGTTGGTGCCCTGTCTTCCGGAGCTCCGCTCGCAGCGTCCGGAAGTTTATTACTCCGGACGCTGTGTGTGGGCTTCCATGTTCGAGGCTGTTCCATGTTCCATGTTCGACCGCTGTCGCGCCCCCTTCCCATAGACTTTCGTTGAGGGGGCGGGCGTGACGTCACGAGGGGGCGGCCTCGAACACGGAAGCCCTCACACAGCGTCTGGAGTAATAAACTTCCGGATGGTGCGAGTGGAGCTCTGGAAGACAGGGCAGTGGAGAACCCCTTTAAGGACTGGACCAGGGACCACTGATCTAGAGCAGTGTTTTTCAACCACTGTGCTACAGCACACTAGTGTGCCGTGACATAGTGTAAGGTGTGCCGTGGGAAAAAGACCCGCCGTGTGTTTTTGCCGCGGGACATCTCTATGTCCCGAAAGTTGCTTTCGGGACACAGGGATGCCTCTAAGTCCCTGCGGCCCCACGTTTACTTTAAAAACGCGGGGACCGCCGGGAGGTAGCGCACGCAGGGACGACGTCCCGTGCGTTACCCCATAGCAACAATCGCGGAGGACTGGAGCAGCGAGGAGGACACGCACTGTCAACTTGGTAAGTGTTACCAGCGGCGCGTCTCCTGCGGTGTTCCGAGCACCGCTCCTCCGGTCCCGGGACCTACTGCTATAGCCGGACCGGAGGAGCGGTGCTCGGAACACCGAAGTGGGGCAGTACACAGGCATACAGCCTTCAGTAATACACTGTATGGCTGAAGGCTGTATGTCTGCGGGGAACTATACTGCACCTAATGTGGGGGGACTATACTGGACCTAATGTGGGGGAACTATACTGGACCTAATGTGGGGGGACTATACTGGACCTAATGTGGGGGAACTATACTGGACCTAATGTGGGGGGACTATACTGGACCTAATATGGGGGAACTATACTGGACCTAATGTGGGGGAACTATACTGGATCTAATGTGGGTGACTATACTGGACCTAATGTGGGGGGACTAAACTGGACCTAATGTGGGGGGACTATACTGGGCCTAATGTGGGGGAACTATACTGGACCTAATGTGGGGGACTATACTGCACCTAATGTGGGGGAACTATACTGCACACCTAATGTGGGTAACTATACTGCACCTAATGTGGGGAACTATACTGGGCCTAATGTGGGGGAACTATACTGGGCCTAATGTGGGGGAACTATACTGGACCTAATGTGGGGGACTATACTGCACCTAATGTGGGGGAACTATACTGCACACCTAATGTGGGGAACTATACTGGGCCTAATGTGGGGAACTATACTGGGCCTAATGTGGGGGGACTATACTGGGCCTGATGTGGGGGAACTGTACTGGACCTAATGTGGGAGACTATACTCGGCCTAATGTGGGGGAACTATACTGGACCTAATGTGGGGGACTATACTGGACCTAATGTGGGGGACTATACTGGACCTAATGTGGGGGAACTACAACCTAATGTTGGGGAACTACAACCTAATGTGGGGGTAACTATACTGCCAACCTAATGTGGGGGAAAATAAGATATATGCAAGATGAGATATATGCAGTGTGCATAGGAATTTGTTCATAGTTTTTTTTTTTTTTAACTATAGTCCAAGGAGACAAGTGCAGTAAGTACTGAGTGACAGTGAGATAGAATAAATAGATATAGTGCAGTGCGTTTTTCCCTTTATTTTTTTTATTTTTTTTTTGCTCGTCAACCTCGGTAGCGGTGCCCCGCGGAAATTTTTTTTTCCGAGGTGTGCCCTGACCCGAAAAAGGTTGGGAAACACTGATGTAGAGGAAATCTAGCCATCTAGGAAAAATGTACATCAACAAACATGCAATATGAAATAAATCACTGTAGTATAGTAAATCTTTGCTTCTGATTTAGTGTTACACTAAAATGGCTTCTTCTACTACCAGACACCTAAAGATTATTATGTTTTATTGCAGAGGAGATGGGCGGAGGATCCTGTATCCTGCTGATCGCACTTTGCCTTGCGACTGTGTTTCTCAGTGTTGGCGGGACTGCGTTGTACTGTACATTTGGTGACGTGGAGTCTTCTGTATGTAAAGATTTTACTGCAAATATGGATTTTTACTACACTCAGGCCCTACAAGGAGTGGAGGAATTAAAGCACTGGCTGTTTGTCACCTAACAGAAAAGGCCTTTATCCACAAATATACATTTTATAAACATTTCAATCGAGGATGTAAAAGATGTTTATGCTGTAATATTTTAATTTAAGAAAATGAACTAACTATAGTGACTGGGGGTGAATGATGTTTTCAACATGGCAGACGAGTCCCAGGGAATGGTAACCACTGAAGATGTACAATCCGCCTAGTGTTTTTACAATTGCCTTTTATTATGTCTGTGTACGGTCTGTAAGGTTGAAACCCATGGTTTTCTATTGTATATTATTTCCTTTTTTTGTGTGTTGTGTAATTTCATTTTATGTTTAGTGACTGCTCTTCTGTGGTCTAAACACTGAATCATGCATTTATTTGTATATCAGCCTTTAGATCATGATTTTAATGTATAGATTTTTCTTTTATTGTAAAGGAAAAATACCGATCCGTTCCCCATCGTCATTAACAATTGTTTTGGGGTTTTATAGGTTATTTTATGTTTTGGTCATACAAGATGGGTACTAGATATCATGTAAGCATGACACCATTGCACCCGGAAAACAGATTTTAAAGAAACCAGATGAATTTGTACAAATATTTAGGCTAACCCATTATAATTCTTGTCTTTTGGGGGTAATATATTTTTCTTTCTGAACATGTTGGTACTGGCTGGTCCAGTGCATTTTTCATGGTAAAATATATTTATTTTTGTCTGATCAGTTTAAAGGGAATTTGCATTCATTCTGTGATGTTTTAGTTATGTGATCATGACATTTTCGTACAGCAAATGAGTTGTCTTGAACCATTGCAGTGTGATTTTATTGTTTTATTTCTTTAGATCAGTGGTCTCCAAACTGTGGCTCCAGCTGTAGTTGTAGTTTTGCTACAGCTGGAGGGCCACAATTTAGAGACCACTGCTTTAGCTTAAACCATGTGTTGTTTGCATTGTGTTTTTTTTGTTGTTTTTTTTTTAGCCTCCCTTCATTGTCATTTTTATCCACTTCAGATGAAATACATCATTTTAAGCTCAAAGATATTATCTAAAGAAGATATTAAAAATAGAAAATAATACCGCAACAGTAAAATATCATGGGGAATTTGACAACACAAATATTTTATAATTCTATATTGTATGGATCGTGCACAAATATCAGGTTGTCACAGCTAGAGCTGTGTTCATGAGTCTTGTGCCACCTTTCTTCTCATTGTTGTCACATAATGATCTGTGCATCATGTCTCCTTTCCAAGTTGAATAAAAAAAAAGATATTTTACATGGTTAATCTGCTGTTTGACTCGTTCTTTGCCGTATCATGATGATTTTAAGGCTAACTATTGATATGCCTATTGTATATATATGATATGGGATGGATAATGCTGCAGAGGAATGGGGTAAAGTTATTTTCTCGAATGAAGCCACCTTCAGACTATTTGGGACATCTGGAAGAATGATTGTCCAGTGAAAAAAGGGGAGCCATATGTATCGTGCCAATACTAAAGCATCTTGAGACCATTCAGTGGGTTCACTCAAAGCTATGAATAAAGAATGGCAGCTGAGCATTCTCCAAGAGTAACTTCTCCCAATAATCCAGGAGCAATTTGGTCATAAACAAAGCTTTTTCCAGCATAATGGAGCACCATCTCTCAATGCAAAAGTGATAACTACCGTATTTTTCGTCCTATAGGACGCACCGGCGTATAAGACGCACCCAATTTTTAGGGGCAAAATCTAAAAAAATAAAGATTTTTAACCCAATAGTGGTCTTCAACCTGCGGACCTCCAGATGTTGCAAAACTACAACTCCCAGCATGCCTGGACAGCCGTTGGCTGTCCGGGCATGCTGGGAGTTGTAGTTTTGCAACATCTGGAGGTCCGCAGATAGAAGACCACTGCAGGAGGAGGTAATACTTACGTGTCCCCGCCGCTCCGGACCCGTCACCGCTGCCCTGGATGTCGCTCCATCGCTGTCGCCGTGTCCCAGTCGCTCCGGAAGGTCTCTGCTGCTGGCCGGGTATCCTCGCTCTCTAAAGTGAAAGTGAAAGTATGCCGGTTAGCTCAGTGGGCTGTTCGGGATAATCGCGGCATCCCGAACAGCTTACAGGACAGCTGGAGGGTCCCTACCTGCCTCCTCGCTGTCCGATAGCCGAATGACTGCTCAGTGCCTGAGATCCAGGTATGAGCAGTCAAGCGGCAGAATCATCGATCACTGGTTTCCTATGAGAAACCAGTGATCACTGTAATAGAGCCTATGGGAGCTATAACACTGCAAAAAAAAAAAGTGAAAAAAAAAAATGAATAAAGATCATTTCACCCCTTCCCTATTAAAAGTTTGAATCACCCCCCTTTACCCATAAAAAAAAAAAACAGTGTAAATAAAAATAAACATATATGGTATCGCCGCGTGCGGAAATGACCGAATTCTAAAAATATATTGTTAATTAAACCGCATGGTCAATGGCGTACACGCAAAAAAATTCCAAAGTCCAAAATAGTGCATTTTTGATAACTTTTTATATCATGAAAAAATGAAAAATAAGTCCTATCAATGCAAAAACCACTAGAAACTTCAGATCACGGTGCAAAAAATGAGTCCTCATACTGCCCCATACGCGCAAAAATAAAAAAGTTATAGGGGTCAGAAGATGACAATTTTAAACGTATCAATTTTCCTGCATGTAGTTATGATTTTTTCCAGAATTACGACAAAATCAAACCTATATAAGTAGGGTATCATTTTAATCGTATGGACCTACAGAACAATGAAAACGTGTCATTGTTACCGAAAAATGTACTACGTAGAAACGGAAGCCCCCAAAATTACAAAACATCGTTTTTTTTTTCAATTTTGTCTCACAATTATTTTTTTTACGTTTCGCCGTACATTTTTGGGCAAAATGACTGACATCATTGCAAAGTAGAATTGGTGGTGCAAAAAATAAGCCATCATATGGATTTTTAGGTGCAAAATTGAAAGAGTTATGATTTTTTAAAGACAAGGAGGAAAAAACTAAAATGCAAAAACTGAAAAACCCTCGGTCCTTAAGGAGTTAAGGACGTGGGGCGTATACAGCATACGCCCGTGGGAATTCCGGTCCCCGCCGCTGGCCGGTTGGGGACCGGACCGGAATGCCTGTTGAAATCATTCAGCAGGCACCCCAGCACATCGCCCAGGGGGGTCCTGAGAGACCCCCCCCCCCCCCCATGTCGGCGATCGCAGAAAATCGCATGTCAATTCAGGCCTGCGATTTTCTGCTATTCCGGGCTGATCGGGTCTCTGGTGACCCGATCACCCGGAAAATAGCGATGATCGGAGCTGTCAGGGACAGCCCCGATCATCTTGAGGGCTAGGATTGAGGTCGCAGAGCTGCGATCTCCTCCTATCCCCTGCCATTGGTCAGAACTGATTCTGACCAATGGCAGAGCAGGACAGTGGGTTGCCATGGCAGCCCCCGTTCTGCCCACCCCTGGATGTCGAGGGGATCGTGGGAAGAAGATGGAGGCCGGTACCTGCAGGAGAAGATGCCTGGAGATCCCCGATCGTCACTGGAGACTGCTGGATCCTGGGTCAGGTAGGGAAACTACAGTTGGGGGGGGGGGATTGAAAGTGAAAGTACAGTGATCTTTACTGTGGCAACCACTAGGAAGGCCAAACTGCATCTCCCAGCATGACCAGACAGCCAAAGGCTGTCTGGGCATGCTGGGAGTTGTAGTTTTGCAATATCTGGAGGGTCACAGTTTGGAGACCACTGTTACAGTGGTGCCCAAACGGTAGCCCTCCAGATGTTGCCAAACCACAACTCTCAGCATGCCTGGACTGCCCAGGCATGCTGGGAGTTGTAGTTCTGTAACATCTGTCCCTTCAGATTTAGCAACTTTCATGAATTTTTTTAAATTTGCTGCTCTACTTTGAAACCCTCTAATTTTTTCAAAAAGCAAAATTATGTCCATTTTATGATGCCAACATAAAGTGGACATATTGTATTTGTGAATAAAAATAAAATTTATTGTGAATATCCATTTTCCTTACAAGTAGAGAGCTTCAAAGTTAGAAAAATGCAAAATTTTCTAAATTTTCATGGCATTTTGGGATTTTTCACCAAAAAAGGATGCAAGTAACGCCGAAAATTTACCACCAAAATAAAGTAGAATATGTCACGAAAAAACAGTCTCAGAATCATAATATTCGGTAAAAATGTTTTCGCGTTATTAATTCGTAAAGCGACAGTGGTCAGAATTGCGAAAAAGGGCTCAGTCCTTAAATGGGCACTGTCATGATATAAAAAAATTTATATGTTGTAGTACTTAAGTACTACAACATATCTCTAATATACTTTAATAAAAAAAAAGTGATTTTAAACCAGTTTAAAATCACTCTTAAATTCGGCCTCTAGGGGTCACCCTCCTAGTGGCCGAATGCATTCGGCAGTGACGTCACTACAGAATTTCGACTCATTTAAGCCTGGCAATGAGTCGAAATTCAGTCACTGCGGTGCTCGCTCCCGCCTGTCAATCAGACAGGCAAGAGCGAGCACGCTGATAGCTGGGGCTGCGTGCATTGGCCAGCTCCACTGGCCTAACCCCCCGCGCGTGCGAGCGGGGTCCCTGTGCCCACTAGTGGTGTCAAATGTGTCCCCCGCGAGCGCTACCATCACCGCTAGCGGGGTCCCTCTGCCCACTAGCGGTGTCACAAGAATGCCGAGCGCGGCTCTGTTCCCCGTCCCTGTCAGCTCTCAGGGTACGTGAACAGATTTAAAAGCCTCGCGCGCAGCTAACGTAGTTCAGCGCATGCGCAGTACTATGCAAATAGCGTAGGGCTAAGGCCAGGCTCCTAGCGCTGCCTACTTTAGCCCTACGCTATTTGCGTAGTGCTGCGCCTGCGCAGTACTATGTTAGCCGCGTGCGAGGCTTTAAAATCTGTTCCCGTACCCTGAGAGCTGACAGGGACGGGGAACAGAGCCGCACTCGGCATTCTTTTGACACCGCTAGTGGGCACAGGGACCCCGCTAGCGGTGATGGTAGCGCTCGCGGGAGGCATTCTTGTGACACCGCTGGGAGGAAAAAAAAAACCGGTATCCGGTTCATACCGGTACTGTATACCGCCCAGCAAGGCGTCAGTGACGTCGCGCCTGTTGGGAAGCGCTGCTTCCTGCCCTGCTTTATAGAGCAGATTTAGAAGCACTAAATCTGCTCTATTAAAGCGATTAAAACATTTTTTGAAGCCAGGTAGGGGGTTAGGGCTAGATTACTAGTAGGTAGGGACATATTAGATTGTATTGTACTTGGTGGGAGCTACCCTTTAAGGTGAAAAAGGGCTGCCCCCTTAAGGGGTTAAATGCCCGGTCCGATCAAAAGGATTAATAGCCGGGTGCGCATGTCTGCTATTAACAGTAGCCCTCAGTTGTTAATACACTGTTAACGGCACAAGGACTTGTATATATGTCTTTGGTCGTTAACAGATTAACATACTGTACAGACCAAAAGTTTGGACACACCTCATTCAGAGTTTTCTTTATTTTCATGACTATGAAAATTGTAGATTCACACTGAATGTATCTAAACTATGAATTAACACATGTGGAATTATATACATAACAAAAAAGTGTGAAAATATGTCATATTCTAGGTTCTAGCCACCTTTTGCTTTGCATACTCTTGGCATTCTCTTGATGAGCTTCAAGAGGTAGTCACCTGAAATGGTCTTCCAACAGTCTTGAAGGAGTTCCCAGAGATGCTTAGCATTTGTTGGCCCTTTTTGCCTTCACTCTGCGGTCCAGCTCACCCCAAACAATCTCGATTGGGTTCAGGTCCGGTGACTGTGGAGGCCAGGTCATCTGGCGCAGCACCCCATCACTCTCCTTCTTGTCAAATAGCCCTTACACAGCCTGGAGGTGTGTTTGGGGTCATTGTCCTGTTGAAAAATAAATGATGGTCCAACTAAACGCAAACCGGATGGAATAGCATGCCGCTGCAAGATGCTGTGGTAGCCATGCTGGTTCAGTATGCCTTCAATTTTGTATAAATCCCCAACAGTGTCACCAGCAAAGCACCCCCACACCATCACACCTCCTCCTCCACACCAGCACACCTCCTCCTCCACACCAGCACACCTGTGAAGTGAGAACCATTTCAGGTGACTACCTCTTGAAGCTCATCAAGAGAATGCCAAGAGTGTGCAAAGCAGTAATCAAAGCAAAAGGGGGCTGCTTTGAAGAATCTAGAATATGACATATTTTCAGTTGTTTCACAATTTTTTGTTATGTATATAATTCCACATGTGTTAATTCATAGTTTTGATGCCTTCAATGTGAATCTACAATTTTCATAGTCATGAAAATAAAGAAAACTCTGAATGAGAAGGTGTGTCCAAACTTTTGGTCTGTACTGTATATAGGAGGGATTTATCAAAACGTGTAGAGGAAGAGTGGAGCAGTTGCTTATAGCAACTAATCAGAGGCCTTTTTAAAAATGACAGATACAATCTGATTGGCTCAGACAGGAGAGAGCACAGAGGAGTGCAATCAGACAGGAGAGAGCACAGAGGAGTCCTATCAGACAGGAGAGAGCACAGAGGAGTCCTATCAGACAGGAGAGAGCACAGAGGATTCCTATCAGACAGGAGAGAGCACAGAGGAGTCCTATCAGACAGGAGAGAGCACAGAGGAGTCCTATCAGACAGGAGAGAGCACAGAGGTATCCTATCAGAGAGGAAAGATCACAGAGGAGTGCTATCAGACAGGAGGGAGCACAGAGGAGTGCTATCAGAAAGGAGAGAGCACATAAGAGTCCTATTCTATCAGGACTCCTCTGTGCTCTTTCCTGTCTGATAGAATAGGACTCCTATGTGCTCTCTCCTTTCTGATAGCACTCCTCTGTGCTCTCTCCTGTCTGATAGTACTCCTCTGTGCTCCCTCCTGTCTGATAGGACTCCTCTGTGCTCTCTCCTGTCTGGTAGGACTCCTCTGTGCTCTCTCCTGTCTGATAGGATACCTCTGTGCTCTCCTGTCTGATAGACAGGAGAGAGCACAGAGGAGTACTATCAGACAGGAGAGAGCACAGAGGTATCCTATCAGACAGGAGAGAGCACAGAGGAGTCCTATTCTATCAGACAGGAAAGAGCACAGAGGAGTCATATCAGACAGGAGAGCATAGAGGTATCCTATCAGACAGGAGAGAGCGCAGAGGAGTCCTATCAGACAGTAGAGAGCACAGAGGAGTGCTATCAGACAGGAGAGAGCACAGAGGAGTGCTATCAGACAGGTGAGAGCACAGAGGGGTGCTATCAGACAGGAGAGAGCACAGAGGAGTCCTATCAGACAGGAGAGAGCACAGAGGAGTCCTATCAGACAGGAGAGAGCACAGAGGAGTCCTATCAGACAGGAGAGAGCACAGAGGATTCCTATCAGAGAGGAAAGATCACAGAGGAGTGCTATCAGACAGGAGAGAACACAGAGGAGTCCTATCAGACAGGAGAGAGCACAGAGGAGTGCTATCAGACAGGAGAGAGCACAGAGGAGTCCTATTAGACAGGAGAAAGCACAGAGGAGTCCTATCAGACAGGAGAGAGCACAGAGGAGTGCTATCAGACAGGAGAGAGCACAGAGGAGTACTATCAGACAAGAGAGAGCACAGAGGAGTGCTATCAGACAGGTGAGAGCACAGAGGAGTGCTATCAGACAGGTGAGAGCACAGGGGATCTAGCTCACCCTCACTTACTGGACTTTGTCCATGCCTGTGCTTCAGCTTGGACAAAGCCATGCTTTTAGAAGCCATGATTTCTTTAAAAAGGAAATACATTTTTCTCATGAAGTATATTAGAACGTTTAATGTTTTGCCAAGATGTGCAAAATATAAAAAGTTTTTGAATCTGACAGTGCCCATTTAAAGTATTGGCAGTTGGCCTCGACTGTGCATGTAAGCAAGGGGGGTTGTGGGTAAGTTTGTGCTCTTGTCTGGCAACAGCAGGGTCACTGTTCAGAGAGAAAACCAGGATGTTATCAAATCCATAGGGAGGGGGGGGGGGGAAGCAGGCCTGTGCTCAGTAATGAATTTGCAGACATGAACGCCAATGTGTAGGGTCCCTAAGTAATATTGGTGTTGCCCATAGCAATTAATGATATTTGATCTTATAATTGCTGGGTGTGTTCTCACTTTATTTTTATTTTTTTAAGCTGAAGTCATGAACGTGAAGGACATGAATAAAGGTCAGACTGAGACCAACACTGCATGTAAAAATTCTATTTGGGAACATACAATTGCCAGATGGACTGCTGTTGCCAGTGGGCTGCTTTTGTCCACCCCAGGGCCATCCTGCAGTGATTTGCCAGTGGGAACATCTGCAGGAGAATTACTTGCTGGATGGAATGGCTCAATGTGTGGGCAGTAGTGAATATTTGACCAGTAAGACACTTCTTTAGCAAGGGTGATGGGTACACCTACTGCTTAGAGACTGCACTGTGAAAAGCAACTGATAGAAGCGGTGATCATTTCTACTAAATAGAAGAGTAGACAAATATTTGCATGCTGCAAATTTGAAATCCACATCTTGTGAATTTCCACACATTTTCTGTGCATTTTTTCCCACAGCAAATGGGTGATTTTCTTTGTAAAGTGTCAACCACTTTACTACTTCTGGAAATGCTGAGGGTTTTCCACACTGAATTTCTGTACAGAAAATCAACAGCAAACACACCACACTTCTCTCTCCCTGTCTGCCATTAAACATGGCTCAGAGGTAGCAGGAAGTGACACAATTAGGAGCCTGGTCATCTATACCACTTCTTTGCTATTGCCCTTATGAATTGTTTATTTTAGTATCTTTGGCAATTATCCTATGTTGATTCTCCCAGGTGTACACTATCTAGGTGATCTTGTCATTAACTATGTTACTATGCTAACATGTTACTGTGTATTTTAACAGTTTATGTAAGAGTCACATTGTTATGGTCCTGACTGCACATTTGACCTTAGCCAGTCACAGGTTTTTGCTTATCTTGGATATGAAGTATTGGTTTTGATCAATTGCCTTTCCGTATGTATCTTTGTCAGTTACGTTTTAATGTCTTTATTACAAGTTTTAAGTCTGCACAATAGTTCAATCTTTGTTGATAGGCATAGACACAGTCTCTACATCCTATTCTGTAACAAATCTCTCCCCAGGCCTGGATTTCAGGCTAATTGGGGGTTATTCATTAAGAGTGGTGTAGGTGAACGTCTTTTTAACCAATTAATTCACGTGGAGGAAACTGTGTACCTGCACCAAATGTACTACACGGTGCAGGGCATGTGATAAATCTAGTGTTGATCACATTTCTTACTTCAGTACTCCACTTTGTATGGTGATTCCTCTGCGATTTTTAGTGTGACTTTTTATCCTGTGCGACAAAATGTGTGACTTTTTAATAATGCTGTCAACAGTCAGTTTTATAAGCCAAGTCAGGGCTGGTGTAGATTTGCGCCTAACTGAGCGCAATTGCGACAAAAGGTAGACAGAGTTTGTAAGAGACAGGATTAATTTTTTGTAGAATCTGGAAGGGACCAAGATAGCGAGGACCAAGCTTGTAACAGGGTATCTTGAAGCGAATGTACTTGGATGAAAGCCACATCATGTCACCAGGAGGTCTTCTACTCTTATCAGCTTGCGCATTCATGCGTGAAGAAGCCTGGGATAACGACTGTCTGGTCTGTTGCCAGATGGTGGAGAAGTCACGGGACCAGTTCATCAACAGCAGGCACACCGGAGGAAACTGGGAGAGGACTGTAGACAACAAAAAAGGGAGACGACCTCGTGGACTCAGAATCCTTATGATTATATGAGAATTCAGCCCAGGGGAGAAGGTCGACCCAATCGTCTTGGCGAGCTGAAACAAAATGCCGAAGATAAGTCTCAAGAATTTGATTAATCCTCTCCACCTGACTGTTCGACTGAGGGGTGGTAGGCCGAAGAGAAGTCCAGATTGATGTCCAGATGGTTACAAAGGGCTTGCAAGAACTTAGAAACAAACTGCACACCACGATCCAAAACAAAATAAGAAGGAAGACCATGTAATGGAAAGACATGCAACAAGAAGTATTTCGCCAGCTGTGGGGCAGAAGGAAGACCTAGTACAGGAAAAAAATGAGCCATCTTGGAAAATTGATCTACAATGACCCAAATGACAGTGTTATTATGAGATGGTGGCAAATCAGTGATGAAATCCATGGTGATATGGGACCAGAGGGTCTCTGGAATGGGTAAAGGCTGTAAGAGTACTGCAGGTCTCTTTGTCACGGGCATAAGTTTCACAGGAACAAACTAAATCAGAAACATCACGTTCAAGATGGGGCCACCCGTAGTGCCGGGAGATTATAAGTAGAGTCTTGCGTATACCAGGTTGACCTGCTGTCAAGGCAGAATGATGCCATTTCAGTACCTTCCGTCTCAATCTGGCAGGCACAAAAGGATTTTCCTGGAGGAAGTTGCTGAATTTCAGCAGGAGCGGCAGGAATCAAACAGTCTGGAGGAATAATATGCCTAGGCATGGAGTCCAAACCAATGACATCAGAGGACCTGAAGAGAGCTTCTGCTCTGATGTTCTTGTCTGCTGGATGGAAGTGGATGAAGAAGGTGAACCTAAAAAAGAACAGTGACCACCTTGCCTGGCGGGGGTTCAAATGCTTAGCAGACTGAAGGTATAGAAGATTCTTATGGTCGGAGTAGATGCTGACCGAATGAGAAGAACCTTCCAATAAATGTAGCCATTCCTCCAAAGCTAGCTTGATAGCGAGGACTTCACGATCTCTAATGGAGTAATTCGTCTCAGCAGGAGAGAAGGTCTTTAAGAAGAAACCACAAGTTACAGTCTTGCCCTTGGCGTTTTTCTGTGTAAGAACGGCACCTGTTCCAATAGATGAGGCATCAACCTTCAAAGCAAAGGGCCTCTCCGGATCTGGTCTTGTAAGCATGGGAGAAGAGGCAAACGCAGACTTTAAACGGGAGAAGGCCTCATCAGCCTCTTGAGGCCAAGACCTAGGATTAGAAGTCTTCTTAGTGAGAGCCACGATTGGAGCAACCAAGGATGAAAAATGTGGGATAAATTGACGATAGTAGTAAGCGAATCCCATAAAGCATTGAATAGCACATTGGCCTGAAGGACAAGGCCAATCCAATACCGCAGACAATTTATCTGGATCCATCTGCAGGCCCCGATGAGAGACAATGTAGCCAAGAAATGGAAGAATAGATTTCTCGAACAGACATTTCTCCAGTTTGGCATAGAGATGATTCTTCCATAGTCGCTGAAGAACCAGACAAACATGAGTATGATGTTCCTCTAAATTGGAAGAGAAGATCAGGATGTCATCTAGGTATACGACAACACAGGTGTAGAGAAGATCACAGAAGATATCATTGACAAACTCTTGAAAAATGGCTGGAGCATTGCAGAGACCAAAAGGCATTACGAGATATTCAAAATGTCCGTCACGAGTATTGAATGCCGTTACGCTCCACGTAAGTCCAACTTGGAGAAGACCTTGGCATCACGTAGATGGTCAAAACGTTCTGAGATAAGAGTTAGTGGCTAACGGTCCTTGACCGTGATTTTGTTAAGTCCCATGTAGCCAATGCATGGACGGAGTGAGCCATCCTTCTTCCCTACAAAGAAGAAACTAGCTCCAGCAGGAGAAAAGGACTTAATGATAAATCCCTTTTGGAGATTCTCCTGGATATACTTAGCCATAGCTTTGGTCTCAGGAACTGATAGAGGGTATATCCTTCCACGAGGAGGAGTGGTACCAGGCAGAAGATCTATAGGCCACTAGTAAGGACGATGTGGAGGCAGAGACTCAGCCTGTTTCTTGCAGAATACATCAGAGAAATCTTGGTACGGTGGCGGCAGGCCAGGTAAAGGAACTGGTTGGAGGCAAAGATTTTGACAGGATTGTCCCCAGATAATTATTTCTCCAGTTTTCCAATCCAGTTGCGGAGAATGGCGTTGCAGCCAAGGAAGGCCAAGAAGAATCTCTGAAGTACAGTGTGGCAGAACATAGAATTACATTTTTTCTTTATGTGATACTCCCACTTGCATGACAAGAGATTCTGTATGGAAGTGAACCATACAGTCCAGATTTTTGTAACACTCACGTTTCTGAAGACAGGAACTCCGGTGTATGTGGATCCGCTGAACCTGTGTGGCAGATGACTCGGACCGTGCCAGGGAACGGAGTCTAAGGTGCCGCTGGTCTTCACCAGAGCCCGCCGCAAAGCAGGATGGGCTTGCTGCTGCAGGCGACACCCAGGTCGTAACCCCCGGCAACGGCTCGACCACACAGGCGGCTGAGGAGATGCGAAGCACAGAAGGGATGAGACAACTCGTAGTCAGGATAGCTGTAGGTCAGGGCAGGCAGCACAGTAGCGTAGTCGGAACGTAGCAGAAGTTCAGTAGGCAGGCGGCAGAGAAGCAAGGTCAAGGTCACAAGAGCAGGAGATCTGGTACACGGCAAGGCAATACAAAGGAACGCTTTCTCTAGGGCACAAGGCAACAAAGATCCAGCAGAGAACTGAGGAGGGTGGAGGAATTTATCAACAAGACACAGGTGGTTACACTAATGAGCGGTACTGGCCCTTTAAATCTTAAAGCTCCGGCGCGCGCACGCCCTAAGGGACGGGGACACATGTGCCGGAGCAGAGAGGTGGAAGCAGAGGCAGGGGAAACACCCAGAGAGTGAAGGACTGGGGCTCGCATGCGGGTGCGTCACGCAGTGCGAGTCCCAGCCCTGTTGGCAGCAGAAGGTAAGGGGACCATGCGCTCACGGCCAGAGTGTGAGGCCGGAGCGCATAGCGTAACAATTTTGTCCCATTAACAGAGGAGATAAAAAAAGGGCTTGGCAAGCCGAGTGACAGTAAGATGATACCTGTGGACCAAAGAAGCATCAATAAAGTCACCTGCTGATCCAGAATCCAAAAATGCTGTAGCGCTGAAGGAAGACTTGACTGAAGCGAAGACTTGTACAGAAATAGTTAGGCATGGAGAGGTAGTATTCACACCATGGACTCCTCTCCCACGTACGCTAGGTGCGGGCGTTTCACTGACACTGGGCGAACAGTACAGTCCTTGAGGAAGTACTCCGGGCTAGCACAACACAAGCACAAATTTTCACTACGTTGTCGTGACCTCTCCAGTTGCGTAAGACGAGAACGATCCACTTGTATAGCCTCTTCGGCAAGAGGCGCAGGAAACTGAGGGGGAGGGGGAGTTGAAACACAGGTGCCAGGCGAGGATATCTCCGTGTTCGAGCAGGTTCACTCTCTAAGCGCAGTTCCACCTGTCTCTCAGCAAAACGCACATCAATGCGCGTGGGTGGCCAAGTGGATAAGTTCAGTCAAATAGATGGAGGATCACGTGCTGTGAGGGCATCTTTAATCCTGCTGGACAGTCCTTTTTTGAATGTGGCACACAAGGCCTCATCATTCTATGCAAGTTCCAAGATCCCAGGAGGGATCGGCATCTGGTCACTGGCTACCTATACCGTGCATTGCTAATTGGGACCTCCATCCCGGGTCTCGGCTAGGAGGTCTACTTTCCGTGGGTCTGAGTGAGTGGTCCCTATCGGACCGGTTTATCATTTATATAGCTGGCACTTACAGACTTATTGCCAGAGTATCAAGTATTTCTTTGGTTTCAGATCCATTCCCCTGATGAACCCCGCATTGCTCCTAAATATCCATATGGGAGGGGGGGGGGTTACGCGTCGGGATTCATTACTGCATTATTTGTGTCTTATCTGGTGACACTTATTATGATTATAGGAAATGCGCTATTTGACTAGGGCCATTGGCTAATGGCCCTGGCATTACACCCATTGTGTATTTTTGGTGTTGATTAATATTTTCTTGAGGACTACTATTTTATGCTGTTATTATTAAATGCTAAATTTTAGTGAGCTAATCTTACTCTTCTGTGAATTTTTGTCCATTGGCTCCGCATACATCGGTATATCTGTGAATTTGCAGTGAAATTTAGAGTTCGGAATTGAACCATATAGTCATCAACGGAAGAATTCCCTAGATAGAGGTTCAGCAAAGCCATCTCAGCAAAAGTAGTACGTGCGGGTACCTCAAACACATTGAGAAATTCTGCAAAGAAAGCCGACAAATTGGAGGATATCAGATCACCACGGTCCCAAAGGGGTGTAGCCCAGGCCAGGGCTTTTCCAGACAGTAGACTAATGTCAGAAACTGTTCAGACATAAGCTCCAAGTGCATGGAGCACTGTGTAACGAAGCCACTGCATAACTTGGAATCTCCTTCATACTTAGAAGGTAAAGGCAGACGTAGCTGGGAGCCAGAAGACACTGCAAGGACTGGTGGTTGGAGTGGGCCAGGTTGTGGTACCTGCTGCTGTTGTTGCTGCAAGGTCAATAACTGTTGCATCATAGCAGACAGTTGGGTAAGTTGCTGCGCCTGTCATGCCAATTGCTGAGACTGACGTACCACAATGGAGGGAAGATCTGTGATTTCAGGCAGGGGTACCTCAGCCTGATCCATAGCCGGATCTTACTTTAACACTCACGTTTCAGTTGACTGGAACACAGATGATAGTGGATCCGCTGGACCTGCGTGGTAGATGACTCGTACCGTACCAGGGAGCGGAGTCTAAGGTTTTCACCAGAGCCTGCCGCAAAGTGGGATGGACTTGCTGTGGCAGGATGCACCCAGGTCGCTACCCCTGGCACGGCTCCACCACACAGGTGGCTGAGGAGATTCGAGGCACAGGTGGGATTAGGCAACTCGTGGTCTGGATAGCAGTAGGTAGGCGGCACAGTAGCGTAGTCAGGAATGTAGCAAATGGTCAGTAGGCAGGCGGCAAAGGAGCAAGGTCAGGTCATGGAGCAAAGGTATGATACAGGGCAAGGAAATACACAGGAATAATTTTCCTAAGGCTCTAGGGCCACAAAGATCTGGCAGGGAAGTGTGGGAGGTGGAGGAATTTATCAATGAGCCACAGGTGTGACATCCCTAATGAGCGCACTGGCCCTTTAAATCTTAAAGCTCTGGCACGCGAGTGCCCTAGGGGATGGGAACATGCGTGCTGGAGCAGAGAGGCAGAGGCAGGGAGCAGGAGAAGCACCAGGTGAGTGACGGGCTGGGATTCGCATGCGAATCCCAGCCCCACCAGCAGCAGCAGGTAACGGGACCATGTGCTCACGGCCAGCGTGTGCGGCCAGAGCGCATAATGTAACATTTCTTAAGAAAACTAATGAATAAAATCAACAAAATACAGAAAGGTACTTTATTAATGGGAGGTGATCTGAACGCCATTAACGACCCTACCCTAGACACCACAAGTCAGAGGAAAAAGAAGCGTACAATTCTTAATCAATGGTTAACTGACCACGCTCTATACGATACATGGAGATGCTGTCATGCGGCTGGAAAAGATTATTCCCACTTTCCCCAATGCCACAAATATGCGAGAATCAATATGTTTCTTACCCAAGCCACTACAATGAGCAAAATTATATCCGGTGATATTACAAATATTTCATGGTTGGATCATGCCCCTATTACACTAAAACTGAAGAACTCCCTATTCCCCAAAAATGTTACTACATGGAAAAACAATACTAATATTCTTACTAACCCCAAATAATAAGAAATCACTTATCAGAACTCATTAAAATCAATGCAACTTCAGTGCAAAACCCCCTAACTATGTGGAGATCACACAAAGCCTTTATGAGAGATATTATTTAAAATAAAAAAAAAACTGAATCGCACAATAGTATATATAAAGCTAAAATAACGGATACTTTAAAACGCCTGGAAGATCTAGAGAAAAAAACATAAAGTGGACAATTCCTATTGCACCCTACAAACACTTAGAGATGTAAGATTAGAACTGCATAATATGATGCTGAAAGATTACCTAAAAACTACAGAAAGAATAAATGCCAAATACTACAACAAGATAAACATCTTAATTTATGGCCAACAAAGCAAAAGGCCCAAGGATTAAGCTCAGGTTACACCAACTAATGAAATCACCCATAACAAGATTGTCATCTCCATTGCCATAGGCAATAAAATAGCAGACTATTATAAAAATGTATATAACCTAAAGGACGATATCTCGGTAACGTAACCTAATAAAGAACTGAAACAAAATGAAACCTATTTTCTCCAATCTAGGAATTATAAGTAGAACAAGCTATCAAATCCGTTAAAAAAGGAAAATCGCCTGGCCCTGATGGGTTCACACCAGAGTACTATAAAATATACTCCAATGTAATTATTTCACATCTGACGCAGTCATTTAAGTAGGCGATGTTAGATGGAGGATTCCCCAAAGAAATGTTGGTGGGTAATATTATTACCCTCCCCAAACCAGGGAAAGAACCCATCAATCAAGATAGCTTTAGGCCCATATCATTGTTGAACATCGACGTTAAGATATACGTTAAAAATCAAGCCTCAAGAATTAAAGAAGTGATTTCAGGCCTGGTCTATTCTGATCAGGAAGGACACACTATGGGAAAACAATCTTCCAATGGCATGAGAAAGGTTATTGCTTTAAAGGGGTATTCCGGCCAAATACATCTTATCCCCTGTCCAAGGGATAAGATGTCTGTCCATCACGTCCCCTCCCATAGACATGAATGGAGGAGGTGTGGTGTGACGTCATGAGGGGGCGTGGCGTGATGTCACGTCTTTCCACACCAACAATAGATACCATAGTAAACCAATACTCATAAAATTGATGTTTTTATTGAATTACAAAAAAGTAATTTTCAAAATATATACATAAAAATACATACATGGAGGCACAGCAGAATACTCAGGCTGAAGAGTGGATGATCCGAGCACAAGTATACATCACATGGTCATATCGGATAAACAAGGGTTTATCCCCCTGACGAAGCTGGTTAAGCGAAAACGCGTTTCGGGTAGGAGCTAAGAGACATCTGTCCTATAGGGTGCATCATCATTTTACCTTTAACTTTTGTGCTGTATTCTTTATGTACTACACTGCTGCATATGACTTGTTATTCTGTTAATTACATTCTTGTTACATTTAGTGTGGCAGTGCCGTCTAGCACTTTAGCAATTTGGAGACCTATTGTTATTTGCACATATACTTCCTTTACAGTTCCAGGAACAATTCTAGGATTCCAAAGGAACATTTTAGGATTGGGAGCTATACATAAAACATAAGAACCTAGCCGAGGATACTGTGTTGCAAATAACCTGATGTGCCAAAAATATAGAGGAAAAGCAATTGGAGTAAAAAAAAGTCCTTCTAGGCTAGGGTATAGGTTAGTGGAAATAGAGAGGGAAACATTTTTTTTTAATTAAAAAAATAAAAATAAAATTTAAAAAATATTTAAAGGGGGTATTCCAGGCAAAACCTTTTTTATATATATCTCAACTGGCTCCGGAAAATTAAACAGATTTGTAAATTTCTTCTATTAAAAAATCTTAATCCTTCCAATAGTTATTATCTTCTGAAGTTTTCTGTCTAACTGTTCAATGATGATGTCACGTCCCGGGAGCTGTGCATGGGAGAATATCCCCATAGGAACTGCACAGCTCCCGTCCCGTGAGTCATCAGAGAGCAGTTAGACAGAAAACAACAACTCAACTTCAGAAGCTAATAACTATTGGAAGGATTAAGATTTTTTAATAGAAGTAATTTACAAATCTGTTTAACTTTCCGGAGCCAGTTGATATATAAAAAAAAAGTTTTGGCCTGGAATACCCCTTTAAAAAATATTAAATTTTTTTAAATATTAAAAAAAAAAATTCCCCCTCTCTCTCTATTTCCACTAACATATACCCTAGCCTAGAAGGACTGTTTTTACTCCAATTTCTTTTAATTCTAGGATTCCATATTAATATATATATGTAGTAGGCAAGACACAGTAGTCGGCACTCCAACCCCCGTAATACAGCTTAGTTTCACTAGTACACTCGAAAAGCCCAATGCAGATTTCTACCTGGGGAACCGTCAACTGCGGTGCGAAAAGCCCATGAAAAGGAAAATGTCTAGATAAATCCAACAAAAAGAAGAATGATGGGCCGCACTCACCAGTTAAAAGTGCAAACAGTGCTTAATTCTTTATTTTCAGAGGTGCATCGCTTGGCAGGACATCTCATGAAAGCTTCAGCATGGAAATGGGTGCAGCCCATCATTCTTCTTCTTTTTTGTTTAATATATATATGTGTACTGCATGGACACTTGTTTATCCGATATGACCATGTGACGTATACTTGTGCTATCATCATCCACTCTTCTGCCTGAGTATTCTGCTGTGCCTCTATGAATGTATTTTTATGTATACATTTTTTTTATTCCTTTTTTGTAATTCAATAAAAACGTAAATTTTATGAGTATTGGTTTACTATGGTCTGTTTTGTTGGTGTGGATAGTTGTGAGGACCATGCTTGCCACTGATTCTTTCTCTGGGTAACTGTGATGTCACGTCTCCAGACCCGAGACTGGAGACGCAGCCCTGCATAGAATGCAGGTGCTGCACAGAGATCGTGGGGGGTTCAAGTGGTGGGCCCCCCGCAATCAGACATCTTATCCTCTATCCTTTGGATAGGGAATACGATGTATTTGGCCAGAATAACCCTTTAACTGTTTGGGCCAGCTGCAACAAAGTGCCTTTTCTGCTTCTATCCCTAGATGCAGAGAAGGCGTTTGACAGAGTGCATTGGGACTATGTCCATTTTCCTGAAGAGCTTATTAAAGCGATTTTCTCTTTATATTCTTCTCCAAAAGTGAATTGTAATGGTCTGTTCTCTAAACCTTTTGATATTACTAATGGGACTAGACAGGGGTGCCCTTTGTCACCCCTGATATTTGTACTAGCAATTGAACCCTTAGCTGCTCACATGAGACAAACTTGAAATATCAGAGGGATTAAAACTCCAGAAGGTGAACACAAACTAAGCTTGTTCGCAGATGACATCCTCATGATGATATCAAACCCATTAAGATCTATGCCAGAGGTCCAGAAGGAGATTGAGCGCTTTAGTAATCATATTATAAGGTCAACCAAGGTGAATCACACATACTGAATATAAAGTAAAAGAACTAGCAGTATCCTCCAAAAAGAATTAAAATACACATTGAATCCGAAGTCAATCACATACCTTGGAATTTAAATCGCCACTGATCCCAAAAAAATTATAGAAGCCAATTTCCCAAAATTAATACGTAATATTCAAAACAACATAGAATCACTTTCTACACAAGAATGGAGCTGGTTTGGCCGAAATATCCTGTACAAAATGTTGCTCCTACCGAAGATTTTATATTACTTTAGGGCCTTACCAATACGTGTACCAACCAACTAATTAAAAAAACTGCAGTCCCAACTTTCCTAATTAATTTGGCATAATAAAAAGCCTAGGATTAGTACAAGTACCCTCACCAAAAAAAATTATTAATAGAGGCATCGCCCTTCCGAATATTAATGCTTACTACAAAATCAATGTATTGAAACAATCCCTCAATTGGTTGGACAGATAAAACTGCACAGTTACTACAACACATGTTTGGATGAGTGCTGGAGAGGGGCTGTGGTCAGAAAGGTTCGCTGGCATACATTTTCTGGATCTGCCCACAATTTAAGAAATTGAAAGATGACCTCCAGATACTCATAAACTTAGTTAGGGGTGAATCAATTCCAATCACTCCAGAATTAGCATTACTAAACATAGGCCTTGATAAGTTGAAAATAGATTTGCAATGCTCTACAGTGCCTTGCAAAAGTATTCGCCCCCCTTGACTTTTTTCGTATTTTGTTAACATGGATTGTTTGAGGAATTTGATCACTTAATTTACAGAACATACCTACAACTTTGAAGATGTTTTTTTTAATGTATTTATTGTGAAGCAAACAACAAATAAGACAAGTAACAGAAATACATCAATGTGCATAACTATTCACCCACCTAAAGTCAAGTCACTTTGAATAAGTCTCTATGAGCTTGCCACATCTTACCACTGGGATTTTTGTAAATTGTAAATGGATTAAATGATATGGTTTTACCCCCCAGGGATCCTCTAGTGGTGGAGAACCCATATTGGTTTTACCAATCGGAGCTATTTTAAATCCTTTAGTAAATTTTGAAGTTATATTGTTAAATTAAGAGAATAAAAAGTACAATTAGATTGTACAGCATTGCACCTGTGTAGTAAAGCACTGTTAGTGTTGAATGGACTTTAAGGAGACATTAGGAGGACTGTGTTGTTGAGACCGGAAAGAAAAAGATTATTACTAAAGCATATTATAAAAATTATTTAAGACATTAATGGGAAACCATTACAGTTGGTACTGTGCATAATAGGTTCTTTACCTGATTCTAAAGAGAGGACAAGACTGTACCTCAGTATGCTGATGCCTTACAAGAAACAATGAATATTAATAAGAAAGCTTTTTCTTGATTAGGATTTTAGGAAAGATAGACCTATCCTTAAAGACCAATTTGTACAACGTTTTAAAAGTGTACATTTTGCTGCACATACAGTGCAAGAATGCATAATAACATGCACGACCTTCACCTTTTACCGAATTCAATGCAGAAGCTATTTCCAGAAAACACGATGACGATTTTAGGCCATATATTGTTATCAATAACAACAGGCATTTATATAGTGCTTTTCTCCCACTGGGACTTAAAGGGGTTATCCACCATAAGGTGATTTAAGCACTTACCTGCCAAACAGTAATGGACATGATTAGGAAGGATCCATGTTTGTATTGGGGCTAAATGGCTATGTTGTGACAGTACCTTAACACTGTGGCTATCGCAAAACTACAATTCACTGCAGAATGATTTCCCTCCTATCCAGACTCGCTCTACCCTGCAGGACATACACCCTGTCATCACTTGACTAGTGATGTAAGGTCTCGGACCGCACTGCAACCTGCGAAAACCTGGGAAGACAATACTCCTTTTGTATGTCAAAAATAAACGTTGGGGCAAAAATAATATAAAAATTGCAAAACCACCATGAAACACAGGTACAGACACTAAATAATGAACTACACTAACTTTACAGCAAAGTCGAATAAAAAAATAAATAAATCCTGGAATACCCCGTTAAAGCACTTTACATGTATGACGGCCGCCACACCCCCTCCCATAGGCTTGCATTGAAGGGGCGGGGCATGACATCACAATACTCCGGCCCCTGTATTGTGAGTCATCACACACAAAGGAAACTTAGCTCTGTGCAGATTGCGGGGGACCCCAGCAGCGGGACATACGCGATCAGACATCTTAACCCCTATCCTTTGGATAGTGGATAAGATGTCTAGGGTGGAGTACCCCTTTAAGCTTAATGTGATTTATTAGAGATTTCTATTCATTTATGAGTCCTTTATAACCATATAATTATAGTAACATAGTTCATAAGGTTGAAAAAAGACCAGAGTCCATCAAGTTCAACCTATAACCCTAATGAGTCCCTACTGAGTTGATCCAGAGGAAGGGAAAAAAAGACCTCATACTAGAGGTAAAAATTCCTTTCCGACTCCAAATACGGCAATCAGAATAAATCTCTGGATCAGAGGATAATAGATTTTAGCTCAATCCCAGTCTTTGAAATTGGTTGGACCACGGAGATGCGTGATGCCACGTCTGTAGACAGCATCAGAGCAGAACACTGCAAACACATCTCTGTGGTCATTACATCCAAGCATAGCATGCTATAGAACTGAAATTTAACAAATAAGGGATTGTAATTTTAATCACACACTGCCACCTGATGGCAAACGAGCACCTTTAATTATTAGTTGAAAATATTAAAAGTAAAGTTTTAGACCGGAGGGTCTTTATTCAGGGTTTCCCTGAGGGGACCTACATCCCCAAGGTTGTTTATATATTACTTGAGCAGGTGACTGACCTGAAATCCTCCATTACTGCCTTATTTCAAGCTCTACTCCAGTGGCGTAGGGGGGCCAACAGGTCCGCCGCCCGGGCCCGTCGCTGCCAGCAATCTTTATTTATTTATTTATTTTTTCAATTACCTGAGCGCCGGCCCTTTAAAACTCAGCGCAGGGACAGGGCCATGATGGGAAGCCAGGGGCTGATGGGAGAAGACGTGCTCCACGCAGGCACGCACACACACTCGTCAGCTCAAAGCCCCTGATGCATCCCTGCCTCTGACCCTGTGTTATCAATACCAGGCAGAGGCAGGTGCAGCCGCCCGCCCCACATCGCTGCAGTGAGAAGGTTAGGAGGCATGGGACGGGCTGCCGGAGGGGGGTGCTGGGGGTGATAAATTAAAGAGGACATTATGTGTGTGTGTGTTTTATTCATTGATGAGGAGTCTGAGGATGGGGTGATTGATGAGGAAACGGAGGGCGGGGGCGGGTGGTGGGCCTGAGTAACTGACTGACCGATGAGGAGACTGAGGGTGTGGGGGTTATTCATTGATAATGTTGGGGGGGGGGGGGTTGATGAGGAGAGCATGGTTGGTGGGGGTACCTAACAATGAGGAGACTGAGGATGGGGTGCTGGGGGGATTAACTGAGGATGGGGTGCTGGGGGGGGGGTTGGACTGGGTGGCAGTGTATGAGGTGATGAGGAGACTGAGGATGGGGTGCAGGAGGGGCCTGGGTGATGGTGTATGAGGAGACTGAGGATGGGGTACGGGGGGGCTGGGTGGTGGTGTATCAGGAGACTGAGGATGGGGTGCAGGATGGGACTGGGTGGTGGGGTATGAGGTGATGAGGAGACTGAGGATGGGGTATGGGGTGGGCTGGGTGGTGGTGTATGAGGTGATGAGGAGACTGAGGATCGGGAATGGGGGGGGCTGGCTGGTGGTGATGAGGAGACTGAGGATGGGGAACGGGGGTGCTGGGTGGTGGTGTATGAGGTGATGAGAAGGAGAAGAGGATGGTGTACGGGGGGGGGGTCCTGGGTGGCGGTGTTTGCGGTAATGACTTAGGTAAAGACTTAGGGGGCTGAGAAGCCTGGAGGTGGACAGATGGGTCTGGAGGAGGACAGTGCAGGGGTGGGATTCAGCCGGACTAAGAAGGAACACTGTGTGACAGTATTATTATGGGAACAGTGGTTGGCAGTATTATATTCAGGGGGTACAGTGTGTAGCAATAATATATTTAGAGGGTACAGTGGGTAGCAGTATATTCAGGGGGTACAGTGTGTAGCAATAATATATTTAGAGGGTACAGTGGGTGGCAGTATATTCAGGGGGAACAGTTTGTAGCAATAATATATTTAGAGGGTACAGTGGGTGTCAATATTATATTCAGGGGTACAGTGTGTAGCAATAATATATTTAGAGGGTACAGTGGGTGTCAATATTATATTCAGGGGTATAGTGTGTAGCAATAATATATTAAGAGGGTACAGTGGGTGTCAATATTATATTCAGGGGGAACAGTGTGTAGCAATAATATATTTAGAGGGTACAGTGGGTGTCAGTATTATATTCAGGGGTACAGTGTGTAGCAATAATATATTTAGAGGGTACAGTGGGTGTCAATATTATATTCAGGGGGTACAGTGTGTAGCAATAATATATTTTGAGGGTACAGTGGGTGTCAATATTATATTCAGGGGGTTCAGTGTGTAGCAATAATATATTTAGAGGGTACAGTGGGTGTCAATATTATATTCAGGGGGTACAGTGTGTAGCAATAATATATTTAGAGGGTACAGTGGTGGCAGTATTATATTCAGGGGTACAGTGTGTAGCAATAATATATTTATAGGGTACAGTGGGTGGCAGTATTATATTCAGGGGTACAGTGGTTGGCAGTATTATATTCAGGGGACCCAGTATTTGGCAGGGTTATAATGATTAATGTCTTTATATAAAGAATGAGGATCTGCTGACAAGCTGAGGAATCAATGATGAAGACCTGGTGCCCGGACAAGATGAGAAAGAGAAGACAACAGAGAAGATGTCACTGATATCACTGTATGTTCTGTCTGACCCAATCTGTGACTCTCCAGCTGTTGCAAAACAACAACTTCCATAATGCCTGAGGATCTCCAGACACAATGGAAATTGTAGCTTTATTACAGCTGTAGAGCCACTTGAACCAAGGTGATTGGTGGGGGTCTAAGCAGTCAGACCCCCACCAGAAAAATGGGCTGCTTATTTTAAAATGCCTGGACTTATTTTTGGCCCCAGTACAGCCCTGCCTGTCATTCATTATTATATTTGTGTGGTCGAGGCTGGGTAAGGAGTTCGTCAGGGATTGGGGAAGCGGGTCGTCAAGCGGTAGGGGGGCCGAGGACAATTTTTCGCATCAGGGCCCTGTGATTTCTAGCTACGCCCCTGCTCTACTCCCTAATCTGGCTTCAGAATTGCTCTACATGGATTGGGTTACCGGGCCCTGACTAAACCCTGCAACCTGGACATTCCTAGAGATGTCATGCTCAAGCTTCATTATGTTAAAGTGCAGGTCAGCTTCTTGCTGCACCCCTTAACCTGGAAGCCTTAGCTGACATGCCACCTGCGGGTTGGCATTTTGGCCTATCACCCTGGCTCTACAGTGGGAAAGCATAAAATACTGATGGGGTTTCCCCTTTTCTTCGGCCTTCCAGGTCCATAACCACCAATACATAGTAAATATGGAAAATATCTCCTAGATCTTGGATCCGCCCCCCCCCCCCCTTATGATTGGACCCTCCATGCTAAAGGTGACTTTATGCTTTCTTTTTTTTTTTGCTCCCTGTGGACACTAATCCTGCTCCATTCTGGTGGAGTATTTTGTTTGCTACCATTACCCCATACTGTGACTCATTATTTGCTTTTACCCCCCCCCCCCTTTTTTTTTTCCCTCTCTGGGGCTCTTATTTTTGTGTCATGGACATAACTGTGGTTTCTTCTCTGCGTGCGGACTGCCTATGATATATCTTTTATAGTTGTCATTTTTTTCTTTCCCCACTGGAGGGCACCCAGATGCCATTTATTGTTACACCTGATTCATGTCTCTCTGTTTTCCTCTCCCACTGTAATGTGCTTCCAAGATGTTCCTTGGGGGGGGTTGGGGGGTCCCTTTCCTTTCCACCATGTTGGTGGGGAACTTTTTTTTTTTTTTTTAGCCTCTCCTGTAGCTGTTGATACAGTCACTCTCTCCCATCTAAAGCTGTGTGGTCCGGATTTTTATGTGTTTTCCTATTTTGGGTTCTGGAAGTATGTTAGCCCTGATTAATATAGGAGTTCTCTTTTCTTCTGCCTTACCCCTTCTCTATGCTATATGTAGGATTCTATATCATATTGTGCGTGATTTCAATTCCCCCACCAAACATAAGAAAGCCTTCAAGGAATATGATAAGTATAAGCTGGATGTGATTTGTATTCAGGAAACCGATTTTACTTGAAGGTTGTTTCTCAAGCATTTGCATAGACATTACACCAGGGTGTTTATGGCCTCATTTGTGTCTAAGAGTAGAGGGGGTCCTCGTTTGTCTCTGCAATGACTTTCCATTGGAGGTCTTCAACACTATTGCGTACCCCACTGGTCGCTATATCATTCTTTTTGGATCCATGTATGAGAAACAGGTTTGTTCGATTAGCTCTTATGCACCAAAAGATGACCCTATTACTTTTCTTGATACAATGTACACCAGTGTGTCCTCTGTAGACTATGATTCAGTGTTTTGGGCTGGTGATTTTAATTTTGTCTTAACCCCTTAACCCCTTAAGGACCAGGCCATTTTACACCTTAGGACCAGAGCGTTTTTTGCACATCTGACCACTGTCACTTTAAACATTAATAACTCTGGAATGCTTTTAGTTATCAATCTGATTCCGAGATTGTTTTTTCGTGACATATTCTACTTTAACATAGTGGTAAAATTTTGTGGTAACTTGCATCCTTTCTTGGTGAAAAATCCCCAAATTTGATGAAAAATTTGAAAATCTTGCATTTTTCTAACTTTGAAGCTTTCTGCTTGTAAGGAAAATGGATATTCAAAATATTTATTTTTTTTATTCACATTTCCAATATGTCCACTTTATGTTTGCATCATAAAATTGACGTGTTTTTACTTTTAACAGCAACCTCCAAATACTCCCAAAGGACTTCAATAGGCGCCTATTGAAGTCCTTTGAGAGTATTTGGAGGTTGCTGTTACCATTACACCTATGTGGTGGCGGGACTGGCTGCATTTTGGAAACTCTTAACAGTGTTGTGCCTGGTATACTAGCACAACCTACCGGGTAAGCGCTTCCAGTAAACTACTGTGAAATTCAACTTGCCCGGTTAATGCACTATGGAGCACTTCTTTTTCTTTTGTATGTGTTTTTACTTTTGGAAGACACCAGAGGGCTTCAAAGTTCAGCAGCACTTTTCCAATTTTTCACAAAATTTTGAACCTCGCTTTTTTTCAGAGACCAGTTCAGGTTTGAAGTGGATTTGAAGGGTCTTTCCATTAGAAATACCCCACAAATGACCCCATTATAAAAACTACACCCCCCAAAGTATTCAAAATGACAATCAGTAAGTGTTTTAACCCTTTAGGTGTTTCACAGGAATAGCAGCAAAGTGAAGGAGAAAATTCACAATCTTAATTTTTTACACTCGCATGTTCTTGTAAACCCAATTTTTGAATTTTTACAAGGGGTAAAAGGAGAAAATGTATACTTATATTTGTAGCTCAATTTCTCTCGAGTAAGCACATACCTCATATGTCTATGTAAAGTGTTCGGCGGGCGCAGTAGAGGGCTCAGAAGCGAAGGAGCAACAAGGGGATTTTGGAGAGTACGTTTTTCAGAAATGGTTTTTGGGGGGCATGCCAAATTTCACATTTTTGCAAGGGTTAATAGCAGAAAATACCCCCCAAAATGTGTAACCCCATCTCTTCTGAGTATGGAGGCACCCCATAAGTTGGCATGAAGTGCATTACGGGTGAACTACAATGCTCAGAAGAGAAGGAGTGATATTTGACTTTTTGAGAGCAAATTTTGCTCGGGGGGCATGTCGCATTTAGGAAGCAACTATGGTGCCAGAACAGCAAAAAAAAACACATGGCATACCATTTTGGAAACTAGACCCCTTGAGGAACGTAACAAGGAATAAAGTGAGCCTTAATACCCCACACGGGTTTCACGACTTTTGCATATGTAAAAAAATATATATATTTTTTTCACTAAAATGTGTGTTTCCCCCCAAATTTCAGATTTTTGCAAGGGTTAATAGCAGAAAATACCCCCCAAAATTTGTAACCCCATCTCTTCTGAGTATGGAGGTACCCCATAAGTGGACCTGAAGTGCACTACGGGCGAACTACAATGCTCAGAAGAGGAGGAGCACCATTGAGCTTTTGGAAAGAGAATTAGTTTGGAATGGTAGTCAGGGGCCATGTGCATTTACAAAGCCCCCCGTGGTGCCAGAACAGTGGACCCCCCCCACATGT
Organism: Hyla sarda; assembly: GCF_029499605.1. Taxonomy (NCBI): domain Eukaryota; kingdom Metazoa; phylum Chordata; class Amphibia; order Anura; family Hylidae; genus Hyla; species Hyla sarda. The sequence continues at coordinate 318,680,295 of NC_079191.1, read as the reverse complement.
GACCCCATTTTGGAAACTACACCCCTCACAGAAATTAATAAGTGGTGCAGTGAGCATTTACACCCCACTGACGTTTGACAGATCTTTGGAACAGTGGGCTGTGCAAATGGAAAATTAAATTTTTCATTTTCACGGATTACTGTTCCAAAAATCTGTCAGACACCTGTGGGGCGTAAATGCTCACTGTACCCCTTATTACATTACATGAGGGGTGTAGTTTCCAAAATGGGGACACATATGGGGGGGTCCATTGTTCTGGTATCATGGGGCTTTGTAAACACAAGTGGCCTTTAATTCCGGACAAATTTTCTCTTCAAAATCCCAATGGTGCTCCTTCTCTTCTGAGCATTGTAGTGCACCCATAGAGCACTTTACATCCACATATGGGGTATGCTCTTACTCAGAAGAAATTGGGTTACAAATTTTGGGGGGCTTTTTTTTATTTTCCCTTGTGAAAATGAAAAATTTAGGGTGACACCAGCATTTTAGTGAAATTTTTTTTTTTTTTTCATTTTCCCATCCAACTTTAATGAATAATTTGTCAAACACCTGTGGGGTGTTAAGGCTCACTATACCCCTTGCGACATTCCATGAGGGGTGTCATTTCCAAAATGGGGTCACATGTGGGTATTTATTTTTTGGGGTTTATGTCAGAACCGCTGTAAAATCAGCCACCCCTGTGCAAATCACCAATTTAGGCCTCAAATGTACATGGTGCGCTCTCACTCCTGAGCCTTGTTGTGCGTCCGCAGAGCATTTTACGCCCACATATGGGGTATTTCCGTACTCAGGAGAAATTGCGTTACAAATTTTGGGGGTCTTTTTTTCCTTTTACCTCGCGTGAAAATAAAAAGTAAAGGACAACACCACCATGTTAGTGTAAAAAAAAATTTTTTTTTACACTAACAGGCTGGTGTAGACCCCAACTTTTCTTTTTCATAAGGGGTAAAAGGAAAAAAAGCCCCCAAAATTAGTAGTGCAATTTCTCCTGAGTACGGAGATACCCCATATGTGGCACTAAACTGTTTCCTTGAAATACGACAGGGCTCTGAAGTGAGAGAGCGCCATGCGCATTTGAGGACTAAATTAGGGATTTCACCGGGGTGGACATAGGGGTATTCTACGCCAGTGATTCCCAAACAGGGTGCCTCCAGCTGATGCTAAACTCCCAGCATGCCTGGACAGTTAGTGGCTGTCCGGAAATGCTGGGAGTTGTTGTTTTGTAACAGCTGGAGGCTCTGTTTTGGAAACACTGCCGTACAATACGTTTTTTTTTTTTTTTATTAGGGGGACAGTGTAAGGGGGTGTAAATGTAGTGTTTGACTCTTTATTATGTGTTAGTGTAGTGTAGTGTTTTTAGGGTACATTCACACTGGCGGGTTTACAGTGAATTTACCGCTAGGAGTTTGCGCTGCGGTGAAAAATTTGCCGCAGCTCATACTTGAAGCAGAAAACTTACTGTAAACCCGCCAGTGTGAATGTACCCTGTACGTTCACATGGGGGGGCAAACCTCCAGCTGTTTCAAAACTAAAACTCCCAGCATGTACTGACAGACCGTGCATGCTGGGAGTTGTACTTTTGCAACAGCTGGAGGCACACTGGTTGGAAAACCTTCAGTTAGGTTCTGTTACCTAACTCAGTATTTTCCAACCAGTGTGCCTCCAGCTGTTGCAAAACTTTAACTCTCAGCATGTACTGATCGCCGAAAGGCATGCTGGGAGATGTAGTTATGCGACAGCTGGAGGGATCGCAACTACAACTCCCAGCATGCAGAGACAGCTGTTTGCTGTTTAGGCATGCTGGGAGTTGCAGTTTTGCAACATCTGGAGAGCTATAGTTTAGAGACCACTGCACAGTGGTCTCCAAACTGTGGACCTCCAGATGTTGCAAAACTACAACTTCCAGCATGCCCAGACAGCAAACTGCTGTCTGGGCATGCTGGGAGTTGTAGTTTTGCAACATCTGGAGGTGCACAGTATAGAGATCACTTTGCAGTGGTCTCAAACTGTAGACCTCCAGCTGTTGCAAAACTGCAACTCCCAGCAAGCCTAAACAGCTCTCTGGGCATGCTGGGAGTTGTAGTTTTGCAACATCTGGAGGGTTACAGTTTAGAGACCACTATAGTGGTCTCAGACTGTAGCCCTCCAGATGTTGCTAAGTAACTCACCGGCTTCCGTTGGATCCAGGAAGCTGCGTCGCGGTCCTCTTCTTACGCCGATCGTCGCCCGCTGCCACCGCTGATCGTCGCCCACTGCCGTCGCCGATGGGTAAGTGGATCTTCGGCGCCGGTCCCTGTCGGTTTCCCCGTCCTGCCCCGCCTATTGTGGGTGGGCAGGACGGGGAAACCGAAAGTAAACCCCTCCGCCCCCGATCTGCTATTGGTGGACGCGTCTAGACCACCAATAGCAGAGATAGGAGGGGTGGCAACCCTGCCACCTCACTCCTATCGCTACAGGGGGATCGTGGGTGTCTAGGACACCCGCGATCCCCCTTCTATTCCGGGTCACTATAGACCCGTAATGACCCGGAATCGGCGCAAATCGCAAGTGTGAATTCACTTGCGATTTGCGCCGATCGCCGACATGGGGGGGGTGACCTAATGACCTCCCTGGGCATTTGCGCGGGGTGCCGCGCGCAGCGGGGACCGAAATTCCCACGGGCGTACAGGTACACCCTTGGTCCTTAAGTACCAGGGAGCAAAGGCGTACCTTTACGCCCTTGGTCCTTAACCCCTTAAGGACCCGGGCTTTTTCCGTTTTTTCATTTTAAATTTTTCCTCCTTAACTTTAAAAAATCATAACTCTTAAAAATTTTCACCTATAATTATATATAATGGCTTAATTTTTGCGTCACTAATTCTACTTTGTAATGACATTAGTCATTTTACCCAAAAATCTACGGTGAAACGGGAAAAAAATCAATGTGCGACAAAATTTATGAAAAAACACTATTTTGTAAGTTTTGGGGGCTTCTGTTTTTACGCAGTACATTTTTTGTCAAAAATGATACCTTATCTTTATTCTGTAGGTCCATACGGTTAAAATGATACCCTACTTGTATAGATTTGAATTTGTATTACTTTCGAAACAAATCATGAATACATGCAGGAAAATTTATACGTTTAAAATGGTCATCTTTTGACCCCTATAACTTTTTTATTTTTCTGTGTTTAGGGTGCTTTGAGGACTAATTTTTTGCGCCGTCATCTGAAGTTTTTATCAGTACCATTTTTGTTCTGATGAGACTTTTTGATCACTTTTTATTCACTTTTTTGTGGTATAAAAAGTTATCAAAAATGCGCTATTTTGGACTTTGGAATTTTTTTGCGCGTACGCCATTGAACGAGCGGTTTAAAAAGTGGTATATTTTATAATTCGGACATTTCCGCACGCGGCGATACCACATATGTTTATTTTTATTATTATTTACATAATTTTTTTTATTTTTGGAAATGCCGGGTGATTCAAACTTTTATTAGGGGAAGGGATAATTGAAAGGGTTAATGATTTTTTTACACTTTTCTTATGCAATATTATAGCTCCTGTAGGGGGCTATAACATTGCATTTACTGATCTTTTACACTGATTGATCCATCTCCATAGGAATGGATCAATCAGTGTTTTCGGTGATTGAATGCTCAAGCCTGGATCTCAGGCTTGAAGCATTCATTCGGCGATCGGACAGCACAGGAGAAGGTAAGAGACCTCATCCTGTACTACAGCTGTTCGGGATGCCGCGGTATAATTACACTGCGGCGATCCCGAACAGCTCCCTGAGCTAGCCGGGCACTTTTACTTTCGTTTTTAGCCGCGCGGCTCAGCTTTGGCACAGTGCCGATCAGTAGCGATCAGTGCCGCGCGCTATTAGAGGCGGGTCCCGGCTTCACTATGACGCCGGGCCCGCCGCGATATGATGCGGGGTCACTGTGTGACCCCGCGTTATATCGCAGTACCGGGACCCAGGACGTACCCATACGTCCTGGGTCCTTAAGAGGTTAAGGGGTTAAAGGGGTACTCCGGTGAAAAACTTTTTTTATTTTATTTAAATCAACTGGTGCCAGAAAGTTAAACAGATTTGTAAATTACTTCTATTAAAAAATCTTAATCCTTCCTGTACTTATTAGCTGCTGAATACTACAGCGGAAATTCTTTTCTTTTTGAAACACAGAGCTGTCTGCTGACCAGAACAGCATATGTTTGCTATGGGGATTTCCTTTTACTCTGGACAGTTCCTTTCCAAACCCAAAGACCTTAACTTACCTGTCAGACGTCTATGAGGGACAGTATCAAATGCTTTAGCAAAATCCAGAAACACTATGAGGGGCATTTACTAATCTTTTACTATGTAGTCTGGTTTTTACCCTGTTTTTTTCTACTTCATTTTTGACTATGTGCCACAAATTTACTAAATTGTTGCACGGCATTAATAAATTTGGCACATGTAGGCAAAAGTGGGTTTCATGTAGTAGAAAAAATAGTCTGTTCCTTTTTCCTGCTGTCCGAATAGGTTTGGCTGCTGGTTTCCTTCTGGATCTTTTGTTTTTGAGTTTTTTTTTTTTTAGCTTTTTCACCACATCTAAATAATTCAATAACTACAGTGGTCCCTCAAGTTACAATATTAATTGGTTCCAGGAAAACCATTGTAAGTTGAAACCATTGTATGTTGAGACCATAACTCTATGGAAATGTGGTAATTGGTTATAAAGGCACCAAAATGTCATCAGAAATAGGAAAAAGTGACAAAGAAAAATAAGTAGATAACTGATATAGATAAAGCAAATCCTTACATATAAAAGTAAGAAAGATCTGCTGGGAGCTGTAAATCACTGTCTATGTCAGTGTTTCCCAAGCAGGGAGCCTCCAGCTGTTGCAAAACTATAACTCCCAGCATGCCTGGACAGCCAAAGGCTGTCCGGGCATGCTGGGAGTTGTAGTTTAGCAAAAGATGGGGCCACCCTGATTGGGAAACACTGGTCTATGTAGAGGACAGGACCTTCTTCAGGGGTCCTGTACAGTACAGGCAATGTCCCAAACAAGTAATGGAGTCGCCCTCACCTGGTGTCCAAAAGAGCAGCTAACCCTGATACAGGTAAAGTGTACAGAACATGTAATACCAGACACCAGTCAGTGCATACACTTCAGTAATACAGGGGTTTTACCAGTGAATGCCCATTTTGATTGGTTGGTTCTTCCAGCCATTGACACGTTTCACAAATCTGGACTGTCTGTAGCATTGTATGTTGAGTCTGGTTTCAACTTACGATGGTCCAGAAAAGACCATTGTATGTTGAAACTATTGTATGTTGAGGCCATTGTAAGTTGAGGGATCACTGTAAATTGTAGTCATGGCTCAGAAGTGGTAAACGACGTTTAGTGTGTGTGTGTGTGTTACATTTTTTTAACACAGTTTTTTTCTCCCTAAATGTACTTACACTTTTTTTTTTTTTGGTTACTTCTTCTACAGATCTGTGTATCCTGTGGACTCCTTCGGATTCGGTGGACTACTTCGACGACCAGCACTTTTCTTTGCTTGATGTTAATAAAATGGTTAACAAGGGCTTGTGGGGGAGTGTTTTTTTGTAATAAATTTTTTTTTTTAAATCTGTTGTGTTTTTTTTATTTTACTTTACTAGACAGGCTTAGTAGTGGAAGCTGTCTTATAGACTGAGTCCATTACTAAGCCGGGCTTAGCGTTAGCCACAAAAACAGCTAGCGCTAACCCCCAATTATTACCCCGGTACCCAACACCACAGGGGTGCCGGGAAGAGCCGGTACCAACAGGCCCGGAGCGTCAAAAATGGCGCTCCTGGGCCTAGGCAGTAACAGGCTGGCGTTATTTAGGTTGGGGAGGGCCAGTAACAATGGTCCTCGCCCACCCTGGTAACGTCAGGCTGTTACTGTTTGGTTGATATTTGGCTGAGAATAAAAATAGGGGGGACCCTATGCGTTTTTTTTATATATTTAATTATTTATTTAAAAAAAAAAAAACGCATAGGGTCCCCCCTATTTTCATTCTCAGCCAAATACCAACCAAACAGTAACAGCCTGACGTTCCCAGGGTGGGCGAGGACCATTGTTACTGGCCCTCCCCAGCCTAAATAACGCCAGCCTGTTACCGCCTAGGCCCAGGAGCGCCATTTTTGACGCTCCAGGCCTGTTGGCACCGGCTCTTCCCGACACCCCTGTGGCGTTGGGTACCGGGGTAATAATAGGGGGTTAGCGCTAGCTGTTTTTGTGGCTAACGCTAAGCCCAGGTTAGTAATGGACTCTGTCTATAAGACAGCTTCCACTACTAAGCCTGTCTAGTAAAGTAAGAAAAAAACACAACAGGTTTTAAAAAAATTTTATTACAAAAAACACTCCCCCACAAGCCCTCGTTAACCATTTTATTAAAATCAAACAAAGAAAACCGCTGGTCATCGAAGTAGTCCACCGAATCCGAAGGAGTCCACAGGATACACGGATCTGAAATGAGAAGAAAACAAAAAAAATAGGTTAGTACATTTATTATCACCTGCTCACACATCTCCCGCCCCGTACGACTACAACAGCCAGCATGCCCTTACAGTAAGGACATTCTGGGAGTTGTAGTTGTGTGGTGCAGGAGATGTGTGGGCAAGTGACAAGCTTGTCCCCTGCCCCCAGCTGCAGGACTACAACTCCCAGCATGCCCTTACAGTAAGGTGGGGCGGAGGCCGGGCACAGTGTTTCCCAACCTGAGACTTGTAGTTTTGCAACATCTGGAGGCACCCTGGTTGGGAAACACTGTTTTAGGCCAGTGTTTCCCAACCAGGGTGCCACCAGATGTTGCAAAACTACAAGCCCCAGCATGCCTGGACAGTCAAAGGCTGTCTAGGCATGCTGGGAGTTGTAGTCTTGCAACATCTGGAGGCAACCTGGTTGGGAAACACTGGCCTAAAACAGTGTTTCCCAACCAAGGTGCCTCCAGATGTTGCAAAACTACAAGTCCCAGCATGCCTGGACAGTCAAAGGCTGTCTAGGCAGCTGGGAGTTGTAGTCTTGCAACATCTGGAGGCAACCTGGTTGGGACACACTGGCCTAAAACAGTGTTTCCCAACCAAGGTGCCTCCAGATGTTGCAAAACTACAAGTCCCAGCATGCCTGGACAGTCAAAGGCTGTCTAGGCATGCTGGGAGTTGTAGTCTTGCAACATCTGGAGGCAACCTGGTTGGGAAACACTGGCCTAAAACAGTGTTTCCCAACCAGGGTGCCTCCAGATGTTGCAAGACTACAACTCCCAGCATGCCTAGACAGCCTTTGACTGTCCAGGCATGCTGGGACTTGTAGTTTTGCAACATCTGGAGGCAACCTGGCTGGGAAACACTGGCCTAAAACAGTGTTTCCCAACCAGGGTGCCTCTAGATGTTGCAAGACTACAACTCCCAGCATGCGTAGACAGCCTTTGGCTGTCCAGGCATGCTGGGAGTTGTAGTCTTGCAACATCTGGAGGCACCCTGGTTGGGAAGCTTGGGCAACTTACCGGCTTCCATAGGATCCAGCGCTGCACGACACTGCCGCGCGACAGTGCCGCGCGACGATCTCCGACAGCGATCGTCGCTGGAGCCTCGGAAGGGTAAGTGAACGTCTTCGCCGGTCCCCTTCAGCTGTTTAGTTTTGCAACAGCTGGAGGACTACAGTTTACAGACCACAAACCAGTGGTCTGCAAACTGTGGCCCTCCAGCTGTTGCAAAACTACAACTCCCAGCATGCCTGGACAGCCAATGGCTGTCCAGGCATGCTGGGAGTTGTAGTTTTGCAACATCTGGAGGCACCCTGGTTGGGAAACACTGTTTTAGGCCAGTGTTTCCCAACAAGGGTGCCTCCAGCTGTTGCAAAACTACAACTCCCAGCATGCCTGGACAGCCAAAGGGTGTCCAGGCATGCTGGGAGTTGTAGTCTTGCAACATTTGGAGGCAACCTGGTTGGGAAGCTTGGGCAACTTACCGGCTTCCGTAGGATCCAGCGCTGCATGACACTGCCGCGCGACAGTGCCGCGTGACGATCTCCGTCAGCGATCGTCGCTGGAGCCTCGGAAGGGTAAGTGAACGTTTTCGCCAGTCCCCTTCAGCTGTTTAGTTTTGCAACAGCTGGGGGACTACAGTTTACAGACCACACACCAGTGGTCTGCAAACTGTGGCCCTCCAGCTGTTGCAAAACTACAACACCCAGCATGCCTGGACAGCCAAAGCCTTTGGCTCTCAGGGCAGGAGCCCGGGCTGAGATTACAGAGCAGCCGCCCGGGCTCCTCATACGGCCTCCCCGCTACCCCCCTTGTCTCCCGCCCGGGCTCCTCATACGGCCTCCCCGCTACCCCCCCCCCCCCCCCCCTTGTCTCCCGCCCGGGCTCCTCATACGGGCAACCCCGCTACCCCCCCCCACTTGTCTCCCGCCCGCGCTGCTCAGCTCCCGCTGCTACAAGACTACAACTCCCAGCGTGTCCTCACTGTAAGGGCATGCTGGGACTTGTAGTCTTGCAACAGCAGACAGATGGAAGTTGTTTGGTGCTGGCAGGTGAGAGGGGGGGGGATATAAATCACTGCAGTGTCCCGGTAGCGCAGTGAGGGTAGCGGGGAGAAAGTATGTCGGAGCCCGGGCGGCAGTAGCTTTTCCTGCTCCATGTTGGAGCTGGAGTAAATTTAGTCAATTTTTACGGCCGTTGCGACAGTTTATTGCGCAACTGCGACTGTCTCAGTTAATAAATTCCTGACCACTGCAAGTAAAAACTGAAAACTTGCGTAAATTAAGCGGGGAAAAAAAAATTTACTTTCTAGCTCTTGCTAGAGAAAGTCGCACAATTTATAGGGTAGGCGCAATTGTGACAATTTTGCGCCAAAATTAGTCAGAAAAAAATGACTAAACCCCTTAGTAAATGCCCCTCTATATCCACAGCCATTCCTCTGGCAAAGGCTTCTACTCACCTCTTCATAAAAGCAAATTAGATTGGTTTGACAACTTCTATCCTTAGTAAACCCATGCTGGCTATCACTTATAATACTATTATCCCCTATGTATTCCTGTATGTAATCCCTTATAAGTCCTTCAAACAATTTACCCACAATGCACGTTAAACTTACTGGTCTATAATTGCCTGGCGAAGACCTAGAGCCCTTCTTGAAGATTGGTACCACATTCGCCTTGCGCCAGTCCCTTGGCACAATACCAGACAATCTCTAAATATCACGAACAGGGGTACAGATATTACTGAACTTACCTCTCTAAGAACTCTTGGGTGTAGTCCATCCGGTCCTGGAGATTTGCTTACATTTATATTACTTAACTTACCTTGTACCATCTCTACATTAAGCCAGTTCAGTACATTACATGATGTGTTACCAGCACTGACCTGTCCAATGTCAGCTCCTCCTCCCTAGTATATACAGAACTAAAGAACCCATTCAGTAGCTCCGCCTTCTCTTGATCGCCTGTGACAACCTGCCCATTATCATTATTAAGGGGTCCTACATGCTCTGTCCTTGGTTTTTTTGTATTTATATATCTAAAAAAATATTTAGGATTAGTTTTGCTTTCTTTGGCCACCTGTCTCTCATTTTGAATTTTTGCTGTTTTTATTACATTTTTACAGATTTTATTAAGCTCTTTGTACTGTTTAAATGTTATAGCTGACCCATCAGATTCAAATTTTTTGAAGGCTATTTTTTTGTTGTTTATAATATAATATCGACCACATTCACAGAATAGACAATACACAGTTTTTTTTATTAAATCTGCCATTGGACTATAGTTAAACGTAAAAACAAAGCGGTAATTTTTCTTTTTGGTATTTTTTTGAGTTTTTCTTATCAAATCTTGTCTTTTAATTTTTCGAACTCTTTCTAGACTTTCCGTTAGCAAGTTTTCAGGGTAGCCTCTTGGGGATAATTGGTTAAGTAATTCTTTTGCTTTTTCTTCGAACACCTCTTCACTGTTATTTATTTTTCGTAGACGGAGTAGCTGACCATATGGTATGGCTTTTTTTTTACATGATTGGGGTGATAGCTCCCATAATGTAATAACATGTTGCTTGAAGTTGGTTTTTTATAGCTTTTTGTTAGGACGCCTTCTGCTGTTTTTTCTAATTCCACATCAAGAAATTCTATTTTTGTAGTACTGAATTTGGAGGTAAATGCCATATTCACTTTGTTTTCTGTATTCAAAAAGGTTACAACATTTTTAAACTCCATCTCTGATCCCCTCCAAGCTATAAAAATATCATCCACGTATCTGGCATACGTGGAGATATTTTCAACAAAAGGATTAACTTTATTAAAAATCAAATCCATTTCGACTGTGGCCAAGAAAATGTTGGCGAAACTGCATGCCCCCGGTGTGCCCATTGCAGTCCCAGAGCACTGGGCATACCAGTTATTGTCAAACATGAAACAATTATTAATGAGAACTAAATCAAGGGCTTCACACACAAATTCAACGTATTCTTCAGATTTTCCTGCTATTGTCAAAAATCTTTTAACTGCTTCTATCCCAGATATCTGTGGTATTCTAGTGTAGAGACTTTCTACATCTATTGTTGCAAAAACTGTCTCTGAATCCCAGGTATGGCTCTCTATTAAATTCAGAAAGGAATGAGTATCCTTAAGGTAGGGAGGTATTTCTGCGAGAAGGGGGCGGAGCAACCAGTCTAAATACTGGGACAGTGGCTCAGTAACGCTACCTATGCCCGCTACGATAGGCCTGCCTGGGGGTGAGGACAGGGATTTATGTGTTTTGGGTAAGTAATACCACTGGGGCAGTCTTGGAAATGGAGGGAGTAACTTCTCAGCATGTTTTTTTAGAAATCATCTCTGAGGTGACATATTTTCTGAGGAAGCTGATAAGTTTATTTTTTATTTTTGTGGTGGGATTACTTTTCAATGGAATATAGACTCTGGTGTCTTTTAGTTGAAGTTCGGCTTCTTGTTTATAGTATGCAGCAGTCATAATCACAGCATTGCTGCTTTTATCCGCCTTTTTTATGACCAAGTCTTTTCTTGATTTTAACCATTTCATTGCTCTTATTTCTTTTTCTGTCAAGCTTTTTACGAGGCTCCAGATATATTAGGGCCTTCATATACTTTTGTACCATTTTATTAAAAAGATCAAGATTGCTTCCTGGGGGTATTTGGGGTGTGAATGTGGACTGTACACCACCCCTAAAATCTACAATCTCTAAAATGTCTTCTGATGGAGGAGACTGAATGATATCCCTAACAGGGGTATCCAAAGTTGCTAGCATGGAGACGATTTCTGTTTCTTCTGGGGTGAAGGAGGTACCTGCAAAAAAACCTAAAGGACTTATGGCGGTAGGGAGTTCACCTTCATAAGTGATTGGCTGCTTTGTGGAATTACTAGTGTTGAAGAACTTTTTTAAATACATTTTTCTAATACCTTTGTATAAGTTAACGTCAAATTGAATAGGGTTAAAGTTTTTGGGGGTACACAAATGTTATCCCTGGAGGCTAATGCAGTCTTCACTGAAGGTTTCTTCAGTTAGATTAATGACGGAGAAGTTATTAATTACTGTGTTAAATTGTTCCATGTTACTTGTTTTCATTTGTACCTTCCTCTTCCTCCTTTTGTTTCCCCCTCTACGTGTCCTGCGCCTAAAGGGGTCTGTGCTGGATTAGTTGGGCCAGATTTTTCATTACTTGGGATAGGTTCCTCTGCTGAACTAGACTCTGTGTCGGTTGTATAGTAGTCCTTATTTCTATTTTTAAATGGTCTTCTTTGTTTCTTCCTCTGTATTCTCTTTTTTTCTTTATTCCATGCAAATATTTTGTTATTTTCAAAGTCATGACGGTCTCTTACAAACTTACCTTTTTTTCTTTCTTTGGTTTCAGCCTGTAAAGGGATCAATCTTTTTTCTTATTTTTGCATATGTTGATTGTATTGTCCTTCTGTCATGCGTTTCTTTAGTTCCAATTTTGCTTTACACAATTCTGTTGTAATTTTTTCATATTCTATTTTATTTCGTTTGAGCACTAGATGTAATAACTCAAAGGAGCTCTTAAGTTCCGCTTGAAATTCCGCGTCATCTTGAAACTGAGATGCGTCTTTGTAATTTCGGAGGCCCCTTGGAACTCTCCTGCTTTGGCTATATGAATCTAAAGATTTTACTGTCCAAAATAAGCAGACCCCTTTTTCCGCTAACTGGCGAATTTTGTATTCCAATGTCCTGGTACTGAAAAGTTGCAAGTCTTCTTTAACATTGCACAAAGCAAAAAATTCCTCCGCATTCTCTCTACCAGAATTCAAAATTTTTGTATCAATATCCCTGCTACTGCTTGCTTCCATTAACTCTTCCATAGTGGTTCTTTTTATTTTTATTTCTCCTCTTTTTTCGGTAACTTCTAAAACATATCCAAATGAAGGTAGAGAGGTGCGGTCAGCGTGAGCTGACTGACCGGCCGAGGCGAGGCAGCGCTCCTTTCGCGGTTCCACCCGCTTTCTCAAGCCTGCTGCACGTCACACCTGTGCGTCTATTTACCTTGCGCAGGTGCTAACGTCACGGTCAGAAAGAACAGGTATAGGAAAAAAGGGGGAGGAGAGAAGGGAAAAGGGAGAAAGAGGAATGGGTGAAACGGAAAAAAGGCAAAGGGAGGAGAGGGAGTTAGAAAAGATAGGAACAAAGAGATAAAAACAATAGGGAAGACCTAAGTGTAATGGAAAATAGATATGCAATAATTTATACAGTTAGTTAGACCAGAAAAGCGTTCAATTCATTTCTTTCATTGAGGCCAGGTAAATAGACGCACAGGTGTGACGTGCAGCAGGCTTGAGAAAGCAGGTGGAACCGCGAAAGGAGCGCTGCCTCGCCTCGGCCGGTCAGTCAGCTCACGCTGACCGCACCTCTCTACCTTCATTTGGATATGTTTTAGAAGTTACCGAATAAAGAGGACGTTTTAATTACCGGGTGAGTGCGATCTGCTATTTCTTCCAAGTATTGCAATTGCTACAGTCTATGTTTGGATCTGCACCCCCCGGTCAGTCACTTGCTACATATCCCTGAGCCATGAACACTCCTCCCTGAATATTATTTCTATACCATTAACCCCTAGCAGCCCAGCAATAGTGCCTGCCCAGCTTCTCTCAGCCTAGTTCTTTAATATCAGTACAGGGGCAGCAAATACAGGTTTGCATACTATATACTGGGGACAGTATCTACTGGGGGCATTACCTGGGGGAACTTCCTACTGATGGTACTACCAACTAGGTGCATTACCTACCTGAGGAGCACTATCAACTGGGGACATTACCTAATGGGGGCATTACCTACCTGATGAAACTACCTACTGGCGTCATTACCTATCTGGGGGCACTACCTACTGGGGGCATTACCTATCTGGGGGCACTACCTACTGGGGGGCATTACCTTCTACATTCCTACTGGGGGCATTACCTAGTACATGCTTACTGGGGGCAATAAATACCTGGAGGCATTACCTACTACCTACTGGGGGCATCAACTACTACCTACCTACTGGGGATATTACCTACCTGGAGGCATCACCTACTAGGGACATTATCGACCTACTGGGGTGTTCTATCCTAGGGGGATTCCCTACCTACCCACTGTGGGCTTTACCTGTGTGATGGGGGAAACGATGTAAAGGGACCTGTCTACCCCCTTGAGTGACCAACTGCCTAAAGGGGGGGGCTACCTACTCTTCCCCTACCCACTTTTCTACCCACTATACTGAGCGCTATAAGTGCTGGAAAAGTGCAGCGTCTTAAATGTTTGTTTGGCAGGTTCTGTGGAGTTGTGGCTGGAAGAAATAGTCATGACGGTCTGGGCTGGATGGATAAGAAAAGGAAATTGACTGACACCGATCAGAGAAGCACCTGATGTAACTGTATGTAATCTCTTATATGGTCTGTAGAGCCTGTGTAGAGCTGAGGCACTAACTTCTGTGTAAAGTGGTTTATTCAGTATTTGTATGGTAATATTATCCTGTTACTATGTGGGGGTAATGTGTAGTCATAGTGTGGTACAATTATTTGAACCTTGTATAGAGCTGTTGTTGGTTATACTGGTCTGTGGTCTATGATCTATTTATCAACTGCTGGTTTGATGTATGTTGAGTAACTTATACAAAGTAAGAGATTATTATTATTATAATTACTGTCTTCTATAAAGTAAACGTTTTTGGATTATTCTTAGTTCTGACCCAGTTGCATGGGATAATGGTCTGCTGTAGTGTTTCCCAACCAGGATGCCTCCAGCTGTTGCAAAACTCCATTTTCCAGCATGCCCGGGCAGCCAAAAGCTGTCTGGACATGCTGAGACTTGTAGTTTTCTAACAGCTGGAGGCACCCTGGTTGGGAAAAGCTGGTCTACTGTGATATTATGAACAATGGGGGGGTTTACAATAGAGCTATTGAAGTGCAAAGTTCATATTAATGTTTATGTATGTGTTTTAAAATGAATGCTTTCCCCTTTTATGAACAAGTATATAATTACGATATGAAATTAGCTTGAAAAATTACGCAATATGGGGCTGGTATGCAACTTTTTCCAGAGCTGGTTTTTATCCCCAGTCCGGCTCTGACTGTGGGTCCCGGCTGCTATCAGCCGGGTAATGAAAGACATCAGCGATTAACCCCTCAGATGCTGTGATCAATATTGATCATAGCATATGCTTGCTCATCTGATTGCGGGGGGGGGACAGATCACCCTAGCCAGAGGGCTCCTTACTTGCCTCCTGCCATCATCATCATGTGGTCTTCTCCTCTGGTCTGCCTTCGAGCCGACCAGAGAAGTAGATCACAAATAGCACTGATTAGTGCTTTGCCTATGCATGGCACTGATCAGTGTTAGCAATCCAAAGATTCCCCCCCCCCCCCCACAAATAATACTTTTTTTGGTTTTGCTATACATTTTATGGTACACAAAATCATCATGCAAAAAACAAGCCCTCATATGGATCTGTGGATGGAAAAACAAGTTATGTCTCTTAGAAGATGAAGAGAAAAAAGCAAAAATGAAAATTTCCTGTGTCAAAATGGGTTAAATTGAGTCATTGAGGGGTTAAAAAATATTCCTTTCATTATTTTGTATAATCAGTACTGTAATAAAATAATTGTTGATGCCTCCGTGGAAATCAATGAACATCCTTAACCCCTTAAGGACCAGGCCAATTTTCACTGTAGGACCAGAGCGTTTTTTGCACATCTGACCACTGTCACTTTAAGAATTAATAACTCTAAAACGCTTTTACCGAATATTCTGATTCTGAGAAAGTTTTTTCGTGACATATTCTACTTTATTTTGGTGGTAAATTTTTGTCATTACTTGCATCTTTTTTTGGTGAAAAAATACCCAAATTTCATGAAAATTTTGAAAATGTTGCATTATTCTAACTTTGAAGCTCTCTGCTTGTAAGAAAAATGGATATTCCAAATAAATTTTATTTTTAATCACAAATACAATATGTCTATTTTATGCTGGCATCATAAAATGGACATATTTTTACTTTTTGAAAAAATTAGAGGGCTTCAAAGTAGAGCAGCAATTTTCAAAAATATCATGAAAATTGCAAAATCTGAAGGGACAGATGTTACAGAACTACAACTCCCAGCATGCCTGGGCAGTCTAGGCATGCTGATAGTTGTAGTTTGGCAACATCTGAAGGGCTACAGTTTGGGCACCACTGTAACAGTGGTCCTCAAACTGTGACCCTCCAGATGTTGCAAAACTACAATTCCCAGCATGCCCAGACAGCCTTTGGCTGTCTGGGCATGCTGGGAGTTGCAGTTTGGCCTTCCTAGTGGTTGCCACAGTAAAGATCACTTTACTTTCACTTTCAATTCCCCCCCCCCCCCCCCCCCCCCCCATGATCCCCTCGACATGCAGGGGTGGGCAGAATGGGGGGGTTGCCATGGCAACACTGTCCTGCTCTGCCATTGGTCAGAATCAGAATCACTGCGACCTCACTCCTACCCTGCAAGATGATCTGGGCTGTCACTGACGGTCAGATCATCACTATTTCCCTGGTGATCGGGTCACCAGAGACCCAATCAACCCGGAAAAGCAGAAAATCGCATGTCTGAATTGACCCCCCTCGGCGTTTGCCTCGGACGCCTGCTGAACGATATAGCAGGCATCCGGTTTCGCAACCCGCCCGGTGGGAGTTTACAGGAGTTTAGTGGAGAAAACATTGTGCTTGTGCTATTTTTTTCTCAGTTAAACTTGTCGGAACTGCTGACAGAACTCCACATAACGGAGCCCAACAGCAGTGTGAATGATCCCTTTGGGTCTAACCTATCAAGTTCTGAGGTTTTTCTGGTTCTGATAGAGTGGGAGCCTGACTGCCATGAGACAGACGAGCCTCCATGATGCATAGCATGGAGGACCAGTGATACCTTGTTTTGACTCCACCATAAAAAGTCATATTGGTCAAAATAGGACCCCTTAGTGACTGCCATAAAAAGATGTATTGGCAGTCACTAAGGGGTTAGGCTCCTTTCACACTAGTGATTTTTCCGTTATTGAAGTTCCGTCGCATGTTCCGTCACGATTTTCGGCAACAACTTGCCATTACAAAACCCCTGACGGCCGGGACTAAATCGCATTGCAGCCTATGGGACATCGTGGCTGAAAAATTACTGCATGCAGTAATTTTTCCGCCACAATGTCCCGCCACTGTATAACGTCCGTAATGAATTACGGGCATATACGGGTGCAAACGGGCAGTTACAAAATCCCATAGGCTGCAATGCGATTTAGTCTTGGCCTTCAAGGGTTTTGTAACGGCAGGTTTTTGCCGAAAATCGTGACGGAACATGCGACCGAACTTCAATAACGGAAAAATCACTAGTGTGAAAGTAGCCTTAGCGGGGTTTACCATTTTCATTAAATAAAAGCATATTGCCATATTTCCACCACTTGGGAACCACTCCTCTCCAGCTTTTTTTTTTTTTTTTTTATCTCGTAAACATCTTTAACTTGTACAAAGGGTTATAATTTTCTGATTTCAAATTCTTATTTAGTTGTATTTTTCATGAAGATGGCTGGTTGAGGCTGGTGTATTTTTTCATGCAGTTTTTTTAAGCCAAGAAGCCAGATGTAGGTCTAGCAGGAAGAAGCATAAGTCCCTCATTTACCTTATATGCCCCACTCCTTTGCATTCACCTCTAGCTTCGGTTAAAAAAAAATGCCACAGAAACTGCAGAAGTGCTTCCCATCTGTGTTGGAGCATCTGTTGCAAATTCAGTGATATTTGATGGAAGGAATAATGCAGCGCTATTCTTGACTGAACGCTATCATTGAAATATAAATGACATTGTAGATGTGAAAAGACACTAAAATAGGTTCTCCTTGCTGAAGCCTATGTGTCTTGCAAAACCAGTGGGGTGTTATTTCAGATGTTATCTTCTATATTTGCAACCTAAATATATGCACTTTCTGAGTCACTACATATATTTATATAGATTACAAAATGCACAGATTTATTTGAAAGATAGATTTTAATTATTTATTCACGTAAAGCGCAAAAAATAATCTGCATATTCTAGGCTTACCATGGAGTGCTGAAATATCACAGATTTTCACCATGGATTTAATTTATTACAATGCAAACTTTGACATGCTAATGACATGCTAAATGTTGTAGTTGCAACTGCTAGCAGATGGCTCGTAGATGCGGATGGGCGGAGGGGAGTGGAGCCTGCCAGCTCATTAATTTCATATTTCCCACCGAAGCAGTAATCAGGGTTTGGGCGGGAAATATGAAATTACATTACTGTACTTTCATATTTCTGTGAGTGAGCTGGCTCTGCTACCTGGCAGGCCGCCCGCATCTACCACCCGCCCGCTAGTTGTTGGAGGATTTCAACTCCCAGCATGCCCTTACAGTGAGGACATGCTGGGAGTTGCAGTTGCACCAGCTAGTGGGCGGGAGCGAGGTAGATGCGAGTGGGTGCCGTGGAGCAGAGCTGCGCAAAAAGTTGTGCGACTTTTTAAAAATGCTGTCAAAAGCAAGTTATGTAACCAGGTCTGACCACAAAAGTGGAAAAAAAAATTGCTCGGGCGGACATGTGCGACTTTTGAAAGAAAAAAAAAACAAACCTCTAAATCCCTTGATAAATCTCCCTATGTTCCTACAGCGTGGGAAATATGAAATTACAGTGCCGTACTTTCATATTTCTGTGAGCCGGCCGTTCTTCTCCAAGGCCAGTGGCCACCATCTACCGCGTATACCGCGGTTTTAGGTCCTTTCACAAAACCAGATATGGGGCAAATATGAGCCGTCTGGAGTCACTTGGCTCATTCAAATTAATAAGATGGGGGCCGGGGCCGGCTGGGATACGGGAGCGCTCGGTTTTCACTCTTCCCAGCCGGATCCGGTCCCTGTATAGCCAAAACGTAGTGTGAACCCTATCTCTCTACTGTAATGTTTCCCTATAACATATTGCAAAACTACAACTCCGGGATTTGCTGGGAGTTTTTGTTGGGAAACACTGGTTGGTTGGGAAACACTGCTTTAATGGTTGGGGGGGCAGGGAAGTGAAGCCATAAATTTACCTGCTCATATGTCGATATCTACTTTAAGTACCTGCCCTAAGAAGTAGTGGCCCCAACTGTTTGAAGGTCCCTTCCTAACAAAGTGTACAGAGAAGAGAGGAATGATCAGCAGACTTGTTAGGGTTAGAATCATACAGGGCTGTGGAGTCGGAGTCGAGGAGTCGGAGTCAGAGGAAATTTTGGGCACCTGGAGTCGGAGTCGCCAAACAATGCACCGACTCCGACTCCTACTAAATTTAGATTGGAATAAAAAATAAAAAAAACAAGTTTAAATGTCCCAATTCACAAAAAGTTATAATTAATGACTTCTCTACTGTAAGAATAAAGACCAATGTATGCAGTGCCTCACGTAACCGCAAAACAAAATGAACATGTTAAGTGACCGTGCAGAAGCATGCTTTTCATGTGCTTCACTATATGGCACGCAACACACAATTAGGAGCGGCAATACTTATACTTTCCATAGTGTTGTGTTCTGCTGTTACAGGGAACCCATAGGTAACCTAGCCTCTCACTGATAAGGGATTAAGTAAATATGTTTTTTGCAGGACTAGAGACACTTGTATAAGTGAAGGGAATGGAGGGTCAATAGTTCAAGACTGAAGATGTAAACCATTGGAAAAAGGCTATAAAAACTTGTAAACTCGATTGTTAGCTTAAAGGGGTACTCTGCCCCTAGACATCTTATCCCCTATCCAAAGGATAGGGGATAAGATGTCAGATCGCCAGGGTCCCGCTGCTGGGGAACCCCGGGATCCCCGCTGTGTCACCGCGCTATCATTACTGCACAGAGCGAGTTCGCTCTGTGCGTAATGACGGGTGATACAGGGGCCGGAGCATCGTTACGTCATGGCTCCGCCCCCTCAATACATGTCTATTGTATTGAGGGGGTGAGCCAAGATGTCACGCTGCTCCGTCCCCTGTATCCTTTGGATAGGGGATAAGATGTCTAGGGGCGGAGTACCCCTTTAAACATGACTATGGGATTCTTCAAGGAAAATCATGTTTTATAATAAATTCCCCTTCCTGGATCCTCCCACTGCCCTATCTTCAGCAGCAGATCAGCACACAAACTGTTCAATACAGTAGACTGTTGGCTTCCCAGCCAGTAGTCCTGTGGTAATGACATGTATGTTGCCTTTCTTTCCTTCAAGGAATGTATAAAATACATTCACATATTAATACAGAGGAGTCGGAGTCGGGGAGTCGGAAGTACAAAAAACTCCTGAGTCGGAACATTTATCTACCGACTCTACAGCCCTGGAATCATAGTCTATAAACAAAACCAACGTCAAAACCAGGAGGTAATGTCAGGGACAAAGATGCAATAAAAAGGTCAGGGGTCAATACTAGGGTCAAAACCAGGAGAGCTTGTCATAAACCAAGTCAGCAGACAAAAAGAGAACTTCTGGAGTTTTTCGTCCAATAGGCTTCTATAGGTGGAAACAAATGGCAGTACAAATGCCATGTGTGTATATATGTTGCCATTTTTTCTGGCATTAAGTCACATGATTAAAGAATCACATGACTTATAATGAGAAAATCACAGGGGATAAAACACAAAAAAAAAGTCTGCTACTGCATTATACCTATAAAAATAAGTCACTTTGTAATAGATTTCTGATTTTTTTTTTAAATACTCCTTGGTGCCTTTCTTCCAGTGGGGAAAGGGGGATGGTCATGTGATCTCTTCCGCTTATATCGCATACTATGGATCCAGCACTGTATTCCTGAACAGTGTATAGGAAGGTCACCTCTCATGTATGGGCCATACCCTAATCTTCTCCTATCCTACTCAGTACGAGATCAAGAGAACATTAGGTTGTCATGATGAAATTAGATTATGTTACAGCATGCAGTGATATTTTTCCAGCAAAATGACAAAGCGTATGTGTTGGTTAAGATGGATTCTGGAAAAGCTACAAGGCCTCTGCGAAGTGTGTGCGCTCAAGGACATTGCAATAAAGTTAAAAAAAAAAAAAAAAAAAAAAAGATACCTGCGCTCCCTCATGAGGCCACGCCCAGCTGTCTAGCGCTCTCCTCCCCTTGGAGTGTAGTTCGTCGGTGTCACTACTCTGTCCTGCACTATCGGCGCAGTCACCATGGCGACCAAGAGACCCTCGAACCGTCCTTACCACATAGTAATATTCGGGGCCTCCGGCTTCACCGGACAGTTCGTTGTGGAGGAGGTGTCCCGAGTGGCTGATGGGGAAGAATACCGGGGCCAGGAGCTCCGCTGGGCTGTAGCTGGCCGGAGCAAGAAGAAGCTAGAGGAGGTGCTGAGCTGGGCCGCCGAGAGGCAGGGTGAGTGCGGGCAGAGGCCCCTCAGAACTTCTCTGTGTACCCTGCTGTCATGTGACTCCTCTCCTGCTATTGTTCTATGTATCACTGCGCCCTGGAGTGCTTGACATGAGGAGGAACTACAAGTCTCAGCATGCAATAGTATCTTCTGTGCCGTGCTGGAGAACTACAGGTTGCAGCCAGTGGTCCTCTGCAGACCTCCATGCTGTATACCAAGCTCCTGGAGCATCCAGTAAGCGCTTACCCCATCCATCATCTGAAAACCAGTTCTGCCAGTAATGTGGCCTCATTAGACACAGCATCCAGGGTCGGGTCACACCTGACTGGACCTTCTGTGCAGGTTCTGTTCAGTTTGCCACACTATGTATGGTCTAAGATCACTAAACTACCCCATTTCCTTTATCTCTACCTGTAATGAAGAACATAACGGGGAACTCTGCAGTAATAATACACTGTACAATAATATTACACTGTATAATACACTGTACAATAATATTACACTGTATAATACACTGTACATTAATATTACACTGTCTAATACACTGTACAATAATATTACACTGTATAATACACTGTACAATAATATTACACTGTCTAATACACTGTACAATAATATTACACTGTATAATACACTGTACAATAATATTACACTGTACAATAATATTACACTGTATAATACACTGTACAATAATATTACACTGTCTAATACACTGTACAATAATATTACACTGTATAATACACTGTACATTAATATTACACTGTCTAATACACTGTACAATAATATTACACTGTCTAATACACTGTACAATAATATTACACTGTCTAATACACTGTACAATAATATTACACTGTCTAATACACTGTACAATAATATTACACTGTCTAATACACTTTACAATAATATTACACTGTCTAATACACTGTACAATAATATTACACTGTACAATACACTTTACAATAATATTACACTGTATAATACACTGTACAATAATATTACACTGTAAAATACACTGTACAATAATATTACACTGTCTAATACACTGTACAATAATATTACACTGTCTAATACACTGTACAATAATATTACACTGTCTAATACACTGTACAATAATATTACACTGTCTAATACAATAATAATACACTGTACAATAATATTACACTGTACAATAATATTACACTGTATAATACACTGTACAATAATATTACACTGTCTAATACACTGTACAATAATATTACACTGTATAATACACTGTACAATAATATTACACTGTACAATAATATTACACTGTATAATACACTGTACAATAATATTACACTGTCTAATACACTGTACAATAATATTACACTGTATAATACACTGTACATTAATATTACACTGTCTAATACACTGTACAATAATATTACACTGTCTAATACACTGTACAATAATATTACACTGTCTAATACACTGTACAATAATATTACACTGTCTAATACACTGTACAATAATATTACACTGTCTAATACACTTTACAATAATATTACACTGTCTAATACACTGTACAATAATATTACACTGTACAATACACTTTACAATAATATTACACTGTATAATACACTGTACAATAATATTACACTGTAAAATACACTGTACAATAATATTACACTGTCTAATACACTGTACAATAATATTACACTGTCTAATACACTGTACAATAATATTACACTGTCTAATACACTGTACAATAATATTACACTGTCTAATACAATAATAATACACTGTACAATAATATTACACTGTACAATAATATTACACTGTATAATACACTGTACAATAATATTACACTGTATAATACACTGTACAATAATATCACACTATAATACACTGTACAATAATATTACACTGTAAAATACACTGTATAATAATATTACACTGTAAAATACACTGTATAATAATATTACACTGTCTAATACCCTGTACAATAATATTACACTGTCTAATACCCTGTACAATAATATTACACTGTATAATACACTGTACAATAATATTACACTGTAAAATACACTGTACAATAATATTACACTGTCTAATACACTGTACAATAATATTACACTGTACAATACACTTTACAATAATATTACACTGTATAATACACTGTACAATAATATTACACTGTAAAATACACTGTACAATAATATTACACTGTCTAATACACTGTACAATAATATTACACTGTCTAATACACTGTACAATAATATTACACTGTCTAATACACTGTACAATAATATTACACTGTCTAATACAATAATAATACACTGTACAATAATATTACACTGTACAATAATATTACACTGTATAATACACTGTACAATAATATTACACTGTATAATACACTGTACAATAATATCACACTATAATACACTGTACAATAATATTACACTGTAAAATACACTGTATAATAATATTACACTGTAAAATACACTGTATAATAATATTACACTGTCTAATACCCTGTACAATAATATTACACTGTCTAATACCCTGTACAATAATATTACACTGTATAATACACTGTACAATAATATTACACTGTAAAATACACTGTACAATAATATTACACTGTCTAATACACTGTACAATAATATTACACTGTCTAATACACTGTACAATAATATTACACTGTCTAATACACTGTACAATAATATCACACTGTCTAATACACTGTACAATAATATCACACTGTCTAATACACTGTACAATAATATTACACTGTCTAATACACTGTACAATAATATCACACTGTCTAATACACTGTACAATAATATTACACTGTCTAATACACTGTACAATAATATTACACTGTCTAATACACTGTACAATAATATTACACTGTCTATTACACTGTACAATAATATTACACTGTCTAATACACTGTACAATAATATTACACTGTCTAATACAATAATATTACACTGTACAATAATATTACACTGTACAATAATATTACACTGTATAATACACTGTACAATAATATCACACTGTATAATACACTGTACAATAATATTACACTGTAAAATACACTGTATAATAATATTACACTGTAAAATACACTGTACAATAATATTACACTGTAAAATACACTGTACAATAATATTACACTGTCTAATACACTGTACAATATTACACTGTCTAATACACTGTACAATATTACACTGTCTAATACACTGTACAATAATATTACACTGTATAATACACTGTACAATAATATTACACTGTCTAATACACTGTACAATAATATCACACTGTCTAATACACTGTACAATAATATTACACTGTATAATACACTGTACAATAATATTACACTGTATAATACACTGTACAATAATATTACACTGTCTAATACACTGTACAATAATATCACACTGTCTAATACACTGTACAATAATATTACACTGTCTAATACACTGTACAATAATATTACACTGTCTAATACACTGTACAATAATATTACACTGTATAATACACTGTACAATAATATTACACTGTAATACACTGTACAATAATATTACACTGTATAATACACTGTACAATAATATTACACTGTATAATACACTTTACAATAACATTACACTGTATAATACACTGTACAATAATATTACACTGTATAATACACTTTACAATAACATTACACTGTATAATACACTGTACAATATTACACTGTATAATACACTGTACAATAATATTACACTGAGCATGTGTAGAGCAGCAGAGGTGTCGCCCCTTACTGGTGCCAAATTGGCATGTTGGAGCCGCTCCCCTGAATCTTTGCCCTGCCTGCTACCCAAGAGATTCATGGGAGCGGCTCCAACCTGTCATTAATAATGCTTCTCTTTATATAACAGATAAGGATATAGCAATGCTTTGCTACAAATGAGCCAGGATGGGTTCTGTGTAAAATCAAAGGCACATCGTCTTATTCAGGAGCTGTGATCCTTAACATTTAGCCTGCAGCTGTCTCTCCCAATGCCTCTGTACTCATCAAATCATATGTGTGTTCTGAATAGAGAGAATGGTTAAAGGGGTACTCCAGCATCTAAATCACCTGGGATTGCTTCATGTACAGCAGCAGGGCCTTAGAGGTTGCCCCCCTCCCCATGATAACTTATCCCTTATCTTTTGGATAGGGGAAACATTGTTAAATGTTGGAGTACCTCTTTAAGCAGCTGCCAGACTCCTCTCTGAAGACAAAAGGACCAGACAATTGAAATCAAACACGTCCGATCCAACATCATCTCTGCCCCCACATCATCTGTCAGATGAACCTCTGGAGGTCCAATATATTCACCGGTGATTGGACATACTGAATTTGGCATGTTCAAATGTATATGGAGGCTTAAAACATACCTGGCAATTACAAAAACTTTTCACATATCCTAGGAAGGAGAAGTGTGGTCTGTCCCAGCTCTTTGTCAGTGACACCTGGATGGCTCCATAGACTTGCAATGAAAGTCTGTCCTGGTCATACGGAGCACGGATTTCTCTCTACTAAGTCTCGTGATAGGTTGGGGTTTGAACACTCAACCATAACTGATCATATGAAAGTTTTTTTTTCTAAATGACAGGTATGCTTTAAAGGGGACTGCCAGGGAAATGTAGAAGATTAGTACAAACATTAAAAGAAAAAAAGCTGGTATACTTACCTCCCCCGACGCAGCAGCAGTCAGATCTTCTAGTCCCCACTTTTTTTTTTTTTTTTTTTTCCAATAACTTCCCACAAAGTTTTGTGACTGGCTAAATGTTGAACCGGATGTCATTGGAAGGAGAAAGGACAGGAGCACAGCAGGAACTGGAAGATCTGACATGTGCAGTGGCAGGGGAGGAAAGTATATCTGTTTTAATGCAGGAGGAATCATGTTCCATTCCATGACCCATTGGTCAATATTCTCCTTATCATTGATTTGCTGACAGTGCAGTTCTCTGGTGAGGGGAGTCCTGCACAATGATTTTCCAATAGTAAAAGGAATTAGAACAACTAGGGCTTGGCCATCTCCTCAAGGGCCCCATAGCAGCAGAATAGTCTGTATCTATGGTATGTACGCCCTTGTGGTTGTGTGCATTAGCCCTCACTGGATGTCCTTTTTAGCAGATTTGGAGTATATGCACATGGCCTACCTACAGATGTTTTTCTGCACAATTATTTGTATTAGAGGAAAAAAAAAAAGCTCTGTATACCTCCAATACCATACAGTGACTGCCCCATGTGCAAGAATGGGATCTTTACTACATTATATGGCTGTATACACAATGCTGCAGACCACCTTACCAAATGACATTCTCATCCCTGCTGCATGTGGACAGTGTTTACACTAGTGTTTCCCAATCAAGGTGCTTCCTACCTTTGCAAAACTAAGACTCTGCATGCTGGGTATTGTAGTTTTACAACAGCTGGAGGCACCCTGTTTGGGATCACTGGCTTACATATTGCTTGCTGTTTCTTCTGTCTGTAACCATTGAGAAATGCCAGTCATCATCAGGGCACAGTACGGTATTTTTAAGCTGTGTAACCTTTGTACATCTAAAGAAAAGTCCTAATCTCTGTGCCAGTCACCACTTCTATCCATTATTCATTTGTAGGAAAGCCACAGCTGAAGTCCATTGATATTCTAGTATGTGACATTAATGATGCCCCCTCCCTTGCTGATATGTGTAAGAAGGCCACTGTTGTTCTCGACTGCGTGGGACCAGTAAGTATCCTCAAACTGTACAAAGCCGGTCAGTGTGCACCATTCACTACATTTTTCCTCTAACCTACATTCTTTGATACAAAATATCATTTTGAAACTAAAACCTGAAAATATGTCTCATAAAACCCCAGGCTCTGTTCACACCTGTCATAGACATGTGCCAGATCTTTAGATATTTAATGATTTAATACTGCACATTTTACTAACGGATTTCATGTCCCTGTTATGGTTCAAATGCCATGATCAGTATTGATCGCGACATTTGAGGGGTTTATGGTGGGGATCAGCGTGATCAGCAGCCGGGACCCGCTGGGCATGAAGTGATCACAGCTTCTGCGGTCACTTCATGTAAAGGACGTACATTTACATCCATTTTCCTTAAGGGGTTAAGAGTTTTCTGGCTAAAAAATCATTTAAATATTTCTGTCCTGAATTGTAGTGTCAGGTTATCCATCTGTTTTAGAGGGGTTTTCATGGAAAAATAAATGTATTTTAAATGCCTTCCTGTGTATTCATGCATATTGTCCATGCTGTGGTTCTCTTCTTCAGACAAAATTAACCCCTTAATCACAATGGACGTAAATGTACGTCATGGTGCGGTGGTACTAAACGTACCATGACGTACATTTATGCTCTGCCATGACCGCAAGCATCGGTCCAGTGCTTGCGTCTTGCGCGGCAGGTCCCGGCTGCTATCAGCAGCCAGGGACCCGCCGGTAATGGGGGACATCCGCAATCGCGCTGATGTCCGCCATTAACCCCTCAGATGCCATTAACAATACAGATCACGGCATCTGTGGCAGTCCGGTACTTTAAATGGATGATCGGATCACCCGCATCGCTGCCGCGGGGATCCGAACATCCAGCATGGCAGCCGGAGGTCCCCTCACCTGGCTCCGGCCGTCTCCTGGGGTCTTCTGCTCTGGTCTGATATCAAGCAGCTCAGCTCAGTACTTAGCTCACAATTTGGCGGCCAGATAGTTTGGACCATCCCACCACGATAAGGTGACCTCATTGGGACGGACCCTACACTGAGAATATGCCTCTGTGCAATCAGTTTAACAGGCTTGCAAGGTCTGAGACATCCAGCACCTAATAGAGATGGGTGGGGTGCAAGAGCCAACATGGAGGTAGCCACTCCCCCATATGTATAACACAAACAAGGATAAGTTGGCCAGCACATACTGGTACCGAAACTACTGCATGGACCTGGCATACAGGTGCACTCTGCTAGGCTGAATATACATAAACAGGAGAAAACAGCAGCACACTGCTAGCACAAAGATACAGATAAAACATGAAATGCTATACTGCTACAATGCAAAAAATGCAAAAATGAGGTACTTAGCTCACAATTTGGCTGCCAAATAGTGACAAAAAAAATGTATAAAAATTTAAAAATACTGATAAAAACTACAGATCATGGCGCAAAAAATTAGCCCTCATACCGCCCTGTATACGGAAAAATGAGAACGTTTTATAGGTGGTCAAAATAGGGCAATTTCAAACATACTAATTTTGTTAAAATAGTTTGATTTTTTTTTCAGCGCTACAATTATAAAAAGGCATATAACATGGGTATCATTTTAATCGTATTGACCCACAGAATAAAGAAAACATGTCATTTTAACCGTAAAGGGTACAGCGTGAAAACAAAACCTTCCAAAATTTGCTAAATTGCAGTTTTCTTTTAAAATTTTCCCACATAAATAATATTTTTGTTGTGCCGTACATTTTATGGTAAAATGAGTGATGTCATTACAAAGTAAAATTGGTGATGCAAAAAACAAGGCCTCATATGGGTCTGTGGATGGAAATATAAGAGTTAAGACTTTTAGAAGGCGAGGAGGAAAAAAAAAATGCAAAAATTAAATTGGCCTGGTCCTTAGGGGGTTAAATGGAATTATGAAATGCTAAAGTTAACCCCATCCTGCTCCATGTACATTCACATTATAGGAACTATGCAGTTCCCACAAGTTAAATATGTAAATGTACAACAAATTAATGCTCAAGAAGCTGTGTCTGCTTCATCACTTGCGGCTGTCTGCTGGATACCTCATCACTCACACTGAATGGAACGGTGTTTGAGACAGCATATTTGTGGTCACGTGACATGCGCACCCAACCCAGGAACCAATGGTAGGGGGCGGGTGTGCGCGTGTCAGCTTATGGAGTTGTCTTAGTCTAGCACTGGAAAGTGCTGAGTCATGTAAGCAAAACACAAACTATGGCACTACAGCAGGTTGATTGAGAAGCCAGGAGCATGCACAGAGCCCTGCTCATTTTACCCACACTTCCTGTATTTTGGCTCTGCATAGAGACACAAAGGCAATAGGGACACAACAGCATTTATTTTACCAAAAATATACACATTCTTTCCACGGCAAAACACAGAATTTGGCACTACACCTGGAGCGTGTCATGTAGCCTCAGTGAACAGCACAGATCCCTTATTTTCCGACCACGCTTTCTGTATGTTGTCTCTTCACAGTTACTGCAGGGACAAGGCAGTATTTTTTCACCACAAATACACACATTAATACAAAAATGGTACAGATAAAAACTGCAGATTTTGAGGACAATTTTGAGTTGTGGAGATGGAGATGTCCGGCAAAAATAAACGTATTCCCCTATCCACAGGTTAGGGGATAAGTAGCTGATCGTGGGGTGTCCGAGCGCTGGAACCCCCCCCATTACTTGGATGGGACCCTGGCGCTCACTGAGGAGCTTCTCGCCCTTTTGGCTAAGATCAAGTGTAGTATCTGTTCTTATCAGTGAGCCAATCTCTCACTGATGTAGAATGGAGGCTGCATGGAGGGGACAGGTGTACCAGGACGTTTTGGGATTGGTGCCACAACACCAGTTCAATGGCTGCCCCAATGAGACCTGTTCCTTCCGGGTCTGGTCATTGGGCCAGCGGGGTCTAGAGCCGGGTCCATCTGTGCATCGGGAGTGGTGACTCTGAAGTACCTAAATTCACTAGGGATAGCTTCACTGAGTGAAAGCACTGGAACTTACCATTTTTACCTTTTGGCACTTCACCTCCTGATTGCCGGTGTGAGGTGGTTTTTTGCGCCCCGTGAATCCTTGCGTCGGCTCCTCCCCCAGCCCTCCGAAGATTTCCGAAGCTAGAGCTGGGGGACTGCAGAGCAAGGGGAGAGAGAAGTACACGCTCCCTCCTTCCTCTCCCCTCCCTGAGCTCAGGACGGACGTAGATCTCCACGGGGAGAAATACACGCCCCCTCCCTCATCTCCCCTGCTTGAGCTCTGTCTGTTTTTACTGTACACGGACTGGGGATTCATACACTGCAGGGACTGGGAATAAATCTCTGACTGGGGATGATTTCTATGTGAGGAGGAGGGGGTCCCTGTTATGTGTGTGTGTATGCTGGGAGTTGTAGTCCCTGTTAGGTGTGTGTGTATGCGGGGAGTTGTAGTCCCTGTAAGGTGTGTGTGTGTGTATGCTGGGAGTTGTAGTCCCTGTTAGGTTTGTGTGTGTATCCTGGGAGTTGTAGTCCCTGTAAGGTGTGTGTATGCTTGGAGTTGTAGTCCCTGTTAGGTGTGTGTATGCTGGGAGTTGTAGTCCCTGTTAGGTGTGTGTATGCAGTTGTAGTCCCTGTTTGGTTTGTGTGTGTATGCTGGGAGTTGTAGTCCCTGTTAGGTGTGTATGCTGGGATTTGTAGTCCCTGATAGGTGTGTGTGTATGCTGGGAGTTGTAGTCCCTGTAAGGTGTGTGTATTCTGGGAGTTGTAGTCCCTGTTAGGTGTGTGTATGCTGGCAGTTGTAGTCCCTGTTAGGTGTGTGTATGCTGGGAGTTGTAGTCCCTGTTAGGTGTGTGTATGCCAGTGGTTCCCAAGCAGGGAATGCTGGGAGTTGTAGTCCCTGTTAGGTGTGTGTATGTTGGGAGTTGTAGTCCCTGTTAGGTGTGTGTATGCTGGGAGTTGTAGTCCCTGTTAGGTGTGTGTATGCTGGGAGTTGTAGTCCCTGTTAGGTGTGTGTATGCTGGGAGTTGTAGTCCCTGTTAGGTCTGTGTGTGTATGCTGGCAGTTGTAGTCCCTGTAAGGTGTTTGTATGCTGGCAGTTGTAGTCCCTGTAAGGTGTGTGTATGCTGGGAGTTGTAGTCCCTGTTAGGTGTGTGTATGTTGGGAGTTGTAGTCCCTGTTAGGTGTGTGTGTGTGTATTCTGGGAGTTGTAGTCCCTGTTAGTTGTGTGTATGCCTGTGTTTCCCAACCAGGTAATGCTGGGAGTTGTAGATTTGCAACACCTGGAGGCACCCTGGTTGGGAAACACTGGTGTATGCCCTGTAGAGGTGTAGTTAGTGTACTGTGTATAACGCAGGTTTCCTCGGGATGCAAGGGGGAGGATGGACTGCACGGGCTGGCTTCTACTTTTTCATGGGGTGTTCATTAGCCCCTTACAGAGGACGTAGAAATGCATGGGGTTTGTACAGGACATGGAAATCACTGTATGAACCCTGTGCATTTAAATGTTAGCATTCATACAGGGAAGCAGAGATGCACAGGGTTCATACAGGGAAGCAGAGATGCACGGGGTTCATACAGGGAAGCAGAGATGCACGGGTATGATACAGGGAAGCAGAGATGCACGGGGTTCATACAGGGAAGCAGAGATGCACGGGGTTCATACAGGGAAGCAGAGATGCACGGGGTTCATACAGGGAAGCAGAGATGCACGGGGTTCATACAGGGAAGCAGAGATGCACGGGGTTCATACAGGGAAGCAGAGATGCACGGGGTTTTTACAGTGGTCTTCATGTCAGCGTTTATTGTACTGCAGCTTTGAGA
This sequence comes from Hyla sarda, assembly GCF_029499605.1. Lineage (NCBI taxonomy): Eukaryota > Metazoa > Chordata > Amphibia > Anura > Hylidae > Hyla > Hyla sarda. The sequence continues at coordinate 318,648,927 of NC_079191.1, read as the reverse complement.
GAAAATCATGTCAGTAGGGACGTACAGGAGAAATAACACTCTAGCATGTACAGCTTCATCCAGGGGAAATTGAGAAGGAGGGGAAAACGGATTTTGGCGGCAGCCACCAATTGAAATCTACACTTGCAGAATTCTGCAAGTGTAGTTTTAGATTAAATCATTATGTGATAGCCTGGGGGAGTAGGGTATTGGGAGTGTAGCTGTGCGGTGACTAAAGGGTGTATGGTTAACCCTTGCTATTCGTAACGCCAGGGTGAGGGCTCCTCTGTAATGCTTGTCCTTTTACTGAAGATTTTATGCAAACTTCACAACAGGAACAGTCTCCTCTACAAATGCAAATTCTCTTGGAGATTGACAAAGGTTGGGACTTTAAGCAATTTAGAGTCTTTAGGATAATATGCGTTGTTCCACTGGATTTAGGGGATTTAGTTGCGGTCCAGTAGTCACGCTAGCTTTAGCGGGGATTAGTTTAGAACTCACGTTTTAGGTTCTGCTGAGGCCGTTAGCTTGTTAGGCCTAGAGTGTCCTTGAAAGTTGTGCAGATCCGTCCTGCTAGTCTGGCATCCACGAGAGCAGTAACCCAAGAGAGCGATCATTGGCATACAGCTCCCTTATATGGGCAGGGGCTGGACTAGTGCTAATTTGTCCATACTGATGTCAATCACCTTCACAGAGGATTATGGGTCCTGCTACGCTAGAAAGGTAAGTATACTATACATTGTATTAAATATACATTATTACCAAATATGTCCATGTATAAACATTACAGAATTAGAGAAGAGGAGAAGCGACTAGGGGCTGTCCCACCTGGGGGACCCTACCTAAGCGTAGTTACTCTGACTTTGGGCCCACCATACAAGGTACGGTATGCAATACGGTACCGGGACACCACAATTAACCTGTCTAGGACCAAGGGCGTACCTGTACGGCCTCAGGGTTTCCGGTCACCACCAGTAACCGGGCGGTGAACGGAACAGGATGCCTGCTGAAATCGTTCAGCAGGCATCCCATGCCAGTGCCTGAGGGGCTCCTGAGCGCCCCACATGTTGGTCATTTCAGACCGGGGATTTGTGGCGATTCCAGGTCAAATGTGTCTTCGGTGACCCAGTAAATCAGGGTGTCCGGGGCTGTCCAAGACAGCTTCGATCACCCTGAAGTGATGGGAGTGAGGTGGCGGGGGTGCCACCACACCTATCTCTGCTATTGGCCGGTCTGAAGTGACCGACCATTAGCAGATCGGGGAGGTGGCGCAAAGGTTAAAGTTCAGTTCCTCCGCTCTGCCCACCCACGGTAGTCCGGGCAGAGCGGGGGAACTGTGATGTGAGCAGCGGTGGCGGTCCCTTACCGACTGCGGGCGAGGATCCTCCTCTAGGTGTGGCGGGCGCGCGATCATGCTGTTGACGGGAGCCAGGAGGTGAGTAGTTGCCTAGCAACATCTGGAGGGCCACAGTTTGGAGATCACTGTACAGTGGTCTCTAAATTGTGGCCATCCAGATGTTGCATAACTACAACTCACAGCATGCACTGACAGACCATACATGCTGGGAGTTGTAGTTTTGCAACAGCTGGAGGCTCACTGGTGGGGAAGCACTGAGTTAGGTTCTGTTACCTAACTGGGTGCTTCCTCACCAGTGGGCCTCCAGCCCAGCTGTGGCAAAACTACAACTCCCAGCATGCACTGATAACCGAAGGGCATGCTGGGAGTTGTAGATATGCAACAGCTGGAGGTACACAAATACAACTCTCAGCATGCCCAGACAGCCATTTGCTGTAGTTATGCAAGATCTGGATGGCTACCATTTAGAGACCACTGCACAGTGATCTCCAAACTGTGGCCCTCCAGATGTTGCTAGGAAAGTACTCTCCTCCTGGCTCCCATCAACAGCACGATCGCTGCCCGCCACACTTAGAGGAGGATCACCGTACGCAATTGGTAAGGGACCTCCACCGCTGCTCACATCACAGTTCCCCCGCTCTGCCCGGACTACCGTGGGTGGGCAGAGCGGAGGAACTGAATTTTAACCCATGCGCCACCTCCACGATCTGCTATTGGTCGGTCCCTTCTGACCGACCAATAGCAGAGATAGGTGGGGTGGCACCCCCGCCACCTCACTCCTATCACTTCAGGATGATTGAACCTGTCTTTGACAGCCCTGAACATCCTTATTTACCGGGTCACCGGAGACACATATGACCTGGAATCGCCACAAATCTCCTGTCTGAATTGACCAACATGGGGGGGCTCAGGAGCCCCCCAGGCATTGGCACGGGATTCCTGCTGAACGATTTCAGCATGCATCCCGTTCCGTTCACCACCCAGTTACCGGTGGTGACCGGAAACCCTGAGGCCGTACAGGTACGCCCTTGATCCTAGACAGGTTAATGATTTATTCTAAAACTCCACTTGCAGAATTCTGCAAGTGTAGATTTCAATTGGCGGCTGCTGCCAAAATCCGTTTTCCCCTCCTTCTCAATTTCCCCTGGATGAAGCTGTACATGCTACAGAGTTATTTCTCCTGTACGTCCCTCCTGACATGATTTTCTCTCAACGCTGCAGTACAATAAATGCTGACATGAAGGCCTCTGTAAAAACCCTGTGCATCTCTGCTTCCCTGTATGAACCCCATGCATCTCTGCTTCCCTGTATGAACCCCGTGCATCTCTGCTTCCCTGTATGAACCCCGTGCATCTCTGCTTCCCTGTATTAACCCCGTGCATCTCTGCTTCCCTGTATGAACCCTGTGCATCTCTGCTTCCCTGTGTGAACCCCATGCATCTCTGCTTCCCTGTATGGACCCTGTGCATCTCTGCTTCCCTGTGTGAACCCAGTGCATCTCTGCTCTCCTGTGTGAACCCCGTGCATCTCTGCTTCCCTGTATGAACTCTGACATATAAATGCACAGGGTTCATACAGTGATGTTCATGTCCTGTACAAACCCCATTCATTTCCATGTCCTTTGTATGGGGCTAATAAACACCCAATGAAATAGCAGAAGCCAGCCTGTGCAGTTCGTCCCCCCCTTGCAGCCCGAGGAAACCTGCGTTATACACAGCACTCTAACATAACTCAGCCCAGGTTGGGATACACTGGTATAGACACACAAAAGGGACTACAACTCCCAGCATGTGTCATTCAGGAGTCTTCAGTCTGTAGTATAACACCAGCATGCTGCCTCTGTAGTCTCCTGGGAGTTGTAGTTCACCACACCTCTACAGGGCATACACCAGTGTTTCCCAACCAGGGTGCCTCCAGGTGTTGCAAATCTACAACTCCCAGCATTACATGGTTGGAAAACACAGGCATACACACACCTAACAGGGACTACAACTCCCAGCATACACACACACACCTAACAGGAACTACAGCTCCCAGCATACACACACACACCTTACAGGGACTACAACTCCCAGCATACACACACACACACACCTAACAGGGTCTACAACTCCCAGCATACACACACACCTAACAGAGGGACTACAACTTCCAGCATACATATACACACATAAAAGGGACTACAACTCCCAGCATACAAACACATAACAGGGACTACAACTCCCAGCATACACACACACACCTAACAGGGACTACAACTCCCAGCATACACACACACACCTAACAGGAACTACAGCTCCCAGCATACACACACACACCTTACAGGGACTACAACTCCCAGCATACACACACACACACACCTAACAGGGTCTACAACTCCCAGCATACACACACACCTAACAGAGGGACTACAACTTCCAGCATACATATACACACATAACAGGGACTACAACTCCCAGCATACAAACACATAACAGGGACTACAACTCCCAGCATACACACACACACCTAACAGGGACTACAACTCCCAGCATACACACACACCTAACAGGGACTACAACTCTCTGCATACATGCGCACATAACAGGGACTACAACTCACAGCACACACACACACACATAACAGGGAACCCCTCCTCCTCACATAGAAATCATCCCCAGTCAGAGATTTATTCCCAGTCCCTGCAGTGTATGAATCCCCAGTCCATCTACAGTAAAAACAGACAGAGCTCAAGCAGAGACGATGAGGGAGGGGGTCTACGGAAGGGGTGTTTGGCCATCAGGTTCCCCACCTCCCTGCAAAAACTCCTGCACGGGGACGGAACCATTTAACGGCTTTGCGAGTAGATACTCTGGTTAATGCCTAGGTGGATGCCAGGACATTTGTGGTCCCTTAGTAGCTTTGGTAAAAAGGGACATTGAACCTGGAACCTCGCAGGTGCCTTTTTGGCTGGAGGGGAAGGGTAAGGTTTGTCGGAGATGGGCTTGCGATAGATTGCATGCTTTGTGAATGTTTTTTTTAGTGTAACAAGTTTGCACTTTTTCTTGCACCTTAGGTGATTAAGAGCACTTTCTTCTGCTCTTAGATAAAGAGGAGCGCATGCTGCCTGCAGCTCCATACATTTCAATTGGAGCGCCAAAAAGACCAGAGTACAGCACTCGAGAATCATCAGCTCTCTCCTAGAAATGGAGGGCGTGGCGTCTACCAGTAGACAATATGCGCTCCTCTCTGAGAGGTCCTGTCCCAAATATCGCGGGGGTCTGAGCTCTGGGATCAGCTACTTAACCATATCCTGGGGATTGGGGATAGGTTTACTTTCACCAGAGTTCTCCTTTAAAAGGGGTACTCTGGTGGAAAACAAATTTTTTTTTTTCATATCAACTGGCTCCAGTAAATTAAACAGATTTGTAAATTACTTAAAAAAAAATCTTAATCCTTCCAGAATGTATCAGCTGCTGTATACTACAGATGAAGTTGATTTGTTCTTTTCAGTCTGACCACAGTGCTCTCTGCTGACACCTCTGTCCATGTCAGGAACTGTCCAGAGTAGGAGCAAATCTCCATAGCAAACCTATCCTACTCTGGACAGTTCCTTACATGGACTGGTGTGTCAGCAGAGAACACTGTGGTCAGACAGAGAAGAAATTCAAAAAGAAAAGAACTTCCTCTTAAGAATATAGCAGCTAAGTACTGGAAGATTAAGATAAAAAAAAAAAAAAATACAAATCTGGCACCAGTTGATTTGGAAAAAAGAGTTTTTCACCAGGGTACCCCTTTAAGTTACTTATGTTCTTACAAAACCTATATAAATTGGGGATAATTGTATTTTTTATGGACCTACAGAATAAAGATAATGGCCCTTATTTACTAAGAGTGTTGGGTTTTTTACGAATGTAAAATGATGTAGGGTTCCTCTCTAATTACTATGTTGATTCACGGATTTACAAGTCTGAAACATTTTCTAACCAGCTTCTTTTTGGTGGAAATTTCCAGCCATTTATTCATAGGATTTTCTGTGAATTCAATTGTAAATAGGGTTGTGAATCCAAGCCCCTTTTCTTGTCGACCACACCCCTTTCCTAAACGAGTACGGTTCTTTTTCGGGTTTGTATGTCTATTTTGGCACAATGCACCAAAAAATCTGATGCGGAAACAATTTGTGGTGCAAATGCACAACCTGAGAAAAGCATTCTGGTTTGCAAAAGTAAATCAGGGCCAATGTGTCATTTTTACTGAAATGGGCTCTGCATAGAAATGGAAGCCCAAAAGTTGCAAAATGGCATTTTTTTTTTTTTTCAATTTCATCTAACAAATATTTTTATTTTATTTTTGTAAAATGGGAAAATAATGTTGATTAGATTTTTTTTTATTAGTGGAGGTTTTTTTTAACAATTATTTTACAAACATTTGTAATTATTTTACTTTACACTTTTTAAGTCGCCATAATTGCAGTTCAGTTAAAGTGAAAGGAACCAAGTTGTTATACCACACATGACTTGAGAACACATGTGGAGCTGTTTTTTTTTTTTTTATTTGTAAGGAATTAGCTCTATTTTTCTATTCCTGGATAACCCCTATAAGCTTTTAGTGTCAGGTCTGATAGCAGACCCTTGTGTCTAGGCTGTTTTCTATTGCTGTCTGTGGAAATTCCATGCCATCGTGCTTCATGTTCTGCCCACCCCTGTTATGTACTGGATATGACTAGCTACCACCTATTGTGTAATAGGTGTGAAGCAACACTGCCCCATGGTTCACTTGCCTTATCTGATGATATAACTGGAGAGTTTTGTAACTATTTCTAATCAGTCGTTCTGAGTTGACACTATGGTGGGCAAAGTTCTTCTACAGATCAGATACATAGAGTGCAAGAGGTTATTCTTTAAGATTAGTGATGTCCTTTCATACAACATATTGGCCCTGATTTACTATGGGTGGAGTGTAGGTTTCTTTGTGGGTTTTAATTCCCTACAATTTTTATCCCACAATATTTACTAAGGTTTCCCTACATTTTACACTTTCCCTACATTTTCTTTTTCACATTTTCTGATCTGTGGGGTTTTTCCTCGGCTCAAATTCACTACATTTTCTGTGGAAACTGTGGAAATGTTGTTTTTTTTGTGAAAATGTCGGGAACAAGCCCCTTTTTCTGTGACCACGCCCCCTTTTGACAATGACCATGCCCCTTTTTCAGGTCTTTGTAAAATGGAGAGTTAATCTGGTTTTTCTCATTTCTGGCACACATTCTGGCGCCACAATCTAGCGCACAACTTGACAAAACATGTCAGGTTTGTAATAGTAAATGGGGGCCATTGTGTAAATCTGAGCTGAAAGAGAGATGCCGGTGCTGGTGAGAGGTTATAGAAGCTAAATACTAAGTAACCTAGCAAGTACATTGTGCCAGTGTAAAAGTGCATAAGAGAGGCAGTGAGCGAGCACACCCCCCGTTGTGAACATGTGAGTATAGCTTTCTATTTTACTATTGCACGGATCCCTCAACATACAATGGATTCAAGTAGGGATCACTGTATATATCACAGTGAGGGATCACTGTATATATGTCGCAAGTTGGCCCTCAAGTCGCATGTGAGGAGGAAGTGCCCCCAGCACACCCCCTCCATGCGAGGCCCTCTCAATCTCTGCAACGGTCAGAATTTAGGCCTCAAATTAGCATGGATCGCTCGGACTCCTGAACTCTCGTATTTAAAGGCAACAATTCATGTCCACATATGGGGTATTTCTGTAGTCAGGAGAAATTGCATTACTTATTTTTGGGGGCTTTTCATCTTTTACCACTTGTGAAAATGAAAAATTGGGGGCTACACCAGCATGTTAATGTAAAAAAATATATATTTTTTTTACTCTTACATGCTGGTGTTGTCCCATATTTTTTATTTCTACAAGTGATAAAAGGAGAAAAGACCCTCAAAATAAGTAATGCACTTTCTCTCGGGTTCAGAAATACCCCATATGTAAACGTAAAATGCTCTGGCACACAACAAGGCTCCGGAGTGAGAGCGCACATGTACATTTGAGGCCTAAATTTGTGATTTCCACAGGGGTTGCTGATAGTTACAGCGGTTCTGACATAAATGCAAAAAAATAAAAATAAAAACACCCACATGTGACCCCATTGTGGAAGCTACACTCCTCACGAAACGTGACAAGGGGGGGGGGGGGTATATTGAGCCTTAACACCCCACAGGTGTTTGACAAATTTCCGTTAAAGTTGGACGTGAAAATGAAAAATTTTATTTTGTTCACTAAAATGCTGGTGTTACCCCAAGTTTTTCATTTTCACAAGAGATAATAGGAAAAAGCCCTCCACAATTTCTTCTGAGTATATAAATACCCCATATGTGGATGTAAAGTGCTCTGCTGGCGAACTACAGGGCTCAGAAGAGAAGGAGCGCCATTGGGCTATTGGAGAGAAAATGTATCCGGAATTGAAGGCCACGTGTGTTTACAAAGCCCCCATGCTGCCAGAACAGTGGACACCCCCACATGTGACCCCATTTTGGAAACTGCACCCCTCAAGGAATGTAATAAGGGGTGCCATGAGTATTTACACCCCACAGGTGTTTTTTGAACAGTGGGCCATGAAAAATTTGCACTACTGATCCAAAGATCTGTCAGATGCCAGTGGGGTGTAAATGCTCACTGCACCTCCTATTACATTCCCTTCTTACACCCCTTATTACATTCCTTATTACATTGGGGTCACATGTGGGGATCCACTGTTCTGGCACCATAGGGGCTTTGTAAATGCACATGGCCCCCAACTTCCATTCCAACCAAATTCTCTCTCCAAAAGCCCAATGGCGCTCCCTCTCTTCTCAACATTGTAGTTTGCCCACAGAGCACTTTACATCCACATATGGGGTAATTCCTTACTCAGAAGAAATAGTGTTACACATTTTGGTGGGCTTTTTCTCCTATTACCCCTTGTGAAAATGAAAAATTTGGGTTTTAGTGAAAAAAATCTTATTTTTCATTTTCACGTCCAACTTTAATGAAAATTCGTCAATCACCTGTAGGGTGTTGAGGCTCACTATACACCTTGTTACATTTCTTGAGGGGTGTAGTTTTCCAAATAGTGTGCCATGTGTTTTTTTTTTTTTTGCTGTTCTGGCACCATGGGGGCTTCCGAAATGCCCCTCAAAAACCATTTCAGCAAAATTCGCTCTCCAAAAGCCCATTGTCGCTCCTTCCCTTCTGAGCCCTCTAGTGCGCTCGCAGAGCACTTTACATCCATGTATGAGGTATTTCCTTACTCAAGAGAAATTGGGTTACATATTTTGGGGGGCTTTTTCTCCTTTTACCTCTTGTAAACATGAAAAAAAAATGGGTCTACAAGAACCTGTTAGTGTAAAAAATGAAGAAATTGTGAATTTTCTCCTCCAATTTTCTTCTTTTCCTGTGAAACACCTAAAGGGTTAACAAACTTTCTGAATGTCATTTTAAATACTTTGACGGGTGCAGTTTTCATAATGGGGTCCATTTTTCTAACAAAGAACCTCAAATTAACTTCAAAACTGAACTAGTATCTGAAAAATTTAGATTTTGAAATTTTCGTGGAAAATTGCTGCTAAAATTGAAGCCCTCTTATGTCTTTAAAAAGTAGAAACTTGTCAACTTTATGATTCCAACATAAAGTAGACATATTGTATATGTGAATCAATATATCATTTATTTGGCATGTCTATTTTCCTTACAAGCCGAGGGTTTCAAAGTTAGAAAAACGCAACATTTTCATGATTTTGGAATTTTTCACCAAGAAATTAAGTTTTGACGAAAATTTACCACCAACTAAAGTAGAATATGTCACAAAAAAACTTTCTCGGAATCAGAATGAGAGGTAAAAGCATCCTAGAGTTATTAATGCATAAAGTGACAGTGGTCAGATGTGCAAAAAGGGGCTCAATCCTTAAGGTGAAAATATGCTGCATCCTTAAGGGGTTAAACTTACAGTGTGCCTAATTACTGTATAATCACATTCCCGCCTGTTGCCCGGTTATCTTCTAGCGCTGTCACAGCACAAAGCAGGGACATGCCATTCCATTCCCTGCTGCTCATTTCCGTACTGGAAAGAGATGAGCAGCCAGGAATGGAAGGACCTGTCCCCCCTGTGCGCTACTTCATTCATTCACCGCCGCCGGTTCCCGACATGTCTCCGCTGCTGCCCTGCTCCAAGTGCAATCAGAACGCTCAGCGAGGACATGTCAATCTATTCCCCACTGCTCATCTCCGTACCCGATGTCGGGCGGCGGTGGGGAATGATTGAAGCAGCGCAAAGGGGGGACAGGTCAGGTACCGTCGGTGACGGGTAATAGAGCGCTATAACAGTGCACAGGGGAGACAGGTCCCTCCATTCTCTGCTTCCCCTCTCTGTCAGTGAGCAGTAGGGAATGGAATGGCATGTCCCTGCTGTGCGCTGTGACAGCACTACAAGATGACCGGGCAGCAGGCGGAGGCGGAGGGGGGGGGGGGGGGTAATTATACATATACACTTGGGGGGAATAAAATTAATATACATAAGTCAGGTGATTATACAGTAATTAGGCACACTGTAGGTTTAAAAACCCTGCCGGGAGCACTGAATGGCTCCTCCGTACCGGCCATTCAAGGCTCCTGGCGAGGAATTTAAGAATGAAAGTAGAAATACATCGTACTTCGCAGGGGAGTGGAGCATGCCGCCCACTCCCCTGTTTAATAACTTCTGATCGTGGGGGCATGGCCTGGATGCGCATGGTGGAGGACGCTTGATTTGTGAGCTGCGTCTGAATCCGTTATACTAGCAGCACACACAGACTATAACTTACCAAAATCGCTTCCAGCTGTGGCTGTCCTGGGTTGTGATACGGCATGGCTCGCACGAAAAAGGGGAAGAAAAGCCTGATAAAGCTGACCCAGTTCTTCCCTGCTGCGGACTCACAAGATGACACTGGCGGCCTGTCTGCTGCTGGCGTGACTATCGCTTCCCCTCAAGGGAGCTCCCCAGTCTCCAGAACGACTCATTCTCCGAGCGGAGCCTCCTCTCCGAACTCCGAGGGCTCAGTACCCACGAGCTCACCGCTACACTGCCTGCCGGCCTCTCAGGGGGAATCACCTACCTCAGCTTCACAGTGGCCCGCTGCGACCTCCAGCTCCTCGCCTTGCGGCCTGGCCGCAGCACTCACGGAGGCAGCCTTGCTTGCTGTGGCGGCAGACCTCACTTCCACCAGTAGAAGCGAAATCAGAGCGGCGGTGTCCAGCATTCAGCAGGAGCTTCTCTCCCTTGGGTCCCGCACCTCGCACGTGGAGAAAAAAATGGGGGAACTTACCTCTGCTCACAACACAGTAGTGGACAGTGTTACTGCTCTAGAGGGCGAGGTGGCGGCTCTCCGCTCATTGTACAGCTGAGTCATATGCTATGTCGTGCCTGTTCTGTTTTCGCTAGAGGTACACTGCCGCTACTGTTCTCTCCCCCATTATTCTGGGTTTTCAAATTGCCTCATTGAATGTTAAGGGTCTCAATTCCCCTTACAAGAGGCCTCTCGTATGGGCCGCAGCTAAGCGTTTGGGTGCGGATATTTTGTGTTTGCAGGAAACACACGTGTCGGAGCTAGACTCCACCACAGGGCCTTCCCTCATATTTTTTTCTCCCACGCTACTCATAAAAAACGGGGGGTTGCCCAAACACTATTGCAGTTTCGGATGTAGTGGTGGAGACGGACAGTGGCGGCAGATTGCTTGCTCAATGCAGTTGCGTATACCTTAGTAGTAGTTTATGCTCCAAATAGGAAGCAACATGCCTTTATTAAACATGCACTTAATAAGGTGGCGAGCTCCGGTGCCTCTCCTCGTCTTCTTATGGTGGGCGATTTTAATGCTACATTATGGCCGTCTATGGACTCTACCTCCTTGACTGGTTGCGCTGAGCCTACTCCTATTTTTCACACTATCTCCCGTAGAGAACTGTTCGATGTCTGGAGAATGCATCATCCTATTAGCCGAGATTCAACATATTTTTCCCACCCCCATTCCGTATATACCCGCATAGATTTTTTTTTTTTTAGTCCTCCGCTCTGTTTCGAACCCTCAAATTCACACGATCACTTGGTCGGACCATGCACCTATTACCCTTAAGATAGAGGAGCACAGCTCCTCCCCGAGTAAGTCATTATGGCGTGCTAGCCCGTATGTCCTCCAGCACTCGACGTACCTCCCCAAATTACGAGAGGCTATCACCTCCTTTTTTGATTGCAATGTGGGGTCGGTAGGGAATGTGTCCACATTGTGGTGCGCATTAAAGGCCACCATTAGATGCGCAATTATTAGTCAGTCTGCCCACCACGGAAGACAAGTGAGAAAAAAATGGCTTACCTTATAATTGGAGCTTGCTGATCTACACAGGCGCAATAAAGGGTTGTCTCCTCTCCCCCCCCCCCCCCCTTCTATTTACCCTTGTCATGGAACCCTTTGCTGAAAAAGTCAGAAGCAACCCCTCCATAACTGGGATTAAGGTTGGTGGAATTGAACACAAAATTAGTCTCTTTGCTGATGACGTCCTGATCGTGTTGACTCACCCTCTTGTTTCCCTACCTTGTGTATTCTCTCTTATTGACCTATTTAGCGCTGCCAGTCTTTATAAACTCAACATCTCCAAATCCACTTTCCTTCCCTTACAACTAGAGCCTGCTGACTGACATTCAATCCTTTTTGGGCCGTTATCTCTTCCAATGGGCTTCCACTGGTTTCACCTATCTCGGTGTCTTCCTTACTCCTTCTGCCTCTGCTCTTGTCCCTTTTAATCTTTCTAAACTAATCACCCAGCTTTCCAGAGACATCACACGATACTCCCGCATTCCTCTCTCCTGGTCCGGTCGTATTGCTGTAGCGAAAATGTTTCTACTGTCTAGTATACTTTACCTGTTTCGTAACTTACCGGTCAAATTCCCACTTGCGTCAATTAGACGTCTTCAATCACATCTCATGACTTATATGGCAGGGGCGGCGGGCAAGAGTGTCGGCCAGATTGCTTTACCTTCCGACCACATTGGGGGGCCTGAGTTGTCCTGATTTACTTAACTACTGCAGGGCAGCTCACCTAGTTGGTCTTCACCAATGGTGGAAGCCTAATTCAGATGCTGCATGGATTACTATGGAAACGGTCATAAATGAGGTCCCCTCCTTGCATCTTTTACTGTGGAAAATGGCAATCACCAAATCCCCTATTCCATCCTTTAGCCCAACTGTCTCTGCTAGTCTCGATATCAGGCTCTTTGCCTTATCTTCCCATCTCCTTTCCCTGACTTCTTTTTCCTCCACTCCTCTTTCTGTTCTTTCTCTCCTCCACCCTCATGTCTAATTTTCCAATTAGTCTGAGAGGGGTATCGAATGCCTGGGGGATATTTGTAGTCAGGGGGCTCTATTACCTTTTTGATGACATTAGGGCTCGATTTTTGATATCTCCACAAGATTTCTATGAATATCTCCAGTTACGCCATCTTTTATCTTATCACACCTGGCCTGACAATGTGGGGGACATGCTGTACACATCGCATTTCAATAGTCATACAGGTACGAAAGGAGGGGTTTCAGTAGCTTATCGTTCCTTACAACGTAGGTCTGCTCCTGCATCGTTTCCTTTTCAATCATCCTGGGAAAAAGACTTGGGTACCTCTATTAGCAAAGATCAGTGGTCCTCTATCTATGCTCTACCATTTCAGCTGTCTAAATGTTCTATCTTTGTGGAGTCTTCACGAAAGCTATTATATCGATGGTATTATACCCCTGACCGTTTGGCTCCCATATACCCTGCTTCCGACCCAACGTGTTGGAGGTGTGGCCATCAACTGGTGGACTTGCCCAATTATTGCTCCATTCTGGAACTCTATTTTTGAAATACTTTCACAAACTTTTCATTTGCCTGTACCCCAAAGTCCAGGCATGGCATTGATCTCCCTCTATCTTCAGGATCTCCCATAAAACTCTCGCACCATTGCCTTCCACGTGTTCACAACCGCATGTACCCTCATTACCACCTTATGGAAATCTGCAGAGGTCCCCGATATCCATCACTTGGTGGCGAAAGTGGACTTTTCTTGTTCTATGGAACGGTTAGTGGCAGCCCGCACAGGAAAAGAACTGCAATTAATTCAACGGTGGGACAGATGGCTGCACTCTGGATTCAGCAAAGCCACCTGAGAACATTGTTTCCTGATCCAGAGGACATAACACCTCTATCTCTGTCTTTAAGATTTCGTTATTTGGATATTCGTAGTTGATACCTCAAAGCTAATTTTGCTAGAGTTTTTTTTAATGTCCAGTCGGCATATGCACATTTCTTTCGGGTGTACTACTGTTTATGTTTTTATTTTATGTTTTCAGTCCGTTCCCTCTTCCCTAACTCTCCCCTTGCTCCCTCCCCCCCTCTCTCCCTTCCCCTCCTGATTCCCAATTTCCCTCACTTTTTTGTTTGCTTTATAATTTTGTACTGCTGTTCTGTTATCTTGGGCATTGCATGCCTATTTGTATGTATTATTTTTATCTTTATTCTCCAATAAAAAGAAGTTTCGATAAAAAAAATAAAAATTACTTCTGATCACATCGGGTCTCAGAAGTGAGACCCAGTGCGATCAATCCTTCAGCCGCTGTACTTCAACCCCCATCATGGAACGGAGTATGTTCCATGATGGTGTAGTAGTACAAACACTAATGTAGCCTCCCTAGCTACCGGCAGACTCCCGCAGCTGGGGAACTACTACTCCCATCATGGAAAGGAGTCTGTTCCATGATGGGAGTAGAAGGAGTCCCTCAGCACTGCAGGAGTCTGCTGATGTCACCTCTTCTCAGAAGTAATAACGGATATTATAAACCATGTCCAAACGGATGACATTAACCCCTTAAGTACGAGCGCCATAAATGTACGGCGCTGCTAAGAAGTTCTTAGCGCACATCGCCGTACATTTACGGCGCAGCTTTCCTTGATCACCGCATCTCTGGAAAGCCCCATTCACCCTTACCCAGCAGGAGTGAGGTGGCACCGGTGCCACCTCACGATCATGTGGTTGATCGGTCGGAATGACCGACCAATCACGGACCTGCTGGGAACAGCGATTGGAGCGGAGATCGGCGCCGGCAAGTGTCTCCTACCTTGCCCTGGTCCGACGGGGGTCCCCTCATGTGCGGTGGCGGCGACAGGAGCAGCAGGATCGTACCCGGCGGCAGGATACAGCATGAGGCGAGGCCTGTTCACCTCCTACTGTTGCTTAGCAACAACCCGCAGCATACAAAGCCATAGGGCATGCTGGGAGTTGTAGTTTTGCAACAGCTGGAGTTCCAACTACAACTCCCAGCATGCCCTTTGGTAGTCTGTGCATGCTGGGGGTTGTAGTTTTGCAACAGCTGGAGGCACACTTTTTCTAAGAAAAAGTGTGCATTCACAGTTTCATAACTACAACTCCCAGCATGCACAGACTACCAAAGGGCATGCTGGGAGTTGTAGCAGTGTGCCTTCAGCTGTTGCAAAACTACAGCTCTCAGCATGCCCTTCGACTGTCAATGCATACGGATTGTTGCAGTTTTGCAACAGCTGGAGACAGATTGGTTGTGAAACACTCTGTTACCTAACTCAGTGTTTCGCAACCAATGTGCCTCCAGCTGTTACATAACTACAACTCCCAGCATGTATGGTCTGTCAGTGCATGCTGGGAGTTGTAGTTGTGCAACAGCTGGAGGTTCCCCCCTCCCCATGTGAATGTACAGGTTACATTCACACGGGTGGGTTTACAGCAAATTTTCTGCTGCAAGTTTGAGATGCGGCAAATTTTCTGCCACAGCTCAAACTCCCAGCTCAAACTAACTGTAAATCTGATCGTGTTAATGTACCCTAAAAACTCTACACTACACAACATAAAAAGTAATACACTACATATACACATACCCCTACACAGTCCCCCCACAGTAAAAAAAAAATAATGTCTTGTACGGCACTGTTTCCAAAACAGAGCCTCCAGCTGTTGAAAAACAACAACTCCCAGTATTGCCAGACAGCTACTGACTCTCCAGGCATGCTGGGAGTTTTGCAACAGCTGGAGACACCCTGTTTGGGAAACACTGCTGTGGGGTATTTTTGTGGCTGATTCAAATCCCCAATTTAGGCCTCAAATGCGCATGGCGCTCCCTAGCTTTGAAGCCCTGTCGTATTTCAAGGAAACAGTTTGGGGCCACATATGGGGTATTTACATACTTGGGAGAAATTGCGTAACAAACTTTGGGGGGCTTTTTCTCCTTTTACCCCTTATGAAAAGGTAAAGTTGGGGTCTACACCAGCCTGTTAATGTAAAAAAAAAAAAAAAAGTGGTAAAAGGAAAATAAGACCCCCAAAATTTGTAACACAATTTCTCCTGAATATGGAAATACCCCATATGTGGGCGTAAAATTTTCTGCGGACGCACAACAAGGCTCAGGAGTGAGAGTGCACTATGTACATTTGAGGTCTAAATTGGTGATTTGCACAGGGGGGGGGGCTGATTTTACAGCGGTTCTGACATAAACGCAAAACAAAAAATACCCACGTGTGACCACATTTTGGAAACTACACCCCTCACTGAATGTAACAAGGGGTATAGTGAGCCTTAACACCCCACAGGTGTTTGACAAATTTTCGTTAAATTTGGATGTGAAAATGCTGGTGTTACCCTACATTTTTAATTTTCACAAGGGAGAATTGGAAAAAAGCCCCCAAAAATTTGTAACCCCATTTCTTCTGAGTGAGAACATACCCCATATGTGGATGTAAGGTGCTCTGCTGGCGCACTACAATGCTCAGAAGAGAAGGAGCGCCATTGGGATTTTGGAGAGAGAATGTGTCCGAAATTGAAGGCCATGTGTGTTTACAAAGCCCCCATAGTGCCATAACAGTGGACCCCCCCCCCACATGTCACCACATTTTGGAAACAACACCCCTCATGTAATGTAATAAGGGGTGCAGTGAGCATTTACGCCCCACAGGTGTCTGACAGATTTTTGGAACAGTGGTCCGTGAAAATGAAAAATGCCAGTGGGGTGTAAATGTTCACTGCACCGCTTATTAAATTCTGTGAGGGGTGTAGTTTCCAAAATGGGGTCACATGTGGGGGGGGATTCGTAAACGCACATGTCCCCCGACTTCTATTCCAGCCAAATTCTATCACCAAACGCTCAATGGCGCTCCTTCTCTTCTGAGCATTGTAGTTCGCCCGCAGAGCAATTTACATCCACATATGGCGTATTTCCATACTCAGAAGAAATGGGGTTACACATTTTGGGAGGCTTTTTCTCCAATTACCCCTTGTGAAAATGAAAAATTTGGGTTCCCGTCAGCATTTTTGTGAAAAAAGTCAAATTTTTCATTTTCCTGTCCAACTTTAGCGGAAATTTGTCAAACATCTGTCGAGTGTTAAGGCTCATTGTACCCCTTGTTACGTTGCTTGAGGGGTGTAGTTTCCAAAATAGTATGCCATGTGGTTTGTTTTTTTTTTGTTCTGGCACCATAGGGGCTTCCTAAATGCGACATTCCCCCCCAAAAACCATTTCCGCAAAATTTGCTTTCCAAAAGCCAAATGTGACTTCTCTTCTGAGCATTGTAGTGCACCAGCAGTGCACTTGACGTCCACACATGGGGTATTTCCATATTTTGGGTGGCATTTTCTCCTATAACCCCTTTCAAAAATGTTAAATTTGGGGGAAAAACAGCATTTTAGTGAATTTTTTTTTTTTCCATTTACACATCCGACTTTAACGAAAAGTCGTCAAACACCTGTGGGGTGTTGGCTCACTGTACCCCTTGTTACGTTCCTTGAGGGGTGTAGTTTCCAAAATGATATGCCATGTTGCTTTTTTCTTTTTTTTGGCTGTTCTGGCACCAGAGGGGCTTACTAAATGTGACATGCTCCCCAAAAACCATTTCCGAAAAACTTACTCTCCAAAATCCCATTGTCGCTCCTTCCCTTCGCAGGCCTTGTAGTGCACCCACAGAGCACTTGACATCCACCTATGAGGTATTTCCTTACTCAAGAGAAATTGGGTTGCAAATTTTGGGGGGCTTTTTCTCCTTTTACTCCTTGAACAATTTCAAAAACTGGGTGTACAAGAATATGTGAGTGTAAAAAATGAAGATTTTGAATTTTCTCCTTCAGTTTGCTTCTATTCCTATGAAACACCTAAAGGGTTAACACACTTTCTGAATGTCATTTTGAATACTTTGGGGGGGGGGGGGGGAGTTTTTTTATAATGGGGTCATTTATGGGGTATTTTTAATATGAAGACCCCACAAATCCACTTCAAAACTGAACTGGTCCCTGAAAAATTCTGATTTTGAAAGTTTTGTGAAAAATTTGAAAATTGCTGCTGAACTTTGAAGCCCTCTGATGTCTTCCAAAAGTAAAAACATGTCAACTTTATGAGGCAAATATAGACATATTGTATGTGTGAATCAATATATAATTTATCTGGAATATCTATTTTCCTTACAAGCAGAGAGTTTCAACGTTTAGAAAAATGCAAAATTTTCATGAAATTTTGGGATTTTTCACCAAGAAAGGATGCAAGTAACGATGAAAATTTACCACTGTGTTAAAGTAGAATATATGTCACAAAAAAACTCTGAATCAAAATAATCGGTAAAAGCATCCCAGAGTTATTAATGCATAAAGTGATAGTGGTCATAATTGCACAAAAGGACTGCGTCCTTAAGGGTAAAAAGGTCTCATTCCTTAAGGGGTTAAAGGCTCATCCGTTTGACATAGACTTCAATGTTAAAATTTTAACGGCCGTTATTCCACCATTATTTTTGATGGAAGAAAAGTTAGTGCATGTGCCTTTTTTTCTTCCATGACCAATAATGTCCGTTATTCATGACTGGCTATAACGGGTCATAACGGAAGATGAAAAAATCCCATAGACTTTAATGGGATTTTGTAACGGCCGTTTAACATAGTTTTTTTAAGGCTTTTCTAACGGTAGTTTATAACGGGTCTTTTAACAGAGCAACTTTATAGTGCAGGGGTGTGGAAATTTCATAAAAAAAACTACTTGTCCATGGGACTAAAAGGGAGCAAAATCTATTGTCCCTCATGACGAGCCACTTGTCCGGGCCAAGTTTTGCTTTTACACTTTCGTTTTTTCCTCCTCGCCCTGTAATAGCCATAATTAACTACTATAATTATTATTATTAATCATTTTTCGATAACATATTCTCTGAAACTAAAAAATAAAAATATTGGTAAAGTGAAATTGAAATAGTAAAATATAATTTAGCAAATTTGGTAATTTTCTTTTCTACGTTAGTTGAGCTAACATGTTATTTTGATACTTTAGGTTGTCCTGATTATAGCAATACCAGATTCGTATAGTTTCCTGAACTTTTATGAATTTTTTTTTAACTGCCATTTTCTGACCCCAGTAGCGTTTTTTTTCCCGCCTACTTTTTTCGCATACGCATCGCTATAATCTGTTTTTTGTATCGGTACCATTTTGGTATTGATATGACCCCACTAGCCCACCAGGGAGCATTCACATGCAGCGGCAGTCTAAAGGGTTAATAGCCAGCTGTGGCAATTGGGATCGCCGCTTGCTGGCTATTAGCTCAGCTACTGACAGCTGGGGATTGCAGAGTATGGAGCGGGCAGGAGTCAGGAGCCCGCTCCATACACTCCTCTGAGCGCCGCCGTGCTTGTCGGGGGCCTCTCCGGTCCAGCCCTGCTTGCCTGAAGCAGGGCTAAGGGCCTGAAAAATTCACCTGCAACTGCATGTCCCGGGCATCGGGCGATAGGAATTCCACATCCGTGTAGCGTGAAAGGGGCCTAACTGCTAACTAGATCAACACTGGCTTGCACTGCACTAGTTACATTCTTGCATATTGTAAAGGCCATAGTGATCATATTCTGATATGCATTTCATTTATGATAAGACTTGCCACTAAGTCTCCTGGTTTTCCATTATAGTCTTACATCTTTACTGCTAATTAAAAGTAAATGGGGAAACCACCTAGAATGATGTTTTATAAATGTTTAGATAAACATTTGACACAGAGGCATCTGTATTCTGAATGTACATTTTGTTTATTAGTACAGGTTTTATGGTGAACCAGTGGTGAAGGCCTGTGTTGAGAATGGAGCACACTTTGTTGATATCAGTGGAGAATCTCAAGTAAGTCTTATATTTTCACACTCTTATAATGGTTTATGTGCTCATCACAGTATATGTCTCATTTTTATTAATTTTTTTAGTTTGGGAGTACTCAAGGTTACTGATACATTTGCATACACTGCGGGGAGTTGTGATATGAAACAAAAGAAGCCATACTCCCCAGAATAATTTCCCCTTTTATTTCCAGCGTTGCCTTTTTTCACAAAACTGATGTACCTGTATATACACAAGACCACTGAGGTCAGTGATAATCTGCAACAATGATGTGGGTATATGACCACATTATTGCTGTAGCCAAATAAACTAAGCCTTGTAGAAGGGGTGAAACTGAGGTGCTGGAAGTGGTGGAAGATTAAACTGGTATTACTAGGAGTATAGACTAGTGCTTTTGTTTTCAGCCTTTTTTTAAATTAATATTACAACTTATGGCTTTGGCCTAATTTTTTTTATTACTTGGAAAATCCCATTTAAGCATAGATTTATCTTTGCACTTTATTTACATGTATAATATACTAAGTGTCCTACAAAAAAAGGTACCGTACTTTTAAGGGGTACCAGACTCCTTCCAGCATCAGGTACTTGTACACTGTGCCAATGAAGTTGAGGAGAATACTCCTTGCTTTATTATGCATGCGTAATGAAGGGAGACGTACTCTCCCCAGCTTCATCCGTTCAATTACTAAAAGGGAGGGAATGCAGCATGATGTTCTCCCCTTGGGTTAATCCCCCACATTGTGAAGATGCCAGAAGCAGGGTGAGGGAGTCCAAACTTCAACCCCTGTTAGTTTGCATTTGAACCGGATAGTGGGGCTGGGTTTTATAATATTGGTTTTGGGACACTAAATCCCAGCTGGGCACCATTTCCTTGACGTCTGACTTATGGATCCAATACAGGGGCACCCAGCAAACAAACACCTATTGCATCGTGCATATATTTTTTTTAACAATGGCAGCCTATGGGTGTTATGTATCACTGCATGTTGTACATGCCGTATGTACTTCAGTAAACAAAGCCTAACACTTATAATGAAGTGCTATATATTTTTTTTTTTATGTGCTAGAATTTGTTTATGTATAATTTTGTAGTTGGATATTCCTGCACAATGTTTAATCTCTAATGTTCTCTCAACAGTTCCTGGAATCAATGGCTCTGAAGTATGACAAGCAGGCTGCAGACAACGGGGTATATATTGTTGGCAGCAGCGGTTTTGACTCCATTCCTGCTGATCTCGGAGTTATATTTACTAGAAACAGCATACAAGGTAAATAATATGTTAACTTTTTATTTTCATAAATTAAAGGTTTTCAAGGACCAATATGACTGATGGCCTATCCACACAATGGTGGAGATTTATCAAAACCTGTGGAGAGGAAAAGTTGCCCATAGGAACCAGTTAGATTGCTTCTTTCATTTTGCAGAGGCCTTGTTAAAAATGAAAGAAGCGATCTGACAAATCTCCTACAATAAGCCTATCCACACATTAATTGCTCATCGGTGGCTGTTTGGTGCTTCACACCACGCAGTTACAAGGACCAGGAGCTGTAGTAACCCTGTGTCACCACTATACAAAGGACAGTATAAATACATTGCATCACGTTGGGTGTAATGTTGATGGTTCTAAAGAAAATCCTTTTTTTTTCTAATTTGCAGGAACCTTGACAGCTGTAGAAAGTTTTTTGTCCTTAAAGTCTGGATCAGAGGTTAGTTTCATTTTTTCTTTTATAAATCAGTGTGCATTCTTAGTTAGTAAAATGCAAGTGCAATCCAGGATACTAGGTTAAAAAAAATCACTTAGTTGCCTTGGAATTATAAGCTAAAACATTTTTGAGCCAGTTGATATGTTTTGGTCTTTATATTAAAAATCAAGGTTGTTACACATAAATAATTTATTCTGGACTGTGAATTGACAGGTGGAAGCATCTACACTAGACTGTGAAGTGATTGGCAGGCCAAAGAAATAACTTATGTAGGAGAGTCACATTATTTTTGTCACTTTGAACCATTTATTTGCCATCTGGACTCCTGGAAAAAATTTGCTTTAATCATATATGACAGATAAGTGTCCACAGTTTGCAAGCATAATTCTTATAGCTTCAGTGGAATAATTTGTGTTGGTATACAGACATTCCATTACGAAATAGAAAGAACTCCTTGTATGACAGCTATGCAGGCACATATGGCACTAGCTAAGCACATGCCACAGTATGGATCAATCTATCTTTTGACTATGCTTCAAAAGTATTGCATCCAAAGAGTCCATTCCTAGTCAGATTTCCAGAGGTTAAGTTATTTTCTAGTCATTTATTCTCTCATACATTTTTTCCCATGGTTGATAGAGTAGTATTAGGGTACATTCACATTTACAGGATCTGCTGCAGATCCTGCACATGTACAGGATCTGCTGCTTTTAACCCCTCAACGACGCCGGACGTAAATGTACATCCTGGTGAGCTGGTACTTAACGCACCAGGACGTACATTTATGTCCTAGCCATAACCGTGAGCATCGGAACGATGCTCGGGTCATGCACGGCAGGTCCCGGCCAGGGACCCGCCGGTAATGGCGGACATCCGCGATCATGCGGATGTCCGCCATTAGCCCCTCAGATGCCGTGATCAATACAGATCACGGCATCTGCAGCATTGCGGACACTAAAATGGATGATCGGATCGACTGCAGCGCTGATCGAGCAGACCAGAGCAGAAGATGACCGATAATACTGATCAGTGCTATGTCCTATGCATAGCACTGAACAGTATTAGCAATCGAATGATTGCTATAAATAGTCCCCTATGGGGACTATTAAAGTGTAAAAATAAAAGTAAAAAAAAAAAATTTGACAAAACCCCCTCCCCCAATAAAAACGTAAATCGTCCCATTTTCCCTATTTCACCCTCAAAAAGTGTAAAAAAATAAAAACTGAAAAAAAATTTATATACATATTTGGTATCACCGAGTGGGTAAATATCCCAACTATTAAAATAAAATCCGCGCGCTTATACGGAAAAATGAAAAAGTTGTAGGTCTTCAAAATAGGGGGATTTCAAACGTACTAATTTGGTTAAACAGTTTGCGATATTTTTTTTTAAGCGCAACAGTAATAGAAAAGTATGTTATTATGGGTATCATTTTAATCGTATTGACCCAAAGAACACAATTCATTTTTACCGTAAATTGTACGGCGTGAAAACAAAACCTTTCAAAATTTGGAAAATTGCGGTTTTCTTTTTAATTTCCCCACACAAATAGTATTTATTTGGTTTTGCCATACATTTTATGGTAAAGTGAGTGATGGCATTACAACGGACAACTGGTCGCGCAAAAAAAACAATATAAAAGAGTTATAAATATAAAAGAGTTATGATTTTTTTGAAGGCGAGGAGGAAAAAACGAAAAGGTAAAAATAAAATTGTCTGAGTCCTTAATGAGTATATATTTTGTTGTCATAGACACTGCTTTATTTTCACCTCATGGGGTTTATAAAGTGACAAAGTAAAGCTTGGGCTCCATGGTGAGTTTAGGTACAATTGCAGGTTTCTTTCATGTCTGAATAATTGTGATTGTTGAGCAACTACCTCATAGGGAAACATTTAAAGGTACAGTAACATCTGTGTAAAAGTCAGTGTGAATCCCAAGCCTAAAAAGTTTCTAGCACTCTGGTAATTTATTCCCCTCACCACACGTTTTGTTGTATTATTGTGTTTGATAGGGTATTTGTATTCATGATGGGACTTGGCAGTCTGCAATTCATGGAATTGCAGACAAGGAAAATCTGAAGAGCCTTCGAAGGAAATTGGCACTCAAGCCACTTCCAGTTATTGGCAAAAAGTTAAAAAGAAGGTAAGACTTATTATTCATGTGTTAAATTTAATTTATGCATGTATTAGTCGACTGTGTGTTAAAAAGGACCTGTGGCCAACACCCCAAAAAATTTAGATTTTTACTGTCATTTAATAGAACAGAAAAAATGATTTGTAAGTTTTTGTATACTGTATATACTCGAGTATAAGCCGAGTTTTTCAGCACGATTTTTCGTGCTGAAAACACCCCCCTCGGCTTATACTCGAGTGAACTCTCCGCCCTCAGTGATCTTCAACCTGCGGACCTCCAGATGTTTCAAAACTACAACTCCCAGCAAGCCCAGGCAGCCATCGGCATGCTCGGAATTGTAGTTTTGAAACATCTGGAGGTCCGCAGGTTGAAGACCACTGCGGCCTTCGTCATCATCCAGACCCCCCACCCCCTTTAGTTTTGTACTCACCTCCGCTCGGCGGGAGGGAAGGGTGAGCTGGTCCGGGCCATCTGTGCTGCAGGGACCGTCCGGTGGGGAGGGATAGTCGTTCCGGGCTGTCCATCTTCACCGGGCCTCTTCTCCGCGCTTCGGGCCGGGAATAGTGACGTTGCCTTGGCGACGACGCACAGGGACGTTGCGCATGAACCTGCAGACTTACAGATGTTTCAAAACTACAACTCCCAGCATGCCGGACAGCCGATGGCTTTCCGGGCATGCTGGGAGTTGTAGTTTTGAAACATCTGGAGGCCCACATGTTGAAGACCACTGTTGACAGGTGGTGATGATGAAGGTGAGGTGGGATGATGACAGGTGGTGATGATGAAGGGGTGGGGGGGTGGTATGATGACAGGCGGTGATGATGAAGGGGGGATGATGACAGGGTAATGATGAAGGGGGGATGATGACAGGTGGCGATGATGAAGGGGTGCTGATGATGAGGGTGTTAATGACGGGGGTCTGGATGATGACAGGGGGGGATGATGTATTTCCCACCCTTGGCTTATAGTCCAGTCAATAACTTTTCCTGGGTTTTTGGGGTGAAATTAGGGGCCTCGGCTTATGTTCGGGTCCGCTTATACTCGAGTATATACGGTAACTACACTGTAAATAACAAAGAAAATATGTGCTCATCAGATTCTTGGAACAATGGGAGTTAATTCAGTAGCTTGTCTCTGGCATTTACAAAACAGAGTAAGGCTGGGTTCACACTACGTTTTGTCCCATACGGGAGCGCATACGGCAGGGGGGAGCTAAAAGCTCGCGCTCCCGTATGTGACCGTATGCGCTCCCGTATGTCATTCATTTCAATGAGCCGACCGGAGTGAAACGTTCGGTCCGGTCGGCTCATTTTTGCGCCGTATGCGCTTTTACAACCGGACCTAAAACCGTGGTTGACCACGGTTTTAGGTCCGGTTGTAAAAGCGCATACGGCGCAAAAATGAGCCGACCGGACCGAACGTTTCACTCCGGTCGGCTCATTGAAATGAATGACATACGGGAGCGCATACGGTCACATACGGGAGCGCGAGCTTTTAGCTCCCCCCTGCCGTATGCGCTCCCGTATGGGACAAAACGTAGTGTGAACCCAGCCTAACATGAGAACTCATAACACTTGTCTCTGGTCTCCCTTCTATTTTTTGCTGTGGCACTGCTATATTTTTAAGGTTTTTTAGACACTGATAACATTTTTCTCTTTTGGTTTAAATATTTAATGCTTAAGACACATCCGAATTATACTTGTTTATCTTTTGCAGGGGTGCAGTATTTTACAGTAATGAAATACAGCAGTATGCCATTCCTTTTCTGGGGTCAGATGTTTCTGTTGTGAAGAGGAGCCAACGGTATCTCTATGAGAATTTGCAGGAGACACCTGTGAGTGTAAAGTGTGGCAATGTTTTCTTTATATATACAAAAGGTTGGACAACTTTTACATGTAAATAATGGGGGAGAATAATCGCAAGCAGTGCATAAGAAATGTTGACCAATGTTATTTGTACATATGCCCATAACAGACACGTGAGATTCTTGGGCATCCATTTAAAAAATCATAGTTATTTGTATGGTTAGTTATTAGCTTTGTCCACCTTTCCAGATATAATAGCCTCCAGCCTTCTGGATGGCTTTCTGCAAGATTTTGAAGTGAGTCTATGAAATGTTATACCCATTTAGCCAAAAAGCATTCGTAAGTTTAGGCAATGATGTTAGACGAGAAGCTCACAGTCGGTGTTTCATTTTAAAAGTATTAGATGGTATTAGGGTTGGCAGGCTACTGGAGTTTATCCACACCAAACATGCAAAACCATTCCTTTCAGGACTTTGCTTTGTGCTCCGGGTCACAGTTATGCTCGAACAGGAAAATGCCTTTGCCAGCTTTTCGCCACATACACCATTTGAAAGCAAATCTTTGTATGCTGTAGCATACAGAATGTGAAACGTTTATATTAGTCTGGGTCTTAGTGCTGAGACTCACTATGATCATTAGTCCTTGCTTGGTAAAGTGTGCAGCAGTGTGTTTCACTCTCAGACTCTACGCTCAGTGCATCTGATTATGGGAGACAGGCTCCATTATAATGCTTCCAAAAAATTCCCAAGGATTCCAGGGCAAAAATCCAAACAACAACCTTTAGGGGTCACCCCCCCCCCCAAGGGGTAAGCCCTAAACTAGAAATCCCCCCCCCCCCCCCCCCTTAAAATATAAAAATCTTTATTGGTTATTCATATAAAAATTCTTAGACCAAACTTATTTAACAGATGTGTTTTAAAATTCCAGACTGTGTTCCTGATTCAGTTAGCACTGCATTGTATTTAGCAATAGATGCAATTGCTCTGGATGTGCTATATTACTATATAGATTAGGACAAGGGTCTGATATCAAAATCAATCTCAATCCCCCCTCCCCAACGTTTCATCAGCTACGCTGACTTTCTCAAGGGAATTGGCTAATGGCTATTTGAGACCGGACCATCAGGCTTATATGTGCTCTGTTTATGACGTTGCCCTGTACCGCATCGTTGTGCGCATCAGGGCTAGCCAATAGGAGCTATACACGTCACAGCTCCACTCATACCGTCCAATGTATGAGGGGTCATGTGTCTGCATATCTTAATAGACGTGCTGTTATCCAATCCTCAGTCAGTCACGTGATGTGTGCATAATCGTGGAGCAGCGTGTTTCACTCTCAGACTCTACGCTCAGTGCATCTGATTACAGGAGACAGGCTCCATTTTAAGTCTATGAAGCTATATTTTAACAAAGAGAGCTGGTCTTAATACTTAGGCCCTAAAGATCTAAGCTTTTGGCACATCTTTGTGACATTGCAAAATTTTAATTAAATAACAGTAACTCTTTTATATTGCTCTTCCCTTACACTTTTGGCAACCTTTGTTAATTGGGCAAAGCAATTGCTGACATTCCGATGACAATGAGTACTTTCTACCCTTGTCAGCACTGCATTTAGTAATGATTGGGGTGGAAAGAGGATTAAAGGGGTAATCCAGGCAAAAACTTTTTTTTATATATCAACTGGCTCCGGAAAGTTAAACAGATTTGTAAATTACTTCTATTAAAAAATCTTAATCTTTCCAATAGTTATTAGCTTCTGAAGTTTTCTGTCTAACTGCTCAATGATGATGTCACGTCCCGGGAGCTGTGCATGATGGGGAAAATATCCCCATAGGAACTGCACAGCTCCCGGGACGTGAGCAGTTAGACTAAAAAAAAACAACTCAACTTCAGAAGCTAATAACTATTGAAAGGATTAAGATTTTTTAATCGAAGTAATTTACAAATCTGTTTAACTTTCCGGAGCCAGTTGATATATAAAAAAGTTTTGGCCTGGAATACCCCTTTAAACATCCAGGATCAGAGTTTGTCAGTCACAGCCTCACAGATTCTGTTACTAAGTTTAACAGTGTAGAAATAAAGTAGTAGTCCATTGTCCTTCTGCATGCATCCACATGGTTAAATTTAGAGATCTCTTCTAATTATACCATTATGATAAAGGTCAATATGACCGAAATGTCAGGTTTGTAGTATTAAAGAGAATTCAGATACTTTGTACCAATGTTGGATGGCTTTATTTGCAATGTTTCTTGTAATTAAAATATTATGATAATACAGAACTGGATGTATATAATTACAAATCACTTGTGTAATAAATTGATTTAAGAAAACTTTTTCCCTCTCACCCCCTCCCTTCTCAACCTTCTAAACTGTTCCTCCCTTAAAATCAGCTCAGCTTGGTCCTGTGTCTGTAGGGGTGAACACACTACGTTTCTGCCCCGTTAATCGTATCCGTCCGCTTTCAGACGAAAACTGGATGTAGACGTATGCTGTTAACTGGAGCACAAGACACCATTTACTTCTAGTGACACCTTTCAGGACATAAGTGCTATTTTAAAAGCACAACAGCCGCCATTATGAGTACATTTACTTGGGGGTGACTTTGTTCTGTTATAGAAGTGAATGTGGTCTGCTGCTCTTGTTATCAGTATAAGTTGGCATCCCGTTTTTGGTGGGATGTTATCGGATACGATTAACAGGAGCAGAAACTTAGTGTATTTGCACCCGAAGACAAGCAATCAAGTCAGGCAGCTTTGTAAGTAAGAGATCCCAGGGCTTTATACACAGTTTAAACTGCTCTTGCTGTGGCTGCTGGCTGCAGTTTAGGCTGCACAGAGACATAGAAGGGCTGTCTCCCTTCCACTATGTGTGCAGTGTATCGAAACACCATGGAAAATAGGTTCCACCCACCAGCACTGGGAGAACTACCAGTTATAGATTAAGCCTGCAGAGCGGAAATCTGCTAAATATTGCTATATTTCAGATATATAATGACTGGAAAAAGTGCTCCTCCTCATGTACACACACAGAACGGCATATTTTAAAAAGTCACCTGAAAGGATAGGAATGCTTTAAGCGCTTCAGAAAACTCTGACTACTATTAGGGTATGTTTACACTGAGGAAATATCACAAGCTGCAAAAATAAGTAGCAAAAAATTTAAGGAAAAGTCAGTTACGGACTATTCTTATTCTATCCTGCCCGGGCTGCAAAAAAAGTGAAAAAAAGTTCACTTACCTTCCTACATTCCCCCGTAGCTCCGCTACAGCTGATTGGTCAGCCGGGCTGTCTTCTTCCTACTATCACCGGCTGAGGAGGGACATCGCTGTGGCCTGTGATAGGCTGAAGCGCTGTGTGATGTTCCGGGCTAAGGTAAGTAGGAAGTAGACAGCCCGGCCGACTAATCAGCTGTAGCGGTGCTCCGGGGTAACGTAGGAAGGTAAGTGAAAGTTTTATTTTTCCACTTTTTTTTTTTTTACGGCCCGGGCAGGATGGAATTAGAATAGTCCGTAACGGACTATTCCTTTAAAGTCCCATTGACACTGGGCTTTTCTGCGCAGAATGTTCATTCTTCCTTTGGAATTCACTTCCTCGTCGAAATTTCTGCTACCAAAAATCCCCAGTTGTAGATGTGCTTTTGTGTGTCTCTATGTGTGTGTATTTGTATTATGAGGAAAATGCAAAGCAGTTCATTACACCACGTTTGAAGGTAGCATTCCCTAGACCTCCGCTTTAGCTCCAGTTACAAAATCTCAGAAAATATATAAATATATTCATTGAGACATAGATAGATGCAGAGAGAGCAAAGTATGTTACTATTGCACTAAATTTTTATTGTTGTATTTATGATGTTTTGGATTAAATAAATGTGCAGCAAAGAATTTCTACTCAATGGAATTGTTTCCTACTAGGTGCAATATGCTGCTTATGCAGCAGTGGGCGGTATCACATCTGTTATCAAATTGATGTTTGCGGGACTCCTTTTTCTGCTCTTTACCAAATTCAGTTTTGGTCGCAAACTTCTGATAAAAGTAAGTATGGTTTTATCTTTTTTTGTAAATTGCCTTTTACTGTTGAAATGCCTTCATAGAGCGAAATAGTGGCTGAGAAGTTTTGATCACCTTTAAACGCATTCTATATTAAACAAATGAGGAAAGCAAAGAAATGTAATAGACACCACTTTTGTATGTACCAATGCACTGATCCCTACTGGCTTGGACCTCAGTGATGCAAGGTAGTAATGCTTGTTATCTATTTTTTACATTTGACTACTTTTTTTTATTTTTATTATTATTTTTTGCTTTTTGCTATGAAGACACAGGTGCACTATCTGTTTGTGTGTTCCCAGATAGAGCTTATTGTTCACAGTGGTCTAAAGGCAAGTAGCCTGTTACCAGTGACCTGTATACACCGATCTTTTCTGTAGGACTTCAAGGCCCCCAAACTTTCTGAAAGCAGGAGCAGCAGGTCTGCATTGAAGAACATAGCATTTAGTATGAGAACAGCACTGGGTCAGGCTTGCAGTCTTGACAGCAAGATCCTGCAGATTACTCTGCATGCAGAAGTGCACAGTCTCATCAAAGTCAGCATGTAAATAAATGGCCAATAGGCCATCAATTTATGAGCAGGAAGGGGTTAAAGGGTTTTACAGGTCTTGAAAACGAAATAAATAATAGTAATAGGCTGTGTTCACACTAATATCTGCCGCTCCATTAAGATTTGGCAGGAAGAAGAATGCAGAATGTTGTGATATTCTTACAGTTAAAATAATGGACACCATGATGGAACCCCCCAACAGATTCCATTTCATATCAGTGGGGTCCATTATGGTTTATTGTGTGACTGAAACAACACTGACATAATGACAGTGTGAACACAGCCTTAGATTGAAGACCATAAATATTAAAGAGCTCTCTTTAACATCAGTTTAACCCTTGCGGCGCAAATGTACGGCGCTGCATAGCGTCACTTCGTGCACAGCACCATACATTTACGGCATGGATGTGACGCGAGCGGTGGTGAATTACCAGTTCACATAAAGCTAGCCACAGTGTTATGGTAATCTCTCAACATAGCCCCAAGACAAGTGCAGATCCTTCCTAAGCATGTCCATTACTGCCTCCCAGGTACGTACTAAAATCACATTATGGTTGATAAACCCTTTAAATCACCCCTTTTCCCCATATTAATACATAAAAGCGTAAAAAAATGTAAATAATAAACACATATTAGAAATGATAAACACATTTGGTATCGTCGCATGTGTAAATGTCCGATCTGTAAAAATATGTTTATGATCGCCTACGGTGAACAGCGTAAACGTAGAAAAAAAAAATCAAAAATGTTTGCTTTCTCAAGCTCTTCATTGGGGACACAGGGGTATACCATGGGTATACACTGCTTTCCACTAGGAGGTTGACACTAGACAAAAGAAAGTTGGCTCCTCCCAGCAGTTTATACCCACCTCCTGGCTCTGAGCAACTCCGTTTTAGCTTAGTGTCAGCAGGAGGCAGACACAGCTCTCTAGACCTGGTCTTATTTCTTTAGTTTTTTTCCAAGTTTCAGTTAAAGTTTAGTTTTTCTTTTCCTTTTTTTGTTTTCTCTAGTGTGGGGTGACTAGAGCATGGCGCTGCCTGATTCCCCCCCCCCCCCCCTGCAAGCTTGGGGCACGGCACATTGCTGGATGGACCATTAACCCCTCCTCACCAGCAACCAGCACCTGGTGGCGTACCTATGGTCCAGATCCCCCATTTGCCACTGTTTTCCAGGGGTAGGCAGGTGTCCCTAGCTGGACTTCGTTAGTGAGTATGTTCCCTGTGGTAGAGTAGGTCTTTGTCCCCCCCTCCTGGACCTCTTCTCCTGGGCCAGAGTTTCCTCTTTCCCTGAACAGGGAGACTTTGTAATCCCTGAGCAACAAGGCCTCTTCTACCTGGCCCATTAGGGGTTATGGCTTCTGGCCCATTAGGGGTTAATGGTTTCTGCCTCACCTTCTCCTGCGCTGCACGGCAGTCTTCTTCCTCTGGGCCATGAGCGGTGAGTCGCGGCAGGGCATGAGGAGGTCCCGGCTGTCGTGGCTTCTCTCCCGGCAGCGCTTCAGTCTGCGATGTGATGCCCGTTTCTTGTGCTGCGCAAACCACTTCTTTCTCTGCACAGACAAAGGCTGTTTTTCTTTGGCCCGTGCCGTGTACGGCCCACTAATTGAGCCCACGGCTTGGGCCTAACTAGCTTTGCCCCCTTTTCTTAGGCGCCGTATCGCTCGCCGGGGATCACAAGGACTCCTCCTCCTCTTCTGCCCTCGGCCCTTCTCTTCTCAGCGCGTGCCCCGGGAGCATGCTGTAGCCCGTCATATGGAAGCGTGCACTGCAGGGGGCTGTTTCTCCTCCCCCACCAATGAGGCTATAGCTCGCACTCTGGGGGTCTGGGCTCTGACCACTCAGGTCGCACACTCGCGCTCTGGAGGTCTGGGCTATGACCACTCAGTTTGCGCGCTGCAGGGGTCAGTTGGCCCCTCCCTCCTAGTTCGGAACCAGCGTGGACCTGGCTGGATGCGCTCAGCTCTGCATCCCTTCGGTCATCCCGTGCTGCTGGACACAGGATCCTGGGTGAGATCTCTCCTTGTCTGTGGCTGTCTGACTTACTATGCATTGCAGTCCACATCAGTGAATGAAAAAAGGTGCTCCAGTTGGTACTTCTCCCGTATATCCAGTGGAGTCGCTTGGCAAGGAAAGTACTCGGATGATCAAGTAGTAGAAAAACAATAAAATTTATAGACCTAAAAGCGCTAGGACTACGCATTTTGAGGGGAGGGACCCCCTCTTCGTCAGGTCCAGTGATAGGTCGATACCTCACAGTGTCATATTTATATGAAAAAAGACTGCGAAAAGTGGCGGTTTAATTATACCTCCAAATTCAAAGACAATAACAGTAGTTATACAGCGGATATATACAGTCTTAGATAAAACACATTTGTAATTAAAAACGATGCGCCGGGCTTGGGAACAACTAGCAACAGTAACCATCAGGTTCGGAGTCGTATGGGAGACCCCGAGGAAAAAAGTGTTCATGCACAAACTTGCTGCGGCAAGATAATATTAAGGTATAAATGGAATTTTTTAGGAGAATTTGGATTACTGGAAAAATGATAAATAATGATGAATAGTACTGTTAATAATGATATTAACATGTGGGGCAACTGGATAGTACATGATCATATATTTCATGCAAACAGAATTTTTTTTAATTTTTATTTATTCTACAAATTTTTACTAATTTTTAGGTTAATGTTTGTATATTTTAATTTATTACTAATGAATTAATTCAGTGGCTTCATTTAAGGTTGTAATGAATGGAGTGTATATATCCAAAGCTTCTCCTTTTTGCATAATATTTCAAACCTTTTGTTAACATGAGGAGGAATGAAATCAATCGGAAGAATAGATATGATATGATCTGCATTTTCATTGGGGTGAGTTAGAGCAATGTGTCTAGATAAGCTATGTTACCACCAATTTTATAACCACGTACTCTGGTGGACATCACATGATCAAGAAGATTTTGGGCAAATATTGGGACATTTTAACAACAGATCCCTATCTAAAAAACATCCTGCCAGCAAAACCAGGTCTCACTTTTCGGAGGGCCCCTTCTCTGCGTAATATGATTGCCTATGCTGCAAAACAATCGAACATACGAAAACTTCATTTTATAGCACACATACTGGATCTCTTCCTCCTCCAGGCGCCGCCAGAACCGGTCACCCAGTTTCGTTCCCGGTCAATAACCAGCCTCCCCCCCCCCCCTGCTCCCAGTCCACCTCCACCCGTTCCAGGACTCCCACGGTCATGCTCCCGGTCTCCCGTATGTCAGACTTGGTGGATAGTCTGGTGTCGGCAGTCATGGACACCTTCCACCTGCATGACCCAGGAACTTCAGGTTCAGTCCCTGAAGTATCCTTTCGCTGTACTCGTCAAACGCCCCAAGTTTTCAGCCCACACGCTGAATTTGACGAGCTGTTTGAGACGGCCTGGAAGCACCCTGACAAGCGTTTCTGGCTCTAAGGAAGGAAGAAGAGGAATACGCCCCATTCCTCTTGTCTTCGTCCTCCTCACCCCACAGTAGTGATGAGGAACCACGACAAAGGCGTCACAGGACACTGCCTTAGTCTGCCCCTCAAACAAGTAACCCTTTTGTGGACAGCTCAGGAATTCAGTTCAATACGGATTGCCTTACCTAAATTGACTATTTAAAATAATTTTTTTCTGATGAATTGATCAATATGTTTGTGGAGCAGACCGATGTATATGCCCAACAATTTTTAGCCCAGAACCTCACATCGTCATTTTCAAGATGGACCTCTGTCAATTCAGGTGAAATGATGAAATTTTGGGGCCTTGTTCTCCACATGGGCATAGTAAAAAAGCCTGAGACTAGGCAGTATTGGAGTGCAGACAATCTGTACCATGCCCCACTGTACTGCAACACAATGCTCCGCAAAAGATTTGAGGCAATCTTCAAATGTCTACATTATAATGATAATTCCCAATGCCCACCCCCAAATGACCACTCTTTTGATTGCCTCTTTAAACTTTGGCCAACAATTGACCATTTTAGTGCCAAGTATTCAGAGGTATACATCCCAGAACAGGACATTTGTGTGGATGAATCCCTAGGTCACTTAAAAGGATGGCTTAAATTCTATAAGTATCTGTCCAATAAGAGGGTGGGGTACGAAATTAAATTGTATAAGCTGTGCGAAAGCATCTCGGGGGAACACTCATACATTTATAGTGGATGAAAGGAAAGACAGCATTATTGAACCCCGTGAATTTCCCCCTCGCCCTTGGAGTAAGTGGGAAAATTTTTGGGACATGGTGTACCCACTTTTAGACAAAGGTTATCACCTTTTACATGGACAATTTTTACTCTAGCCTGCCTCTCTTTCAGTGCCTTGCTGCCAGAGCTACTGTTGCCTGTGGCACTGTGTGCAAAAACCAACAAGGCCTCCCCAGAACACATGTTGTGCAACCATTGCCAAGTGGCGAGAGCAGGGCACTTTGCAGCAATAACATCTTTCTGCTAAAATATAAGGACAAAAGAGATGTCCTTATATTGAAAACCATCCATGGCAGCAGCTTTACCCCTGTCCCTGTACGAGGCACTAGTTCCATGGTCTCCAAGCCAGATTGTATTCTGGAATAAAACAAATTAATGGGAGGGGTGCATTTATCCGATCAAGTCCTCAAGCTGGTAGTGCACATTGTGCAGATGGCACTGTACAATGCATTGGTGCTATCACGTAGTGCAGGTAGGATAGGGACATTTCTTGATTTTAAAGAAATTGTTATGAAGGCCTTATTTTTGGCCACAGAGAGTAGAAGCGCCCCAGTACCTCATCAGCAGGGTACAATCATATTGTACCTGGCCAACATTTCCCCAATGTTATCCCCTCTAGTTGAAAAAAGGGAAGGACCCAAAAAAGATGTAGAGTCTACTACCAAAATGGAATCAGAAAGGACACCACTTTCCACTGTGAAGCTTGCCCTGATTTTAATCCTGGCCTGTGCATAAAAGATTGTTTCAAAGAGTTCCACAAATCCCTAAATTACTAAATTTATCTTTTTATTAACCATGCTATCATCTTTTTTTATCCCATTCTCTTCAGTTTCTATATGCCCCCACATCTAAAATCTAACCTAAATTTTCCACCCATTAACCATTCCATTAATCATTGTAAATTTTTCCCCAAAACCATTCCAGCAAAATCTGTGGTCCGGTATGCCACAAATTTTTTTGTTGCACCCCAAAACCATTCCAGCACAATCTGTGGTACAGTATACCCCAAATTATTTTCTTTGTACCACAAAACCATTCCAGCAAAATCTGTGGTTCAGTGTGCTGCAAATTTTTTCGTTGTACACCAAAACCACTCCAGCAAAATTTGCGTAAGCAAAGCACGACGTATTTGGCACTTAAATGGCATTTACAAT
The DNA here is from genome assembly GCF_029499605.1 of Hyla sarda. Classification (NCBI taxonomy): domain Eukaryota; kingdom Metazoa; phylum Chordata; class Amphibia; order Anura; family Hylidae; genus Hyla; species Hyla sarda. The sequence continues at coordinate 318,613,799 of NC_079191.1, read as the reverse complement.
TTTCCCTTTGCACAATCCCCAAGAGCATTAGCTTTTGGATCAATATTCTCACTACCTCCTTATATGAATTCCTTAGGGGTGTATATTCTAAAATGGGGTAATTTCTCTTCGATTTCTACAGTACTGGTTACTCAGAGGATCAGCAAAATTGACATTGTACCCCAGAAACATTCCAGCTAAATTTGTACTCCAGTAGGCCCTGGATAGTTCTTCAATTCTGTGCCCTGCCATGTGCCCAGGCTGCATAGACCGTGCCACATATTGGTTATTGCCGTACCTAGGAGAACCCACATAACAATTCCAGGGGTGGAAGTCTGCAAGCTAAGCACAATATATAAGGCACTTAAATGGCATATCGGTGATGTAATCACAATTTTCCTTTTGCACAATCCCTAAGAGCATTAGCTTTTAACCTCTTTTGCGTCAAAATGCTCACTACCCCCTTTTATGTATTCCTTGAGGGATGCTCCTTACCTTTTGTGCTAATCATTCTACAAAATCTACATCCAAAACGCCAAAAATCGTTCCTTTCTTTTTGTGCCCTACTGTGTGCCCAAAAAGAGGTTTATGACTACATATGGGGTACTGCCATGTTCAGGAGAAGTTGAATAATAAAGTTTGCCTGTGTTCCTTGTGAAAATTAGCCAACTTGTGCTAAATGTGCCATTTGTTCTTAATAAGTAAAAATTTTATGTTCACGGCCTAATGTTAAAAACTTTCCTTAAACCGCTGTGGGGTCAAGATGCTCGCTACCCCCGTAAATGAATTCACTGAGGAGCGTAGTTTCCAAAATAGGGTCACTTGTGAGGTTTTTCCACTGTACTGGTACCACGGTGGGCACTGAAAAATGAGGTGTCAAAATCCACTAGGTGCTTTATTATGTCTTAGGCCTATTGTGAGTCAGGGAGCACACTAGAAGGACATATGAGATTTCTAAAATCTGTAGAATTGGGGTAAGGCATATAAATTTGATTTTTTTTGTTAATACTAGAGATGAGTGAAGTTACAGTACTTCGATTCTGCTCGAACCCCGTGGCTCGGCGGTTGCTGACTTTAGCCTGCATAAATTAGTTAAGCTTTCAGGTGCTCTGGTGGACTGGAAAAGGTGGATACAGTCCTAGGAGAGTTTCCAGCCCACTAGAGCACCTGAAAGCTGAACTAATTTATGCAGGCTTAAGTCAGCAACCGTCGAGCCGCGAGGTTCGTGCCGAATCGAAGTACTGTAACTTCGCTCATCTCTAGTTCATACGTTTCATGTTACAGAAAAAAAATTATTGAAATAAGAAGAATGCAAAAAAAAAAAATGTCCCTTCATGTTGAATTCTTATGAACCACCTAAAGGGTTGATAAACTTTATATATGTCATTCTGATTACTTTGTGAAGTGTAGTTTTTAAAATGGGGGGGATTTATTGGGGTTTCCTTGCATACATGTTCCTCAAATCCACTTTACAACTGAAGTGGTCACTAAAATAATGTTGTGTTGAAATTATCTTGAAAATGTGAAAAAATGCTCATAATATTATAAGCTTTCTAACTAAATATATTTGGCTTGACGATTTCTCTTACAAGTAGAGAATTTCAAATCTAGAAAAAATGCATATTTTTCAAATTTTTCACGATATTTTTGAGTTTTTCACAAAAAATTGCTGCATGGATCAACAAAAATTTACTACTGATATAAAGTACAATATGTCACGAGAAAACTTTCTCAAGATCAGATTGACCAGTAAAAGCAGTCCAAAGTTATTACCACATAAACAGACACATGTGAAATTTGAAAAAAAACAGGCTGGGTCATAAAGGACAAAACTAGCCGGTCACAAAGGGGTTAATAAAAATGTTAAAACAAGTGGACCCAGTACTCACCCCTGTGGTATCCTACTATTAACTGTCACCTAACCAGAGTAAGTTCCATTGATCTTTACCTCTGCTTCCGGTCATTGAGACAGTTGCTAACTCGTATATCCTCCCTTAGTTCCAACATCCTCATTTTATGTACCAACCTGTTATGCGGCACAGTATCAAATGCCTTAGAACAGTTAAGATATACAACATCCACAACTTCACCCCAGTCCAATCACATTATTGTGACAGGACCGATCCTGCATAAAGCCATGTTGGTGCTGTGTCAGAAGGTTATTTTCATTAACTTCTTCAGAATGAAGAGTGTACCTGTACGCCCTTGTCCCGCTCCCCTTCTATTACGCGTGCTCAGGAGTCACGATCAGCTGAGAGGATGGCGGGAGGACCCTTATCTGCCTCCTCGCTGTTCAGTCGGTCCTTTGCTGCTCCCAGACAGCAGTGTAGCACCGATAACACTGATCAATGTAATGCTTCTGCATAAAAATACAAAAAAAATGGTGTAAAAAAGAAAAAAGTATAGAAAAAAAAAAGTTAATTAAATGTGGATTAACAAAAATCTAAACACAAAAACATAAACATTGTGGTATTGCCGCGTGCTTAAATTTCCAAACTATAAAAATATAACATTAATTAAACGGCACAGTCAGTGGCATTTACGTAAAAAAATACCAAAGTCCAAAATTGCGTATTTTTGGTAACTTTTTATACTCTAAAAAGAATAATAAGGAAATGTATAAAAAGTGATCAAAAAGCCCCATCAAAACAATAATGTTACTGATTAAAACTACAGGTCATGGCACAAAAAATAAGCCCTCACACATCCCCGTATACAGAAAAATAAAAAAGTTATAGAGGACATTTTTAAATGTACTAATTTTGGTGCAAAAAGTTATCATTTTGTGATGAAATGATTGATGGTATTACAAAATAAACTTGGTGGCGCAAAAAACAAGCCCACATATAGGTCTGTAGGTGGAAAATTGAAATTGTTATGATTTTAGAAGGTGAGGAGGAAAAATGAAAGTGCAAAAATGAAAAATAAAAAAATCTGTGGTCCTTTAGGGGTTAAGATATTCCAGAATAGCATTTTAGCATCTTTCAGAAAACCCTCAAAAATCTTACCCACAAAAGATGTTAAACTTACAGGCATATAATTCCCAGCATCCATTTTTGATCCCTTTTTGAAAATCGGTACCACATTTGCTAAGCGCCAGTCCTTTGGAACAATCCCCTTCATTATAGAATCTTTAAAGGGGTACTCCGGTGCTTACACATCTTATCCCATATCCAAAGGATAGGGGATAAGATGCCTGATCGCGGGAGTCCCGCAGCTGGGGACGCCCGCGATCATGCACGCGGCACCCCGAGGGGCGGAGCGTGACGTCACACGGGAGCCGGGGCGTGAAGTCACACTCCGCAGACACTGCGGTCGACCTTAATCAGACCCGGAGCGAACACGCTCCGGGGACTGATTACTAACGGGATGCCGCGTGCATGATCGCTGGCGTCCCCAGCTGCAGGACTCTCGCGATCAAGCATCTTATCCCCTATCCTTTGGATAGGCGATAAGATGTAAGCACCAGAGTACCCCTTTAAATATTAGCAATAAAGGTCTGTCTAGCACATTACTTAATTCCTGCAAAACCTTGGGATGGATGTCATCTGGGCCCGGTAATTTGTGTGTTTTTATGTTACTAAGGCTGGGTTCACATCACGTTTTTCCCCATATGTGGTTTTCTACCGTACCTAAAACCGTGGTTGACTACGGTTTTAGGTATGGTAGAAAACCACATATGGGGAAAAATGAGCCGCACGGTTCACTCCGGTCGGCTCATGGAAATGAATTACTAACGGGACCGCATACGCAGGGATAGGGAAGTGCAAGTTTTTAGCTCTCCCCTGCTGTATGCGCTCCCGTATGGGGAAAAAGGTGATGTGAACCCAGCCTAAGGCAGCTCCACACTTTTTCTTGGTTGAAAGGAAAACCGTCATCCTGTTCACCCACACTAAACCCAATACACTGGGTTATAGTGTGGGTGAACAGGAGACTGATGCGGGGTCTCTGACTAACATACGTACCTGCAGCCTGGAGCGGTGTCCATCTGAAGGTCTGCTTCTTTCTCCAACGAATTGCGCACTGGAGGTGGACCTGCCGGGTGAATTTGAATATTCATGGGAGCTGGTCACATGAGCGCTCAGTAGGCGAAAGCGCTCACGTGACCAGTGCCACATGCATGTTCAATTTCACCTGGCAGGCCCGCCTCCAGTGCGCAATTCGCCAAAGAAAGAAGTGGACCTTCAGAGGGACACTGCTCCGGGCTGCAGGTACGTATGTTAGTCAGAGACCCTATCGGTCTCCTGTTCACCCGCATTATAAGTATTGGGTTAAGTATGGGTGAACGGGATAACCGTTTTTCTTTAAAAAAGGTAAGATTTGCTGGAGAATTTACTTTGTCCCCTCCCCTGTTATCTAACATTGGATTTTCCTTTGTGAATATAGTAGAGAAGTAATTTATTAGATTGGCCTTTTCCTCTTCCACCATTACAACCAGATTATTTCTTAAGGGGACAACATTTTCAGTTTCTAATTATTTATGTAGGTGAAGAATATTTCAGTTTTTTTTACTTTCTATGGCAATTGTTCTCTCTGTTGCAATTTTTGCTAGTTTTATTTCTTTTTTACAGATTTTATTTTTCTCCTTTAGAATTCTTTAATGTTTCCCCACTACCTTCTTGTTTTACTAGTCTGAATGCTTATCATTTATCGCATCCCTAGCTGTTTTGTTTAGCCAAATAGTTTTTTCCTATTTCTAGCCTGTTTATTCCTGTAGGGTATATGTCGTTCACAATATCTATTTAGGATGCTCTTAAGGGTCCCATTTAGCTTGTGTACTTTTATTTCTTATGACACTGAGGTCCTCTCTTAGCTTGTGAAAATTGGCCTTCTTGAAGTGTAATGTTTTTGTAGCCCCACTAGTAGACACGCTCTTATAGGATAAACAAAAACTTATTATGTTGTGGTCACGATTACCAAGATGACCCCCTACCTCTACTATATGACCCCCTACCTTTAGATACTATGTCTGGCCTATTGGGAAGTATAAGGCCCATAAGTGTCCCACCTCTTGTTTGGTCCTGCACTAGTTGCGAAAGGTAATTCTCCTTTATTATTGCCAAGAGCCTGTTTCAATTGCTGGACCTACAGGTTTCAGCTTCCCAGTCCATGTCAGGGTAGTTCAAATCCCCCATAATAATAAGTAGGTTTTTCGCTGCTTCTGTTATACTTGGTGGTTCATAACAAACCCCTTATAGTAATTTCTTGTTCTTACCTTCTCCCCTTATCTCCACCCACAGACACTCCACATCTCACAAATGTCCTCACGCAGAATTGGCCTAAGACAGGATTTTACGTATAAGGAAACCCATCTTCTTACTTGTACGATCATTCCTGAACAGAATGTAGCCCTGAACATTAACCGCCCAGTCATAGCTTGCATCCAGCCATGTCTGACTTATTCCCACTATATCATAGTGTTTCTCCAACATTAATAGTACCAGTTCCTCCATCTTATTATTGAGGCTGTGTTAGATTACTTACAAAATGATGCCACCATAGAGTAGTAGTAGCTATATTTCATTTCCATTATTTGGCACAGCTCTATACCGCATCTTTGTTTTGATGCTGCAAGTGCTTGTTGTGAGTGATATTACCAATGTGTACGAGTACAGTTCTTATGATACCTCTCCCATCTCAGACATTGCCTCTCAAACATAGTACATGCCTCTATTATAAGATGCAGTGTTTTTCCATTGTTTGATGGATCTTTTATTGCCTGCGTTTCTGTTATTCTGAAATATGACAAACCAGAACAATGGAAATACTTAACACTGATGTGAATAAGCCCTACAAAGGCATTCAGGGACAGACAGTATATTAGTAAGTAAAATTTGTCTTGAGATTTCATGTAGGATTTCTACACACATCTGAATACATTCAGATGTGTGTGAGACTCTTGCTAAAATTTGTAAAAATATGAATAAATTCCAGATGCTGATTTTTCTTTCCACTTTATTTCTGTCTTTAACAGTACCCCAAATTCTTTTCTTTTGGTATTTTCTCAGAAGAAGGACCAACACAGAAACAGGTAATGTACCATTAAATTCTTTTGTATTACGCATTTTCTTACAAAAAAATAAAATAAAAACCTTAATCTAAAAATTTTGGATGTCAGTCATCCCCAGTGTTTTTCCATTTAGTACGTAAACCCAGCTTGGATTTTCCCATGTGCATAACCTTACATTTATCCGTGTTGAACTTTATCTACCACTTCTCAGTCCAAACCTCCAACCTATCTAGATCCATTTGTAACAGTGCACAGTCCTATTGTGTTAACTGCTTTACAGATTTTAATATCCTTTGTACAATCCCTCTACAAGGTCATTTTTAAATATATTAAAGCCAAAAGGGTCCAAAACTGTGGTAATCCACTAGTAACAGCCTCCCTATTAGAGTATGTACCATTAAAGGGGTTGTCCATTGAGAGAGGGGGATGCAGAGTCTCCAGAGCCACGGGCATACCGTCCTGATACTGAAAAATCAAGGTATACCAAATATAGCGATTCACCCCAGTCCAGTTGTCACGATGCCGGCTGGCAGGAGGTGGATCCTCTGTGCCAGAGAGGGATAGCGAGGACCGTGCTAGTGGACCGGTTCTAAGACACTACTGGTTTTCACCAGAGCCCGCCGCAAAGCGGGATGGTCTTGCTGCGGCGGTAGTGACCAGGTCGTATCCACTAGCAACGGCTCACCTCTCTGGCTGCTGAAGATAGGTGAGGTACAAGGGAGTAGGCAGAAGCAAAGTCGGACGTAGCAGAAGGTCGGGGGCAGGCGGCAAGGTTCGTAGTCAGGGGAGATAGCAGAAGTTCTGGTACACAGGGTTTAAACACACAAAACGCTTTCACTAGGCACAAGGGCAACAAGATCCGGCAAGGAAGTGCAAGGGAGGAGGTTAGATATAGTCAGGGACCAGGTGGGAGCCAATTAAGCTAATTGGGCCAGGCACCAATCATTGGTGCACTGGCCCTTTAAGTCTCAGGGAGCTGGCGCGCGCGCGCCCTAGAGAGCGGAGCCGCGCGCGCCAGCACATGACAGCAGGGGACGGGAACGGGTAAGTGACCTGGGATGCGATTCGCGAGCGGGCGCGTCCCGCTGTGCGAATCGCATCCCCAACGGCCATGACAGAGCAGCGCTCCCGGTCAGCGGGCCTGACCGGGGAGCTGCAGGGAGAAAGACGCCGTGAGCGCTCCGGGGAGGAGCGGGGACCCGGAGCGCTAGGCGTAACAGTACCCCCCCCCTTAGGTCTCCCCTTCTCTTTATCGGGTAACTGCCTCCCCTGGGATGAGGACACCGGGAAAGGATGGAGGGATTCCTCAACGGCAGGCAGAACCGCAGGAGTAGGAATGGGGAGAGAGGGCAGAGGGCGAGACCTGGCACGGGGCAGTGTGACACCAGGACGAGGGCCATGAGGGGACACAGAAGCTTGCCTGATGGAACTGGGAGGGGGGGAGGGGCATTTCCTGTGGCAGGCAGAGTCCTTAATGACCTTAGGGGGACCGGATACAGGAGGAACCATAGGGTCACGGCAGGGAGTACTGGGAACCGGTTGAAGGCAGTCCTTGGAACAAGAGGGACCCCAACTCTTGATCTCCCCAGTGGACCAATCCAGGGTTGGGGAATGGTGTTGAAGCCAGGGTAGTCCAAGGAGAACTTCAGAAGAACAATTAGGAAGGACAAAAAATATAATCTCCTCGTGATGAGGTCCGATGCACATTAGGAGGGGCTCCGTGCGGTAACGCACGGTGCAATCCAACCTGGCTCCGTTGACCGCGGAAATGTGGAGTGGCTTGACAAGACGGGTCACCGGAATGCGGAATTTATTCACAAAGGACTCCCGAATAAAATTCCCAGAAGCTCCAGAGTCCAGGCAGGCCACGGCTGAGAGGGGAGAGCTGGCTGAAGTGGAAATCCGAACAGGTACCGTGAGACGTGGAGAAGCCGACTTGGCATCAAGAGACGCCACACCCACGAGAGCTGAGTGCGAGCGTGCGTTTCCCAGACGTGGAGGACGGATTGGGCAATCCACCAAAAAATGTTCAGTACTGGCACAGTACAGACAAAGATTCTCTTCCTTACGGCGATTCCTCTCTTCCAGGGTCAGGCGAGACCGATCCACTTGCATGGCCTCCTCGGCGGGAGGCCTAGGCGCAGATTGCAGTGGAGACTGTGGGAGAGGTGTCCAGAGATCTAAGTCTTTTTCCTGGCGGAGCTCTTGATGCCTCTCAGAAAAACGCATGTCAATGCGAGTGGCTAGATGAATGAGTTCATGCAGGTTAGCAGGAGTCTCTCGTGCGGCCAGAACATCTTTAATGTTGCTGGATAGGCCTTTTTTAAAGGTCGCGCAGAGAGCCTCATTATTCCAGGATAGTTCAGAAGCAAGAGTACGGAATTGTATGGCGTACTCGCCAACGGAGGAATTACCCTGGACCAGGTTCAGCAGGGCAGTCTCAGCAGAAGAGGCTCGGGCAGGTTCCTCAAAGACACTTCGAATTTCCGAGAAGAAGGAGTGTACAGAGGCAGTGACGGGGTCATCGCGGTCCCAGAGCGGTGTGGCCCATGACAGGGCTTTTCCAGACAGAAGGCTGACTACGAAAGCCACCTTAGACCTTTCAGTAGGAAACTGATCCGACATCATCTCTAAGTGCAAGGAACATTGCGAAAGAAAGCCACGGCAAAACTTAGAGTCCCCATTAAATTTGTCCGGCAAGGACAGGCGGAGGCTAGGAGCGGCCACTCGCCGCGGAAGGGGTGCTGGAGCTGGCGGAGGAGATGGTTGTTGCTGCTGTAGCTGCGACTGTACTTGCTGTAGTTGTGACTGGAGTTGCTGTGTCATGGTGGTCAAGTACGACAGCTGGTGATCTTGTTGCGCTATCTGTTGCGACTGCTGGGCGATCTGACGAGCTTGCTGGGCGACCAGCGTAGGGAGGTCAGCGACAACTGGCAGAGGAACTTCAGCGGGATCCATGGCCGGATCTACTGTCACGATGCCGGCTGGCAGGAGGTGGATCCTCTGTGCCAGAGAGGGATAGCGAGGACCGTGCTAGTGGACCGGTTCTAAGACACTACTGGTTTTCACCAGAGCCCGCCGCAAAGCGGGATGGTCTTGCTGCGGCGGTAGTGACCAGGTCGTATCCACTAGCAACGGCTCACCTCTCTGGCTGCTGAAGATAGGCGAGGTACAAGGGAGTAGGCAGAAGCAAAGTCGGACGTAGCAGAAGGTCGGGGGCAGGCGGCAAGGTTCGTAGTCAGGGGAGATAGCAGAAGTTCTGGTACACAGGGTTTAAACACACAAAACGCTTTCACTAGGCACAAGGGCAACAAGATCCGGCAAGGAAGTGCAAGGGAGGAGGTTAGATATAGTCAGGGACCAGGTGGGAGCCAATTAAGCTAATTGGGCCAGGCACCAATCATTGGTGCACTGGCCCTTTAAGTCTCAGGGAGCTGGCGCGCGCGCGCCCTAGAGAGCGGAGCCGCGCGCCAGCACATGACAGCAGGGGACGGGAACGGGTAAGTGACCTGGGATGCGATTCGCGAGCGGGCGCGTCCCGCTGTGCGAATCGCATCCCCAACGGCCATGACAGAGCAGCGCTCCCGGTCAGCGGGCCTGACCGGGGAGCTGCAGGGAGAAAGACGCCGTGAGCGCTCCGGGGAGGAGCGGGGACCCGGAGCGCTAGGCGTAACACCAGTCTTGGGGTAACATCGTCATAAAAGCATCAGGTTAGATTGAAAGGACCGATCTCTCATAAACCCACGTTGATATGAAGTTATACATTTTAGTATAATACTAGTTGAGTACTCGGCGTTGCCCGGCTATTCCTACCTAATCTTTGTGTGGGAGGAAAAGCAACATAGGAGGAAGTACTTGTCCTCATATCCCGACCTCATATCCTGTCCTCATATCCCGTCTTCATATACCGTCCTCAGATGGGGCTGAGTTGTGTTGAAGAGATTGTAGGCCGAAAATAGAAGGAGGCGTGGTTTTGTGGAAGTGGGCATGGTTTTGTGGAATCCTATTTTTGTAGTAACATGTACCAAGTCTTATCGAAATATCTTCAGCCGTTTGGAAGTGATGCTGGAACATACACATTACACTTGCCTCGGGTGTAAAAGGAGCTAGCTACAGCTCTCCCGCCGCTAATAGCCTGGTATGTTGCGATCGCCATGGCCGGCTATTAAACCATTAGATCAACACTGTTAACCTCCCTGGCGGTATGATTCTGTCTGGAAATTTGTACCAAAAGCGGTACAATTTTTTGCATTGAAATTCCACATCTCCCCCCGTCACATTCCCCCTCCCTTGTCACATTCCCCCCCCCCCCCCCATATCACATTCTCCCCCTCCTTGTCACATCCCCCCCCCCTGTCACATTCCCCCCCCCTTGTCACATTCTCCCCCTCCTTGTCACATTCTCCCCCCCTGTCACATTCATCCCCCCCTGTCACATTCTCCCCCCTTGTTACATTCTCCCCCCCCCCGTCACATTCATCCCCCCGTCACATTCCCCCCTTGTTACATTCTCCCCCCTGTTACATTCTCCCCCCTCCATGTTACATTCCACTCCCCCCCGTCACATCCCCCCTTGTCACATTCCTCCCCCCTCTGTCACATTCCCCCCTCTGTCACATTCCCCCCTCTGTCACATTCCCCCCCCCCCTTGTCACATTCCCCCCCTTGTCACATTCCCCCCCCTTGTCACATTCCCCCCCTTGTCACATTCCCCCCCTTGTCACATTCCCCCCCTTGTCACATTCCCCCCCCCTTGTTACATTCTCCCCCCTTGTCACATTCCCCCCTATGTCACATTCCCCCCCTTGTCACATTCCCCCCCCCTTGTTACATTCTCCCCCCTTGTCACATTCCCCCCTATGTCACATCCCCCCCCTTGTCACATTCCCCCCCCGTGTCACATTCCCCCCCCTTGTCACATCCCCCCCCCCTTGTCACATTCCCCCCCCCCCCTTGTTACATTCTCCCCCCTTGTCACATTCCCCCCTGTGTTACATTCTCCCCTGTGTCACATTCCCCCCTCTGTCACCTTGTCTTGTCCTGCAGCAGAATACACTGGGTTTGCCGGGCAGATTTCAAACCTAGTGTATTTGCTGCAGAACAAGCCCTTTCCCCTTCAGCCAATCACAGGCTTTACACCACTGCGGCCTGTGATTGGCTGAAAAGGGAAAGGTCCTGTAAGATGCATAGTGAAGAGAACAGGGACCAGAGCGCACAGAGGGGAACGATATCTTCAGGGACCGGGATTATGTAAGCAAAAGTTTTTTTTATTTTCTTCCTTTTTACTTTTACACTTAGCTCAGTGTTTTTCTACCAGGGGGCCTCCAGCTGTTGTGAAACTACTGCTCCCAGCATGCCCGGACAGCCTTTGGCTGTCCGGGCATGCTGAGAGTTGTAGTTTTGCAACATCTGGAGGCCCCCTGGTTGAGAAACACTGACTTTTAGTATATGTCTTTACCTGCTCTGGCCGGCCCCCGCCACGGGAGCCGACCCGAGCAGATAATCACATATTTTCCCGGGGGCTGCATCACTACATCGCAAAAAGCAAAAATCGCGATTCGATTGCTTTTGCGATATACTGTGCAGCCCGCACAGCAACTCTGCAATTCTACCCCGAGCGTGACTCGGGGTTACCGCTTCTAGCAGCGAAAATTAACCCCGAGTCACGCTCGGGAATACCGCTAGGCTGGTTAAAGTTGACAGCAGTGTCTAAAGGGATCTTATATCAATCCCTGGTGGTCTAGTGGGGTGAATTGTACTTATTTCGGTTGAAATTACCAGGACAAGTGGATTTTCTTGAGGGACAAGTAGATTGTGTTCCGCTTTAGTCCCTTGGACAAGTATTTTATTTTTATTTTTTTATTCCCACACCCCTGGTATATATGTGTGTGTGTGTGTGTGTGTGTGTGTGTGTGTGTTCCAGCATCACGTCCAAATGGCTAAAGATATTAACATGAAACTTGGCACACATGTTACTTGTATTTCAACAGCAAACATAGGATAGGTAATTTAACCCTTTCTCACCCCCATTTACCAGGGTCAGGGTTTTTGTTTAATGTCCCATACAAGTCTATGGGAAACATATGTTACTGCATAACTTCCAAACGGCTGGAGATATTTTGATAATACTTGGTCACATGTTACTTATATGTCTAATTAAAATATAGGATTGTTAATTTAACCCTTAACTACCCCTATTTGGGAGGGTCTGTGTTTTTGTTTAAAGTCCCATGCAAATCAATGGGAAATGTATGTTCCCACATAACTTCCGTACGGCGTGAGATATTTCAATAATACCTGGGACACATATTACTTATATGTCAAATAAAAAGATATCATAGTTAAATTAACTCTTACATACACCCTTAAATAAAAGATGGGTTATTGTTTCAAGTCCCATGCAAGTATATGGGACTTCTAGTACCTTACTCCACAAGCTCCGCCCTGCATCTCCTGGGGAATGTGTCAGTCCGGCTTGCAAGCCACACCCCATCTCACAAAGACACATTTTAAGCCCCACCCCTTTTTATTATCTACCCTTTTTGTGCATCGGTCTGGCTTGCAAATCACGCCCAGTCCCACAAAGCCATGTCCCCATCTATTTTCAGCTTACAATATCTTCATCACAAATCAATCCCACCTGAGGACAGGATATGAGGATGGGACATAAGGACAGGATATGAGGTCGGGATATGAGTATGGGATATAAGGATGGTATATGAGGACATGATGGGAGGACAGGATATGGGCAACACTGGGTACTCAGCTAGTATATATAGATATACAATGGAAGTTAGACCAACAGGCCTATAGTTCCCTTTATATAGTTCCCTTGGTCACTTTTTGGATCCCTTTTTTAATATTGGCACCACATTTGCTATATGTCAGTCCTGGATAATAGAGTCTTTCACTATAGAGTAGTTAAATATTAGACAACTAGAAATAAGAAAACAGTGATGCTGCACTTGCTATTGACGTGAGTGAGTGCAACTTTTGTCATCATGCTGACAAGCTAAGACAAAAGTTCTGTAGCGAGAAGAGACACAGCTCTCAGGTGCAGGGGCCATACCACTGAGACTGGTTTAGCATCATATATGGCGATTCTTCCTGTCAGTTGTACATCCTTCTGTAGCAAGACATCTACCTATATACAAAATATAGTGATGGAAAACACAATAACAGACAACATCCATAGTGAAACATATAAACAAAAATATATTGCAAAACAGGAGAAGTGACTTTAATAAAAGAGGAGAGATTGTATAGTTCGTTGAGCCCCAAAGGGCCCGAGGCAATAAGCTTCATTATCCTGTAAGCTTTTTTACAAAGCAGATATAAGTGCCAATCTTCGCCTAATGGGATGCCTTCTACTCTCTAAACCGGCAAATTTCAATTCTGTTGGATTACCGTTATGACAATTATTTATAGGATTAATGAAGCAGGTTGCTCCTTTGCTGGTACAGAGTGAGTACACATGTTCCCGAATGCATGTACATAACTTTCTCTTGGTTTAGCCTACATCACAGCAGGCACAAGAGCAAATTATGGAATAAAAGACGAAAGCTGTCTGACATGAAATGAACTGTTGTACAAATACAGTATATTTTCACCTCCTAATATCAAATTCATTTTTGCTAAATTATAGCAATAATTGCAACGTTTGCATGGAAAATTACCTTTAGGGTACTTCACACGTACAGGATCTGCTGCATATTCTTTACAGCTGATTTTACTTTCCATTGATGTTAATGGGTAGCAAAATCAGCTGCACAAAATATAGAGCAGATCCTGTACGTGTGAACGTACCCTTAGGGTTAAATTATTCCTCTGAGTTTTTTCTTTTTCATTTTTAATATGGTCTCCTATAGTTTTTGTAGGTCTGAAAGTAATTATGGGTTTTACATATTGGGGATGGGAAGTGTTGTAGTGTAAAATTGAATTCTTAGCGATGCCCTTTTATGGAAAGTCTGATGTCTAAAAAGTCAAATGTTTTGCCTTCATATTTGCTTATAAATAACATATTTACTGCATTTACTGGTGCTCAGCAATGTTTTTAAATTCACTGTCTGAACCGTCCCATACTCTTAAAGTGTACCTGTGTCGTCAACAAACTTTTGATAAAATGTAGATCATATTATTATATGTATATTTGTAATACACATTGGTTAACAAAAAGTGTATATTTTTGGATGAAAAAATGCTGTCCTGGCAGCTGTTGCATGTGTGTCTCTATGAGGAGTCCAAACACAGGAAGTAAGGGCAGGACAAGTAGGGCTCTGTGCAGGTTCCTGGATTGTCAATTATCCTGCTGTGTGAGCCGGGGGCATGTCACAGAGCCTAAGTGTACAATGCCCTGCTTGTCCTCACTACACAGAGCCCTGCTTGTCCACCCACACTTCCTGTATTTGGACTCCTGACAGAGACACACAGGCAATAGCTGCAGCGACAAAAATATGCACATTTTTTAACCAATGAATATTACAAATATACATATAATGGTATTATCTACAGTATATAAAAAGTTTTTGTTGATGGCAGGTACACTTTAATATGTTATCTATATACCTAGTATTTGATACGATGGACAAAGGTTTTTTTTTTTGAGTAAGGACAAAATTTTGTTCAAAAATATTTGATAAAGATACTGGTGTGCCAGGGGCCTTTTAAAGGGCTACAATTTATTTTTTATTTTTATTTTATTTTATTTTTTTAAATAAACTGGTGCCAGAAAGTTAAAAAGATTTGTAAATTACTTACTTAACTTTAAAAATATTAATCATTTCAGTACTTATCAGTTACTGTATGCACCACAGGAAGTTCTTTTCTTTTTGAATTTCTTTTCAGTCTGACCACAGTGCTCACTGCTGACGCCTCTGTCCATGCCAGGAACTGTCTGGAGTAGCAAAGGGTTTCTATGGGGATTCGTTCTTGCTCTGGACTGTTGCTGGCATGGACAGAGGTGTCAGCAGAGAGCACTGTGGTCAGACAGAAAATAAATACTAAAAGAAAATAGCTTCCTGTGAAGCATACAGCATCTGATAAGTACTGGAAGGATTTTTAAATAGAAGTAATTTACAAATCTGTTTAACTTTCTGACACCCTGTGCAAACCCCCCCCCCCCCCCCCCCATGTTGGCGATCTACGCAAATTGCCGGTCAATTCAGATCGGCGATTTGCGGCTATTCCGGGTCAATCAGGTATCTGGTGACCTGGAAAAGAGGGTCAATGGGGCTGTCCGAGATAGCCCCATTCACCCTTACCCAGCAAGAGTGAGGTGGCACGGGTGCCGCCTCACGATCACGTGATTGATCGGTCGGAACAACCGACCAATCACAACTTGGGATGGCGGCGATCGGCGCTGGCGGGGTTCCCCTTGGGATTGGTGGCGGTGACAGAAGCAGCCAGAACGGTGGAGGCGGTCCCGGCGGCACGATACAGCAGGAGGTGAAGCCTGTTCACCTCCTGCTGTTGCTTAGCAACAACTCGCAGCATACACAGCCAAAGGGCATGCTGGGAGTTGTAGTTTTGCAACAGCTGGAGTTCCAACGACAACTCCCAGCATGCCCTTTGGTAGTCAGTGCATGCTGGGGGGTTGTACTTATGCAACAGCTGGAGGCACATTTTTTTCTATGAAAAAGTGTGCATCCAGCTGTTGCATAACTACAACTCCCAGCATGCCCTTCGACTGTCAATGCATGCTGATTGTTGCAGTTTTGCAACAGCTGGAGACACATTGGTTGTGAAACACTGAGTTAAGTAACAAACTCTGTGTTTCGCAACTAATGTGCCTCCAGCTGTTGCATAACTACAACTCCCAGCATGTTTGGTCTGTCAGTGCATGCTGGGAGTTTTGCAACAGCGTTAAGGTTTGCCCCCCCCCCCCATATGAATGTACAGGGTACATTCTTACAGGCGGGTTTACAGCGAGTTCTGCTGCAAGTTTGAGATGCAGCAAATTTTCCGCCGCAGCCCAAACTCCCAGCGAGAAACTCGTTGTAAACCCGCCCGTGTGAATGTACCCTAAAAACACTACACTACACCTACACAAAATAAAAAGTAAAACACTACATATACCCCTACATATACCCCTACACAGTCCCCCCCCCCCCCCCCCCCCAATAAAAAAAATAAAAACGGGTTGTACAGCAGTGTTTCCAAAGCGGAGCCTCCAGCTGTTGAAAAACAACAACTCACGGTATTGCCGGACAGCCACATACTGTCAAGGCATGCTGGGAGTTATGCAACAGCTGGAGACACCCTGTTTGGGAAACACTGCCATAGGGTATTTTTGTGGCGGATTGAAACCCCCAATTTAGGCCTCAAATGGCGCTCTCACTTCAGAGCCCTGTAGTATTTCAAGGAAACAGTTTAGGGCCACATATGGGGTATCTCCGTACTCAGGAGAAATTGCGTTACAAATTTTGAGGGGCTTTTTCTCCTTTTACCCCTTATGAAAAGGTAAAGTTGGGGTCTCCACCAGCATGTTAGTGTAAAATTTTTTTTTTTTTTTTACACTAACATGCTGGTGTTGCCCCATACTTTTAATTTTCACAAGCGGTAAAAGGAAAAAAAGACCCCCAAAATTTGTAACACAATTTCTCCTGAGTACAGAACTACCCCATATGTGGACGTAAAATGCTCTGCGGGCGCACAAGGCTCAGGAGTAAGAGCGTGCCATGTACATTTGAGGTCTAAATTGGTGATTTGCACAGGGGTGGCTGATTTTACAGCGGTTCTGACATAAACGCAAAACAATAAATACCCAGATGTGACCCCCATCTCACGAAATGTAACAAGGGGTTAAAGTGAGCCTTAACACCCCACAGGTGTTTGACAAATTTCCGTTAAAGTTGGATGTAAAAATGAAAAAAAAATTAAATAAATTTCACTAAAATGCTGGTGTTACCCTACATTTTTCATTTTCACAAGGGAGAATAGGAAAAAAGCCCCCCAAAATGTGTAGCCCCATTTCCTCTGAGTAAGAACATACCCCATATGTGGATGTAAAGTGCTCTGGGGGCGAACTACAATGCTCAGAAGAGAAGGAGCGCCATTGGGCTTCCGGAGAGAGAATGTGTCCGAAATTTAAGGCCATGTGTGTTTACAAAGCCCCCATAGTGCCAGAACAGTGGACCCCCCCCACATGTGACCCCATTTTGGAAACTACACCCCTAAAGGAATGTACTAAGAGGTGCCCTGAGCATTTACACCCCTCAGGTGTCTGACAGATTTTTGGAACAGTGGTCCGTGAAAATGAAAAATTAAATTTTTCATTTGCACAGCCCACTGTTCCAAACATCTGTCAAACGCCGGTGGGGTGTAAATGTTCACTGCACCCCTTATAAAATTTTGGAAGGGGTTTAGTTTCCAAAATGGGGTCACATGTGGGGATGGTCCACTGTTTTGGCACCACGGGGGGCTTTGAAAACGCACATGGCCTCCCACATCTATTCCAACCAATTTCTCTCACCAAAAGCTCAATGGCGCTCCTTCACTTCTGAGCATTGTAGTTCGCCCACAGAGCACTTTACATCTACATATGGGGTATTTCCATACTTAGAAGAAATGGGGTTACATATTTTGGAAGGCTTATTCTCCAATTACCCCTTGTGTAAATGAAAAATGTGGGATAAAACCAGCATTTTAGTGAAAAAAAAAAACAAATTTTTCATTTTCACGTCCAACTTTAGCAGAAATTTGTCAAGCACCTGTGGGGTGTTAAGGCTCACTGTACCCCTTGTTAGATTCCTTGAGGGGTGTAGTTTCCAAAATAGTATGCCATGTGTGTTGTTTTTTTTTTTTCTTTTTTGCTGTTCTGGCACCATAGGGGCTTCCTAAATGCGGCATGCCCCCCAAAAACCATTTCAGCTAAATTTGCTTTCCAAAAGCCAAATGGGACTTCTTCTCTTCTTAGCATTGTAGTGCGCCCGCAGTGCACTTGACGTCCACACATGGGGTATTTCCATACTCAGAAGAGACGGGGTTATAAATTTTGGGGGGCATTTTTCTCCTGTAACCCCTTGTAAAACTGTAAAATTTGGGGGAAAACCAGCATTTTAAGGGGCTAAATATTAGAAATAACTATCTATTACTTAGAACACAGGAGTAAATGCGATCTGGACCTGTTGACTTCTTGTTTTTTAGGAACAGGAAGACTGCGGAGTCACTGGGGATTTGGTCTGCGGTGAGTTTATTTCAGACAGGTATAACCAACAGCCTGGTCAACGAATCGTTTCACGCACACCTGCACTTAATCAATGACCTTAGAAGGTCATTGATTAAGTGCAGGTGTGTGCAAAACGATTCGTTGACCAGGCTGTTATTTCTACCTGTCTGAAATAAACTCACCGCAGACCAAATCCCGAGTGCCTCCGCAATCTTCCTGTTCCTATATATTGCTGTACCTTCTGGGAAGAGCACCGGTGGTCGTCCAAGGATACCGTGAGTTACGTGGCTAGAAGCTCCAATTCTACCGTAAACTGTTGGTACCCCTGCAGCAGTGCCAACATTCTTTTTCTATAAGTTTATTTTGGTTTTTAGGCAGCACTATACTTCCTCTTGGGCTAGACAGGTGACATGTGATGGAAAGTTTACCCTATTTTGCAGCCTGCTAAAAGTAAAATACGTTTTTACTTATCTCCTGCAGCCCCATCGCCACACTCCACTTCCTGTTGTTGTGGTTAACATATCACTTTGCCGTTCAGCCAATCACTGGCTGTAGCAGTGTTCACCCTCATCCAATGATTGAGCATCAATGTGACGCATTGACCACAGCACGGGAAGTGGAGCACAGCAGAGACAGGACCCCGTGAGGTAGTTACAGGCCTTTTTACATTAAAGTGGTACTCTTTCAAAAGGTTTCCATATGCCTGAGCTGCCTCAATAAAAAAAAATACATTTTTTTTTTTTTTTTATTTACCTCCTGCCGCCCCACTAGTTCCGTTGTCCCTTGCCCTGGTGCAGTCTTCTACCTTCTTCTGGGGCCCGACACATAACACTGCAGCTCAGCTAATTGTCTGCCATAGCGATGTCCCACCAGTACCAGTGATAGGCTCAGTGGCAGTGTTATGTATTGGGCCCGTGCCCAATTGTGATGGTCCGACTGCTGACACACCAGCCAATGCCGGGAATAAAGGATGAATGAATGGAGCAGCTCAGTGTCCAGCAATGTTTGGAATCCCTAAAGAGAATGAATGGAGCTCTGCCTGCGCATGCACAGTGTTCTTTTATTTAGGGGCATGATTTTCTGCCTCCTCTAGATTGGTTGGGGCCCCAACAGTCAGTCCTCTACTGATCAGCATGTTATACTTTATCCTGTGTATAGGGAATAACTTTCTGAAAGAAAATATACCTTTAAAGGAGTAGTCCAGTGGTGAACAACTTATCCCCTACTCTAAGGATAGGGGATAAGTTGCAGATCGCGGTGGGTCCGACCGCTGGGGCCCCCTGAGATCTCCTGTGCGGAACCCCGACAGCCCGCGGGAAGGGGGCGTGTCGACCTCCGCACAAAGCGGCGGCCGACACGCCCCCTCAATACAACTATATGGCAGAGCCGGAGCGCTGCCTTCGGCAATCTCCGGCTCTGCCATAGCGATGTATTGAGGGGGAGTGTCAGCCGGTCGACACCCACTATCTAGCAGGAGAGTCTGGCCCCCGTACAGAGGGATCGCAGGGGGCTTCAGCGGTCGGACCCCCCGCAATCTCAAACTTATCCCCTATCCTTAGGATAGGGGATAAGTTTTTCCCCACTGGACTACCCCATTAATAAATGAATTAAGAAACCTAAATGTTGTATATGTACTACAAATATTTAAATATTTTTTCTTAAATGTTGTTTTGACAGATGGATGAATCTTCATTCTCATTCACATTCTTTGGGGAGGGTTACAGTCAGGGCCTAGACCCACAGCAGGGAAAACCTAATGTAAAAATCTGCACACAAGTTTCTGGACCAGGTAAGGTTTTCTTTTCTCCTGTTAAACAAAAGTTTTAGTTGTGTGCCAAATTACGAGCACATTTAGTATAATGTTTTTACCATCGTTCCCTTTACAAGTGGAAGAGATAGTTATAAGCTGCAGACCATTTATCCCATTTTGGCCATCAGTAGGCATCAGCATTTCTCTCATATGACCCTACATGATGCGTTGACTGTATGCGGTACACGTCTGGTAGCCATGAACTTTTTTCAGTAGTCGTCGTGAATAGTCAGCAATTTTTCATAAGCTGGTTTTGAGTTGTCAAGGATAATAGGAAAGATTTGCGGCAACTGCATTTATAGTACAGATAGAGTACACATAAACTACAAATGTAGAATGGGCAAATGTGTTTTCAAGATGCAGTAAATGCTTTTTGTATGGTCACCCTTAAGGACACAGCCAATTTATTTATTTATTTTACTATAAAATGTACAGCACAACCAAACAAAAATTTATTTTAGGTGGAAATTCAAAAGAAAAATGCAATTGTGCAACTTTTAGAGGATTTCGTTTTTACACAGTACAATTTACTGTAAAAAATGACGTTTTCTTTATTCTGTGGATTAATATGATTAACCCCTTTCTGCAAATGGACGTTCATTAACGTCCATTTGTGGCTTCCGAGGTATGACGCGCGCTCAGCAGGTGAGCGCACATCATACCCGGTGGGTCTTGGTTGTTATAATCAACCAGGACCCACGGCTAATGCCAGACATCACCGATCGAGCTGATGCCCGGCATTATCCCCTTAGACCGACATTATTTACTTTCGTTTAGACGCGGCGATCAAGTTTGGTCGCCGCGTCTAAAACAAAAGTAAATAATGCCGGTTAGCTCAGCTTTGCTTCTTGGGACCGCCGCGGTGTCCCGAACAGCTTGCAGGATGCGTGTCCGATCGCCAAATGACTTCTCCGTGCCTGAGATCCAGGCAGGAGCAGTCAAGCGGCGAGAACACTATTGCATAACAGTGATCAGTGTATTCAATCAGTGTGTGCAATGTTATAGCCCCCTGCGGGAGCTATAACATTGCAAAAAAGAGTGTAAAAAAAATATGTTTATAAAGATCATTTAACCCCTCCCCTAATAAAAGTTTGAATCACCCCCCTTTTCCCATTTAAATGAAAAAACTGTGTAAATAAAAATAAACATATGTGATATTGCCACGTGCGTAAATGTCCGAACTATAAAAATAGATTGTTAATTAAACCGCACGGTCAATGACGTAGTAAAATAAAATCAGACCTATATATTGCGATTGTATGGACTTACAGAATAAATATTAGGTGCAATTTTTTACCGAAAACTGCACTGCATAGAAATGGAAGCCGCTAAAAATTACAAAATGTTTTTTTTTTGTTTTTTATTTTGCCCCACAAATATTTTTTTTTCTTGTTTTGCAGTAGATTTTTGTTGTGAAATTATTAAAGGTATTACAAAGTAAAATTGTTGGCGCAAAGAACAAGCCCACATATGGATTTTTAGGTGGGAAATTTAAAGTGTTATGATTTTTAGAAGGTGAGGAGGAAAAAACTAAAGTGCAAAAATGAAAAATCGCCAAAGAGAAAAGGAGTTAAAAAGATACCCATGTTTACATACTTTTCTATTATTGTACTACTTTAAAAAAAAAAAAATCTAACTTTAAATGGGCACTGTCATGAAAACAAAAAATTGATATGTTGTAGTACTTAAGTACTACAACATATCTCTAATATAGTTTAATTAAAAAAAGTGATTTTAAAACAGTTTAAAATCACTTTTAAATTCGGCCACTAGGGGTCACCCTCCTAGTTGCCGAATGCATTCAGCAGTGACGTCACTAATGAATGCCGATTCGTTGAAGCCTGGCAATGAGTCAAAATTCAATCACTGCTGTGCTCGCTCCCGCCTGTCAATCAGACAGGCGGGAGCGAGCGCTTTGAAGGAAGAGGACGCGCGCAGGCTCGGGGACAAGGTAAAGTATTATGTTCACTGTATTATGTATACATGTATACATGTATTATGTATATGTTCAAGTATTATGTATACTGTTCACCTATACAGTATGCCTCCAGTTTCCCCACTACAACTCCCAGCATGCCCAGGGAGTTGTAGTGGGGAAACAGCTGGAGGGACACTGAATAGGTGAACTGAGGGGGAGTGGGTTGAGCGGAGCTGGGGGGGTTGCGGGCTGCGCGGCGGGGAGGGGGTACTCTGGGCGAACTAAGGGGGAGGGGGAGTGAGTTGAGCGGTGTGCCGGGGGGGGGGGGGGGGTTGCGTTCTGCGCGGCGGGGAGCGGTATGTGCTCCGGTGTTCACCTATACAGGGGGTGCCTCCAGTTGTTTCTCCACTACAACTCCCAGCATGCCCTGACAGCCAATAGATGTCAGGGCAAGCTGGGAGTTGCAGTGGGGAAACAGCTGGAGGCACCCTGTATAGGTGAACTACGGGCGGAAGTTTCGGCCCCAGTAGGCATCAGTGACGTGGTGCCTGCTGGGGAAGTCTGCCTGCTAGTGAGCACACTACCAGGCAGACAAAAAAGCATTTTTAATATGTAAAAAAAAATAATTAAAGGCAGGGAGGGGGTTAGGGATAGATGGGTAATAGGCAGGGACAGAAAAAAAAAAGTGATGGTGGAAGCTACCCTTTAACCCCTTAAGGACTCAGCCCATTTTGGCCTTAAGGACTCAGACAATTTAATTTTTACGTTTTCATTTTTTCCTCCTCGCCTTCTAAAAATCATAACTCTTTTATATTTTCATCCACAGACTAGTATGAGGGCTTGTTTTTTGCGCGACCAGTTGTCCTTTGTAATGACATCACTCATTATATCATAAAATGTATGCCGCAACCAAAAAACACTATTTTTGTGGGGAAATTAAAACGAAAAACGCAATTTTGCTAATTTTGGAAGGTTTTGTTTTCACGCCATACAATTTATGGTAAAAATGACGTGTGTTCTTTATTCTGAGGGTCAATACGATTAAAATGATACCCATTATTACATACTTTTATATTATTGTTGCGCTTAAAAAAAATCACAAACTTTTTAACCAAATTAGTACGTTTATAATCCCTTTATTTTGATGACCTCTAACTTTTTTATTTTTCCGTATAAGAGGCGGTATGGGGGCTCATTTTTTGCGCCATGATCTGTACTTTTTTTTGATACCACATTTGCATATAAAAAACTTTTAATACATTTTTTATAAAACGTATTAAAAAAGTAGGAATTTTGGACTTTTTTTTTTTTTTTTCCGTTCACGCCGTTCACCGTACGGGATCATTAACATTTTATTTTAATAGTTCGGACATTTACGCACGCGGCGATACCAAATATGTCTATAAAAAATGTTTTTTACGCTTTTTGGGGGTAAAATAGGAAAAAACGGACGTTTTACTTTTTTATTGGGGGAGGGGATTTTTCACTTTTTTTTTACTTTTACATTTTTTTACATTTTTTTTTACACTTGAATAGTCCCCATAGGGGACTATTCATAGCAATACCATGATTGCTAATACTGATCTGTTCTATGTATAGGACATAGAACAGATCAGTATTATCGGTCATCTTCTGCTCTGGTCTGCTCGATCACAGACCAGAGCAGGAGACGCCGGGAGCCGCACGGAGGAAGGTGAGGGGACCTCCGTGCGGCGTTATGAATGATCGGATCCCCGCAGCAGCGCTGCGGGCGATCCGATCGTTCATTTAAATCGCGAACTGCCGCAGATGCCGGGATCTGTATTGATCCCGGCACCTGAGGGGTTAATGGTGGACGCCTGCGAGATCGCTGCGATCAGCAGCCGGGATCAGCCGCGCATGACACGGGCATCGCTCCGATGCCCGCGGTTATGCTTAGGACGTAAATGTACGTCCTGGTGCGTTAAGTACCACCTCACCAGGACGTACATTTACGTCCTGCGTCCTTAAGGGGTTAAAGGGGTTATCCTGGAAAAAACTTTTTTTTATATATATCATCTGGCTCCAGAAAGTTAAACAGATTTGTAAATTACTTCTATTAAAAAATCTTAATCCTTTCAGTACTTATGAGCTTCTGAAGTTAAGGTTGTTCTTTTCTGTCTAAGTGCTCTCTGAAGACACGTGTCTCGGGAACCGCCCAGTTTAGAAGAGGTTTGCTCTGGGGATTTGCTTCTAAACTGGGTGGTTCCCGAGACACGTGTCATCAGAGAGCACTTAGACAGAAAAGAACAACCTTAACTTCATAAGCTCATAAGTACTGAAAGGATTAAGATTTTTTTAATAGAAGTAATTTACAAATCTGTTTAACTTTCTGGAACCAGTTGATATATAAAAACATTTTTTTTTCCTGGATAACCCTTTTAACAGAGTTAGTAGGTTTTAAATCTGCCTATTCTGACCTCTCTCTGTAATTTTTCCGTGCACAGGGCTGTATGAGGGTAAAATTTTTGCGCCGTAATCTGTAGTTTTTTTGGTAATACTTTTGTGTATATGTGACTTTTTTTTTTCCCCTCTGGGATGTGATGTTGCCAAAAAGCAGCAATTTTGTAAAAAAAAAAAAAAGATTTTTTTTTTTTTTTTAACCTTTATGCTGTTCACTGTACGGGATCATTAACATTATATTTTGATAGTTCGGACATTTACGCATCTGCAGATACCAAATATGTTTTTTATTTACTCTTTTATTAGTAAAATGGGGAAAAGGGGTGATAAAAATTTTTCTTGGAGGAGGGGCTTTTATATATATATATATTTTTTTTTTTTTACTTTTTTCATTTATTTTACACTTTTTATGTCCCCATAGGGCACTGTATGTAGCAGTTAGATTGCTAATACTGTTCAATGCTTGCTCATGTACAGGACGTAAATGTATGTCCTGGTGCGCTAAGTACCAGAGCATCAGGATGTACATTTACATCCATGTCCTTAAGGGGTTAAAGAGGCTCCAAACATGTATGTAACTAAGTAAAATAATGTAAACTATTAGTTTATATTTGAAAGTGTTCTTTTTTGCTAAGCTGAATAGAATGTTATTATTTTTTTTCTTGCTTTATAGAAGCCGCATATATTGCTACTCCAATAGCCATGGTTCAAGCTGGAGTGACTTTATTAAAGGAGCCAGAATCTCTTCCAAAAACGTATGTGCAATACTGCAGCAGTCAGATACAGATATTAATTAATAAAAACATTAATAAAAATGCAGCACAATAGAGGAAAGATCGGGGTGGCACCACTGGTGGGACGCAAAAATAACAGGTTAATAACTAAACCCGGAGCTGAGAATAACACCGTACAAAAAAACAATAATGAGGGGTGCACAATGCCAAGAAAAATAAGCATAAGGCAATTAAAAATACAATAGAAAAAGGGCATAAATGGCACTCACCTCTAAAATCTAATTCTTTATTTCAATCCATTAAAATCAGCTATTCCCCAGCAGGGTAGAATGAAAAAAACGCCACGGCTGTGACCGGGCGTGCACGAGGCAACGGAGCCATTTGTGGTCTTCCCGCTTCCTCTTGCCTTGGTAATAAAAATGCTGTTTCATGAATAATAATCAGTGGCTTGCACAAGTACCTCAATTTACTGTATTACTTGGTTCCAGGTAAAATGTATGTTGAAACCAATTTATCTTGAGATCATAAGTCTATGGAAAACTAGTAATTGTTTCCAAAGTTTTCAAAATGTCAACCCAAAATAAGAAAAAAAAATAAGGATTTATGACAAATGACAAAATAAGAAATACAGATACATAGAAAAGCCAAAAATTGTTGCTAGAAGCTATAAATCTGTTAATACATAGTGGACAGATGCTTAATTAGGGTCCTATACAGTATGCATAGCATACCATAGATTTAAAATTGAGCCACTTATTTATATAACGTAGTTTGTTAGCTAGTCATGACTGGTTGTTGTATTCTATGTATTCTCTGTTCTTTTTCTTATTATCCTCATTTATACCCCTGGTGTGTTTGTAATATACTATGAAAAACTTTAATAAAATTTGTTTAAAAAAAAAACTAAATTGAGCCACCCTCACCTGCTACACAGTAAAGCTGTGCATGCAGTTCTCTTTATTAAAATTACCCCCTCCTTAAGCAGATATAAAAAAAAATAAAAACAACTCCTTTTAAGGTACAATCTTGCAATTCTACTGAATGTCTTAAATTTTTTTTATTTCTTTAAAAACTTTTGTATTCCAGTGGCGGAGTATACTCACCAGGAGCAGCATTTTCCAAAACCAAGTTGATTGACCGTCTCAACAAAGCTGGAATTCGTTTTACTGTTCTTAGTAAGATAGAATGATATATTGCACTATAACTACCTGCATGACTAACTGGTATAATAAAGCACTTAAGAAACAAATAACAGATTACGTTTTTTTGCAGGTGGAAATTGATTGCATAAATAAAATTCTGTGTAAAATAATTGTTACCATGTTTTTCATTAGACTGATATAATAAAGCTATATTGACCAATCTAATAAGTCTGTTATAGATTATTTGGCCTTAATGTGATCTGCTCATATAATTTGTGTGTGACATACATGATATATTTTTCTTTTAAAAAGCTCAAATTGCTAATAAAATAAAAATATTCTGTTCTCTAGTAAAATCAATACAACTGTGCAAGGACTTCAGTAAAAGTGTGTATACGATACAAGTGATGTAGCTATATGTAGAGTAATATGTATACACCTCAACCAAAGGAAGCTCTCTGTTAGTCTAAAAAAAAACATAAAACCACCTTAGTCAATCATAGCTCATATCACACAATGAAACTCTTTTTATTATAAAAGTACAAAACAAGTTCAATTCACTGAAACAAAATTAACAAAACTGAACATAAAAACAACTTAAAGGAGAACTCCAGAATATAAAAATTGTCCCCCATACTGCCGGCAGTAAAAAAAAAATAAAGATGTACATACCTTCCTTCACTCCCCCGGGGCCTCCGGTAACCGGCTCCGGTCTCCGCCGCGGTCCTCTTCCTGGTTTGCCGGTGGCCGGCAAATGATACTGCGCTCAGCTAATCACCAGCCACAGCGAAGTCCCGACTCGGCCAGCGATAGGCTCAGCGGCAGTGTGAGAACGCTTAAAGACGCAAAATTCTTCACTACACCGGCACACTGCTGCTCAGCCTATCGCTGGCCGAGTCAGGACTTTGCTGCAGCCGGTGATTGGCTAAGTGCAGTATGACTCGCCGACCACCGGCAACCAGGAAGAGGATCACGGCAGAGACCGGAGCCGGTTATCGGAGGCCCCGGTGAAGTGAAGGAAGGTATGTACATCTTTATTTTTTTTTTTACTGCCAGCAGTATGGGGGACAATTTTTACATTCTGGAGTTCTCCTTTAAACCTTCCCAACCAGCCAGTCCAGAAAAAAAAAAAAATGTAACATTACCTACTACAGTCCAACACACATACCTAATGAACATAAATAAAGCTTTCCTTGCTGTGATCAAAACTAAAAATATCCAAACTAAGAAACATAACCTCACCCAAAATTTTATTTATTTTTTTCCCTTTTTTTTTTCTACTCCCCGTAACAAAACAAAAATATGTCTAGCTGCCGTAACTAAAATAAATCCAACTTGGAAAATTATTTTCCACACACACATACTCACAAACAAAAACTAATCCACAGTAGGTCACAAACATAAAAATTTCAAAGAAAATCACAACATCACAATCACGTAACTAGGGGAATGAATACTCTTAACACTATACTATAATAACTGAAAACTGGTCCGATTATATTATAAATTATACATAAAACTATACAGAATATAAATAACAACTCAATAACACAGAAAAGCAACCTATACTAAACTATACCATCACCCACCACCCCCTCTGGACATGGGTCAGAGTCCATAGGTCACAGTTTTGTCCACAACTGACCCATACAAGACCCCAAAAATAGTACCCACTGCAACAGTCCAGTCCTGGGTTCTGTAAACAGAACAATATATACATACTCTGCAACAAAACAATATTAACAATACAATACACCAAAAACCACAAGGCCCAAGTGTGGTTGCCTGCAAAACCTTTACAATCCATCCATAGAAAACAAAACAAAAGGCTAAGGTGACATGCATAGCCCCCCACCAGGAAGAAGGATGGCAATCCTGATAAAATTAAATTTAAATTCCTCTCCCTATCAGCCTCTAACCCTATCGCTATCCCTTCATGAAACTGACCCTATACTCACCCTAAGATATATACACTATCCCTGGCCAAAATTAAGGTACTTCACCTTAAGGGTACCTAGGGCACATCAAAAGAAAAACCTCTCCATAGGAGAGAAGCCCTACTGGTACCAAGACTGCTATACTCCAATGACCTGATCTTCCCGAGGTCGCCAGTGATATTCCTACAGACCTCCACCTCAGAGAGGATTTTCTGTTGGGTCGACACTAAACACTGTGCATTCCATGTGTAGTACCTAACCACTAAACTAACTTAGAATAAAGTGCCCCGATCCCGGCCACCCATAAGCCCACTCCGGATAGGTAAGGCCAGCAAGTTGACTCCAGCCGATGGAACCACCCACCCTGTTGTAAACCCCTATATTAAAGGGACAATGAAGCAGGAAGTGGTCAATGCTTTCCAGCGTGTCCCCGCACTCTTCTCGGGGACATCCCCGGTCATCAGAGTTCCTGTACTTCAGGTTGTCCGTTACATATAGCTTCCCCTGAAAGCAGCACCAGGCCAAGTCCCAAAACTTCTGGGGGATCCTTTTCATGTTCAAAAGATACAACCCCACCCTCAGATCCTAACCTGGGCAGTCACTGAGTGCCAGAGGCTTCTGGAAGTGGGTCAACAGAACCCGTTTGTCAAGGAACCGCCTTGACTGGGTCCTGATCTCCCACACTCCCAGACCCCACCGACCTATCGCCTTCAGAGTCGGGGTAGCGTAAACCGGAAGATATCCATGAGGCGTAAGGAGGTCCTTCACTCTCCTTCCTCTCTCCCATTCCTGGAAGAAAGGCTGAAACCATTCCCTGCAGGAGAGTACCCACGGAGGAGCCCTCTCAGACCAGAGATGTTAGCTTTCAAGAAGGTGTTCGTAAAGAACACCACCGGGTTTACCATAGATAAACCCCCTAGTCTCCTCATGCGGAACGTAACCTCCCTCTTGACCAGGTTCATCCTGTTCCCCCATAACAGTTGGAAAAACAGGCTGTAGATCCTAGTGTAGTGGGTCTCTGGCAAGATACATACACTACCCAGATAGATAAACAAGGGGAGCAGGTACGATTTGATCAGGTGTACCCTTTCCCTGAGGGTCAAAGACCAACCCTTCCACTGGTTCACCCTCTGAGTGGCATCCTGGAGCTTACCATCCCAGTTTTTGGTGGGATAATCATCCTGGCCGAATGTGATGCCTAAGACTTTTGCTGATTCTTGGGGCCCTGGAAGGGTGTCCAGGAGATCAAACGTGCTTGGAAAAGTAAAATTCAAGTTCTCAGGCGCTGATCAGATGTAGTAGATAAGCCAGAGACTCTCACACTTATCCCAGTTGATCTTAGACCCGTATGCCTCCGAGTAGCGGTCCACCTCCGGCATCACCACATCGACCTCCTCTCTCTCTCTCTCTCTCCCAGACGAAAATAGTGATATCGTCAGCGCACACCACCACTGTCTGGGTGACAGCGGGCTCCGCTGGACTCATCCTGACTCCCGCCAATGGTCCCTGATTCACGCTCTTAAGGAAGGGATTGATCGCGAACACATATAACAGCGGGCTCAAAGGACAACCCTGACAGACTCTGGACCCCACCTCAAAAGAGTGGCCAGACCAACCGTTAACCAGAGGGAAACTCTCTGCCCCTGCATACAAGATCTTAAGCCAATTAACAAAAGTACTCGGTAAGCCATATCTCAGGAGGGTGGACCAGAGGTACTCGTGGTTCACCCGATCAAATGCTTTGGCCTGATCCAAGGACAGCAAGTACCCCTTCCAGAGACCTGCACTACTCTGCTCCACTGCCTCCCTGACACTAAGGACAGCACTTAAGGTGCTTCGGCCTGGAACAGGGCAGTGCTGGGCCTCCCAAAGGAGCCAAGGTGCAAACTTCACCAACCGATTAAACAGTATCTTGGCCAGAAGCTTCCTGTCCGTATTGAGAAGAGCTATGGGCCTCCAACTCTCAATATGGCAGGGATCTTTACCCTTTGAGAGAAGAATCAGGGCTGACCACCTAATTGACTTTGGCAGAGTGCCCGAGGAGACACACTCATTGAATACCTCAGTCAAGAGGGGAGCTAAAGACTCCTTAAAGCCATCTGGATCTGGCGACAACTTAGGGGCAAGCCCCTCGATCGCCAG
Organism: Hyla sarda; assembly: GCF_029499605.1. Lineage (NCBI taxonomy): Eukaryota > Metazoa > Chordata > Amphibia > Anura > Hylidae > Hyla > Hyla sarda. Next base: position 318,583,540 of record NC_079191.1, on the reverse strand, counting down.
TCTCACTTCCTCTTCCCTGATCTCTTCTGCCAAAACGCCAAGAGAGGGTTCTACCTGGGTCAGGAATGGCTTCAGCCAGGAAACCCGACATCACATCCAGATCCTTCCTTCCCAAGAGGTGTGAGTAGAAGGATCTGACTACCTCAAAGATCCCTGATCTGGACCGATTCAGAGATCCCGTACTATCAATCAGTCCTGAAATAACTTTACTACTCACTGACATCTTGCAGGTTCTGTAAGGGTCGGGCGAGCGGTATCTCCTGTAATCCCTCTCAAATACCAAAGATGTGTGCCTATTGTACTGACACCTTATCAGCAAGGACTTCTCTCTGGAGATATCCTCTCGGCTACCTCCAGTCGAGAAGAGAAGTTTCCTCCTCAGACACTGATACAGGCGAAACCTGTTCAAGGACCTGAGGCTCGAGAGCTGGCGGAAGAACCCTGCAACCCGCTTCTTGAATGTCTCTGACTTACTACTACATAGGTCCAGTAAAGGTACCTGACTGAAGAAAATCCTCAAAGGACTGTCTTACCTCCGCTTCCTCCAGGAGGGACGAATTCAGCCTCCAATAACCTTTACCCATCCGGGGGGTCTCAGAAACATTCAAGGAAACAAAATCATACAGTGATCGGAGAACTCCACCTCAACCACGGACACTGCGGAAGAGACAGCTTCCTCCTTTAAATAAAACCTGTCTAACCTAGACCTGCAGCTAACTCGATGAAAGGTGAAGCCCGCGTGGCCTGAGGGGCTCCGGATGTGGAAATCCTCTAGGCGAGCTTCCCTAACTATATTATTAAGGGCCACGCAGTCATAAGTCAGCGGACTATTGGAACCTCTCCTATCTTGGGACCTTGTGACATTATTGAAGTCCTCTCCAAAAATCACTTGCTGACTCGTAAAAAGAAAGGGCTTAATCTTCATAAAGAGAACTTTACGGCCCCACCTGGTTTGTGGGGCGTAGATGTTAATATGAGCCGGAGCTCTTGTCCCTTCATGAAGACATCTAAGATGAGGCACCTCCCCACTTTTAAATCAATAACCCGTCGGCAATTAACAGGAGCAGTAGAAAGCATAACACACAGTACATGGACGAGCACATGGACCCACCTCTCTCTGCCACCGGCACCCGGACACTTCCCCCCCCCCCCCCCCCCCCCCGCGGTAATGCCCACAGCACTCGGGGAACCCCCCCCCCCCGATCACATGGTTGGCAAAACTTGCCATCTGCCCCTCCTTACCGGCAGGATGGGTGGGCTTCACATCTATTGCGCCCGCTGCCTTTTCTGACACCATGCTGTACCCCCCATGCTGGCTCTGTTCCACCTCCTTGGTCTTCTGTTTCTTTACTTAAGTCTCACTGCCACATCCACGCACTGGTCGTCACCAAAGGTAAAATGCTGAAGGTGGGTTGGGGACTCCTGCATCGTAATCGCCCTCAATAATCCCCCAGCCTCACTCTCCATGTCATCCTCCTCACTCTCACTTGATGTAGCTGTCCTGGGTGGTCTTGGTGGTCTGCGTATCACATGAAGTAGCTACAGCAGCTTCCTGTACACTTTCCATACCCTCCTCCTCCTTTACACCTTCACCTCCATCCTCACTATCTTCACCGCCACTACTCTCCCTATCATCCACCTCCACCTTACCTGGGGATTTCATGGTGGCAAACCTGTCTTCATTCATCAGTTTCTCCTTAAAGGGGTACTCCGGTGAAAACCTTTTTTCTTTCAAATCAACTGGGGGCAGAAAGTTAAACATATTTGTAAATTACTTCTATTAAAAAATCTTAATCCTTCCAGTACTTATTAGCTGCTGAATGCTACAGAGGGCGTTCTCCGATGGGGCACAACGGCAGTGTGAAAGGGGCCTAACCACGTTGCGATAATTTATTTCGCAGTCTATCTGAATTCAAAGACTGCATTATTTGTGTAATTTGGGCCTAAAAAGAGTGTCTTATCCTCCATGCGGGGGGGGAATATGAAGAAAAAAATTACTTGCTTAAGAGAATTATTGGATTTTTACCTTAAAGTGGTACTCCAGCCCGAAGACATCTTATCCTCTATCCAAAGGATAGGGGATAAGATGTCTGATTGCGGGGGGCCCACCGCTGGAGACCCCCACAATCTAGCCTGCAGCACCCACCTGTAAGTAATGCCGGAAGCGCTGGAGGTTCTCAGTCTTTTTCCTCCCAACCATGGGGACGGATTATCACGACGTCACGACTCCCGTGTGACGTCATGCCCCCCCCCCCCCTCTCAATGCAAGTCTATGGGAGGGGGCGTGACGGCCAAGAACCTCCAGGGCTTCCGGCAGTACTTACAGGTGGGTTCTGCATGCTAGTTTGCGGAGGTCCCCAGGGGCGGGACCCCCGCGATCAGACATCTTATCCCCTATCCTTTGAATAGGGGATAAGATGTCTTGGGGCCGGAGTACCCCTTTAACCCCTTAAGGACCAAGGGCGTGCAGGTACGTTTTTGCTCCCTGGTACTTAAGGACCAAGGGCGTACCTGTACGCCTGTGGAAATTTCGGTCCCCTGCCGCGCGCCGGGCAGGGACCGGACCGGGGTGACTGCTGATATCTATCAGCAGGTACCCCGCGCAAATGCCCAGGGGAGTCATCAGACCCCCCCCCATTTCGGCGATCGGCGCAAATCGTAAGTGAATTCACACTTGTGATTTGCGCGATCCCGAGTCATTACGGGTCTATGGTGACCCGGAATAAAAGGGGGATCGCGGGTGTCTAAGACACCCACAATCCCCCTGAAGAGATAGGAGTGAGGTGGCAGGGGTGCCACCCCTCCTATCCCTGCTATTGGTGGTCTAGACGCGACCACCAATAGCAGATCGGGGGCGGGGGGGTTAACTTTTTCGTTTTACCCGTTCTGCCCACCCACAATAGGCGGGGGAGAACGGGGGAAACGACTGAGGACCGGCGCTGGAGTCCACTTACCGATCTGCGGAGGCTGCGGGCGACGATCGGCGTCGGAGATCCGACTGAAGACGGTAAGTTGCCTAGCAACATCTGGAGGGCTGCAGTCCGAGACCACTATATAGTGGTCTCTATACTGTAGCACTCCAGATGTTGCAAAAGTACAACTCCCAGCATGCCCAGACAGCTGTTTGGGCATACTGGGAGTTGTAGTTTTGCAACAGCTGGAGGGCTACAGTTTGAGACCACTATATGGTAGTCTCTGAACTATAGCCCTCCAGATCTTGCAAAACTACAACTCCTAGCATGCCCACACAACTGTTTGCTGTCTGGGCATGCTGAGATTTGTTGTTTTGCAGCATCTGGAGGGCCACAGTTTGCAGTCGTCTCTATACTGTAGCTCTCCATATGTTGCAAAACTGCAAATCCCAGCATGCTGGGAGTTGTAGTTGTGATCCGTCCAGCTGTTGCATAACTACATCTCCCAGCATGCCCTTCGATGATCAGTACATGCTGGGAGTTGTAGTTTTGCAACAGCTGGAGGCACACTGGGTGGAAGATATTGAGTTAGATAACAGAACCTAACTGAAGGTTTTCCAACCAGTGTGCCTCCCAGCATGCACGGTCTGTGAGTACATGCTGGGAGTTGTAGTTTTGAAACAGCTGGAGGTTTGCCCCCCCCCCCCCCCCATGTGAATGTATAGGGTACATTCACACGGGCAGGCTTACAGTAAGTTTTCTGCTTCAAGTATGAGCTGCGGCAAATTTTTCGCCGCAGCGCAAACTCCTAGCAGGGAACTCACTGTAAACCTCCGCCAGTGTGAATGTACCCTAAAAACACTATACTACACTAACACATAATAAAGGGTAAAACACTACATATACACCCCCTTACACTGTCCCCTCCCCCCCAATAAAAATTGAAAACGTATTTTACAGCAGTGTTTCCAAAACGGAGCCTCCAGCTGTTGAAAAACAACAACTCCCAGCATTTCTGGACAGCTACTGACTGTCCAGGCATGCTGGGAGTTTAGCAACAGCTGGAGGCACCCTGTTTGGGAAGCACTGGCGTAGAATACCCCTATGTCCACCCCTATGCAATCCCTAATTTAGTCCTCAAATGTGCATGGCGCTCTCACTTCAGAGCCCTGCCGTATTTCAAGGAAACAGTTTAGGGCCACATATGGGGTATCTCCGTACTCGGGAGAAATTACACTACAAATTTTGGGGGTCTTTTTCTCCTTTTATCCCTTATGCAAAGGAAAAGTTGGGGTCTACACCAGCCTGTTAGTGTAAAAAAAATTTTTTTTTACACTAACATGCTGGTGTTGCCCTTTACTTTTTATTTTCACAAGAGGTAAAAGGAAAAAAAGACCCCCAAAATTTGTAACATAATTTCTCCTGAGTACGGAAATACCCCATATGTGGGCGTAAAATGCTCTGCGGACGCGCAACAAGGCTCAGGAGTGAGAGCGCACTATGTACATTTGAAGCCTAGATTGGTGATTTGCACAGGGGTGGCTAATTTTACAGCGGTTCTGACACAAACGTAAAAAAATAAATACCGAAATGTGACCCCATTTTGGAAACTACACCCCTCACGGAATGTAACAAGGGGTATAGTGAGCATTAACACCCCACAGGTGTTTGACAAATTTTCGTTAAAGTTGGATGGGAAAATGAAAAAAATTATTTTTTTTCACTAAAATGCTGGTGTTACCCTAAATTTTTCATTTTCACAAGGGAAAATAGGAAAAAAGCCCCCCAAAATTTGTAACCCCAAGAAAATACCCCAAATGTGGATGTAAAGTGCTCGGCGGGCGAACTACAATGCTCAGAACAGAAGGAGCGCCATTGGGATTTTGAAGAGAAAATGTGTCCGGAATTGAAGGCCATGTGTGTTTACAAAGCCCCCATAGTGCCAGAACAATGGACACCCCAACATGTGACCCCATTTTGGAAACTACACCCCTCATGTAATGTTATAAGGGGTGCAGTGAGCATTTACGCCCCACAGGTGTCTGACAGATTTTTGGAACAGTGGTCCGTGAAAATGAAAAATTTAATTTTTCATTTGCTCAGCCCACTGTTCCAAAGATCTGTCAAATGCCAGTGGGGTGTAAATACTCACTGCACCCCTTATTAAATTCTGTGAGGGGTGTAGTTTCCAAAATGGGGTCACATGTGGGGGGTCCACTGTTCTGGCACCACAGGGGGCTTTGTAAACGCACATGGCCCCTGACTACCATTCCAAACAAATTCACTCTTCAAAAGCTCAATGGCGCTCCTCCTCTTCTGAGCATTGTAGTTTGACCGCAGGGCACTTGACGTCCACACATGGGGTATTTCCATACTCAGAAGAAATGGGGTTACAAATTTTGGGGGGTATTTTCTGCTATTAACCCTTGCAAAAATGTGAAATTTGGGGGGAAACACACATTTTAGTGAAACATTTTTTTTACATATGCAAAAGTTGTGAAACCCCTGTGGGGTATTAAGGCTTACTTTATTCCTTGTTACCTTCCTCAAGGGGTCTAGTTTCAAAAATGGTATGCCATGTGTTTTATTTTTGCTGTTCTGGCACCATAGGGGCTTCCTAAATGCAACATGCCCCTGACCAAATTTTTTTCTCAAAAAGCCAAATATGACTCCTTCTCTTCTGAGCAATGTAGTTCGCCCGTAGTGCACTTCAGGTCAACTTATGGGGTACCTCCATACTCAGAAGAGATGGGGTTACAAATTTTGTGGGGTATTTTCATTAACCCTTGCAAAAATGTGAAATTTGGGGGGAAACACACATTTTAGTGAATTTTTTTTTGTTTTTTTTACATATGCAAAAGTCGTGAAACACCTGTGGGGTATTAAGGCTCACTTAATTCCTTGTTACTTTCCTCAAGGGGTCTAGTTTCCAAAATGGTATGCCATGTGTTTTTTTTTTTTTTGCTGTTCTGGCACCATAGGGGCTTCCTAAATGCAATATGCCCCCCAAAAACCATTTCAGAAAAACGTACTCTCCAAAATCCCCTTGTCGCTCCTTCGCTTCTGAGCCCTCTACTGCCCCCGCCGAACACTTTACATAGACATATGAGGTATGTGCTTACTCGAGAGAAATTGGTAACAAGTACAGTATACATTTTCTCCTTTTGCTTCTTGTAAAAATTCAAAAATTGGGTCTACAAGAACATGCAAGTGTAAAAAATGAAGATTGTGAATTTTCTCCTTCACTTTGCTGCTATTCCTGTGAAACACCTAAAGGGTTAAAATGCCGACTGAATGTCATTTTGAATACTTTTGGGGGTGCAGTTTTTATAATGGGGTCTTTTATGGGGTATTTATAATATGAAGACCCTTCAAATCCACTTCAAACCTGAACTGGTCCCTGAAAAATAGTGAGTTTGAAAATGTTGTGAAAAATTGGAAAAATTTCTGCTGAACTTTGAAGCCCTCTGGTGTCTTCCAAAAGTAAAAACTTGTCAATTTTATGATGCAAACATAAAGTGGACATATTGTATATGTGAATCCAAAAAAATTATTTGGAATATCCATTTTCCTTACAAGCAGAGAGCTTCAAAGTTAGAAAAATGCCAAATTTTCATTTTTTTCCGTCAAATTTGGGGATTTTTCACCAAGAAAGGATGCAAGTTACCATAAAATTTTTACCACTAAGTTAAAGTAGAATATGTCACGAAAAAACATTCTCGGAATCAGAATGATAACTAAAAGCATTCCAGAGTTATTAATGTTTAATGTGACAGTGGTCAGATGTGCAAAAAACTCTCTGGTCCTAAGGTGTAAAATGGCCTGGTCCTTAAGGGGTTAAATAGTAGACCCCTATGGGTTTCAACCATAGACAGGATTTATTATTAACATGCAAGTAAATTTGATGTATATATTATGAATGGCAATTATATGATATCTATTCCTGCATGTGGTTACCATATAACTGTTATTTTCATAACCTCTATATTTATGTAATTTGTTTTATTATGTATAACATATAATACTGTACTTGCACAGAAATCCTTGCAGGAATATAGTATTCAAGCATTTAATTATGTCTTGTTCGTTATATAACAAAAATTTAATCTATATACATTAGGTCTACTATAATAGGTAATTTGGCCTTTAATCCATGTTCACACTTTGCGTTTTTTATTTGGATTTTCCCTTTCTTTTTGGATGTCTGGATTTTTTGTTTCTATGTTGGCATAATACGTGTGTGTGTGTATATATCTATATATATATATATATATATATATATATATCATAGCTATTTTCCTGTACGTATTGCAATTAAGACTTTTATAAATTAACAGGTTTATTTGTATATGGGGTTTTTCCGTTTTTGCATTTTCGTTTTTTCCTCCTTACCTTTAAAAAATCATATCTCTTTAAATTTTGCACCTAAAAATCCATATGATGGCTTATTTTTTGCGCCAGCAATTCTACTTTGTAATGACATCAGTAATTTTACCCAAAAATCTACGGCAAAATGATAAAAAAAATCATTGTGAGACAAAATTTAAAAAAAAAATGCCATTTTGAAACTTTTGGGGGCTTCTGTTTCTACACAGTACATTTTTCGGTAAAAATGACACCTTCTCTTTATTCTGTAGGTCCATACGGTTAAAATGATACCCTACTTATATAGGTTTGATTTTGTCGTTCTTCTGGAAAAAATCATAACTACATCCAGGAAAATCTAAACGTTTAAAATTGTCATCTTCTGACCCCTATAACTTTTTTATTTTTCCGCGTATGGGGCGGTATGAGGGCAAATTTTTGGCACCATAATCTGACGTTTTAAGCAGTGCCATTTTTTGTATTGATCAGAATTTTTGATCGCTTTTTATTCATTATTTCATGATATAAAAAGTGACCAAAAATACACTATTTTGGACTTTGGAATTTTTTTGCGCGTACGCCATTGACCGTGCGGTTTAATTAATTATATATTTTTATAATTCGGACATTTCCGCACGCGGCGATACCACATATGTTTATTTTTATTTACATAGTTTTTTTTTATGGGAAAAGGGGGGGGTGATTCAAACTTTTATTAGGGAAGGTGTTAAATGATCTTTATTCACTTTTTTTTTTTGCAATGTTATAGCTCCCATAGGGGGCTATAACACTGCACACACTGATCTTTTACATTGATCAGTGGTTTCTCATAAGAAACCACTGATCGATGATTCTGCCGCTTGACTGCTCATGCCTGGATCTCAGGCACTGAGCAGTCATTCGACGGTCGGACAGCATGGAGGCAGGTAGGGACCCTCTGGCTGTCCTGTAAGCTGTTCAGGATGCCGCAATTTTGCCGCGGCGATCCCGAACAGCTCCCTGAGCTAACCGGCATGGTTTTACTTTCACTTTAGACACGGCGTTCAACTTTGTCTAAAGGGTTAATAGCATGCGGCACCGCGATCAGTGCTGCGTGCTATTAGCCACGGGTCCTGGCCGTTGTTAGAGGCCGGGCCCGACCCGCTATGATAGAACGGGAGCGGACTCATGACGTACCAGTACGTCATGGGTCCTTAAGAGGTTAAATGGGCACTGTCATTAAACAGGATTTTTAATATTTGATTCCTTATGCCAAATAACTTTTTATAATTGGCTTCCATAAAAAAACTAAAACTTTTGTTAGTTTTTCTGCCGTATACATCTGGCCACCAGGGGTCTCCCTTCTTGGTCAGAATACATTCCGTCTGGTCAAAATCTCAGATTTTGGTCTCCTGCTTGTAATGGCAGGAGACCAAACTAAGGAGGTGTTTCTCTGCACTGAGCTTGATTGACAGCTGCAAAAAGCCTCATTGAAAGCTGCACAGACTAAAGGCTGAACAGAGCCTCACTGAAAGAAACACAGAATGAAAGCTACTGCACAGAGCTTAAGGTCTTCTATTCATCACAGCACTGCGACCATGTGAAGGGATGTCATGCCTGCTGGGAAACACCCACTTTCTCCTGCTGGGAGATTTTACTACCGTATATACTTGAGTATAAGCCGAGTTTTTCAGCACGATTTTTCGTGCTGAAAACACCCCCCTCGGCTTATACTCAAGTGAACTCTCCGCCCTCAGTGGTCATCAACCTGCGGACCTCCAGATGTTTCAAAACTACAACTCCCAGCAAGCCCAGGCAGCCATCGGCTGTCCGGGCTTGCTGGGAGTTGTAGTTTTGAAACCTCTGGAGGTCTGCAGGTTGAAGACCACTGCGGCCTTCGACATCATCCAGACCCCCCACCCCCTTTAGTTTTGTAATCACCTCCGCTCGGCGGGCTGTTAGGGTGCGCTGGTCCGGTGCTGCAGGACTGTCCGGTGGGGAAGTCGTCCGGTGGGCAAGTCGTTCCGGGCTGTCCATCTTCACGGGGGGGGCCTCTTCTCCGCGCTTCGGGCCCAGCCCCGGTATAGTCACGTTGCCTTGACGACGACGCACAGGGACATTCATTGGCAACGTCCCTCTGCGTCGTCGTCAAGCCAACGCCTCTATTCCGGGCCCGAAGCGTGGAGAAGAGGCCCCCCCCCCGGTGAAGATGGAAAGCCCGGAACGACTATCCCACCGGACGACCTCCCCACCGGACAGTCCTGCAGCACCGGACTAGCGCACCCTAACGTCCCGCCGAGCGGAGGTGAGTACAAAACTAAAGGGGGTGAGAGGGTGGGGGGGGGGGGCTGGATGATGTCGAAGGCCGCAGTGGTCTTCAACCTGCGGACCTCCAGATGTTTCAAAACTACAACTCCCAGCAAGCCCGGACAGCCCATGGCGTTGTAGTTTTGAAACATCTGGAGGTCCACAGGTTTAAGACCACTGTATCAGACATTGACAAGCGGCATGATGAAGGGGGGGGGGGGGGGGGCTGATGACATGTGGTGATGATGACAAGGGGATGATGATGAGGGGGGGTGTGGGATGATGACAAGGGGATGATGACAGGGGGATGATGAAGGGGAGGTGTGGGATGATGACAGGGGGATGATGAAGGGGGGGTGTGGGATGAGGACAAGGGGATGATGACACGGTGATGATGATGAGGGTGTTAATGACGGGGGTCTGGATGATGACATAGGGGATGATGTATTTCCCACCCTAGGCTTATACTCGAGTCAATAACTTTTCCTGGGATTTTGGGGTGAAATAAGGGGCCTCGGCTTATATTCGGGTCGGCTTATACTCGAGTATATACGGTATGTGACCAAGAAGAAAGGTATTTTTAAAGCTCTGAAAGGGTGGGAGGGGTGTTAGGGTTAGTTAGGGAATATAGCCTGAGTTAGTTTAGAAAAGTTTATATAGTGACAGGCACTCTTTAACCCCTTAAGGACCTGGCCCATTGTGGCCTTAAGGCTAGATTCAGACTACGGAATCTCTGGGCAGAAAATTTCCGCCAGGAGAATTGCAGCCAGAGCTGGCTGAATCAGTTGGCACTAGGACCGCGCGGACACTGCAGTCTCCAATAGACTGCAATGTGTTCCGCGTGGATTTCCGCCTGAAGAAAGAGCAACGCCATTCTTCAGGCAGAAATTTCCAAGCAGATTTTCCGTTCACAAATTCCGCTTCACAAATTCCGAAGTGTGAATTTGTGAACGGAAACCCATTCACTACACTATACATTTTAGCAAGCGGAATTTCCGCCTGCAATTTCAAAGCGGAATTCCGTAGTCTGAACCTAGCCTAAGGACCAGGCCAATTTTATTTTTTGCATTTTAGTTTTTTCCTCCTTACCTTCTAAAAATCATAACTCTTTTATAATTCCATTCACATATCCATATGAGGGCTTGTGTTTTGCATCATCAATTTTACTTTGTAATGACATCACTCATTTTACCATAAATTACCATGTACTGCGCAATCGGAAAAAACATTATTTATGTGGGGAAATTGAAAAGAAAATCACAATTTATGAAATTTTGGAAGGTTTTGTTTTCACGCTGTATACTTTATGATGAAAATGACATGTTTTCTTTATTCTGTGGGTCAATACGATTAAAATGATACCCATGTTATAAGCTTTTCTATTATTGTACCGCTTGAAAAAAAATATCAAACTATTTAAACAAAATTAGTATGTTTAAAATTGCCCTATTTTGACCACCTATAACTTTCTAATTTTTTCATATACGGGGTGGTATTAGGGCTATTTTTTTGCGTCGTGATCTGCAGTTTTTATTGGTACCACTTTTGCTTACCGTATATACTCGAGTATAAGCCGACCCGAATATAAGCCGAGACCCCTAATTTCAACCCAAAAACCCAGGAAAAGTTATTGACTCGACTATAAGCCTAGGGTGGGAAATACATCATCACCGCCTGTTAATCCCTTCATCAGTGGTCTTCAACATCTGCGGACCTCCAGATGTTGCAAAACTACAACTCCCAGCATGCCCGGACAGCTGATGGCTGTCCGGGCATGCAGGGAGTTGTAGTTTTGAAACCTCTGGAAGTACGCAGGTTGAAGACCACTGCAACCTTCATCATCATCCAGACGCCCCTTTAGTTTTCTACTCACCTCCCCTCGGTGGGAAGGAAGGGTGAGCTGGTCCGGGCCATCTATGCTGCAGGGACCATCCGGTGGAGAGGGTTAGTTGTTCCAGGCTGTCCATCTTCATCGGGAAGCCCTCTTCTCCGTTCCTGGCCGGCCCCGGACTAGTGATGTTGCCTTGACGACGACGCACAGGGACGTTCATGCGCAGGGACCTCACAGACCAGCTCACCCTTCCTTCCCACCGAGGGTAGAAAACTAAAGGGGGGTCTGGATGATGACGAAGGCCGCAGTGGTCTACAACCTGCGGACCTCCAGATGTTTCAAAACTACAACTCCCAGCATGCCGATGGCTGTCCGGGCATGCTGGGAGCTGTAGTTTTGCAACATCTGGAGGTCCACAGGTTGAAGACCACTGAGAAGGGATTGACAGGCGGAGAGTTCACTCGAGTATAAACCGAGGGGGACGTTTTCAGCACGAAAAATTGTGCTGAAAAACTAGGCTTATACTCAAGTATATATGGTATATTTTACTTTTTAATCACTTTTTATGGATTTTTGGGGGGAATAAAATGTGACAAAAATGCATTCAATTTTGGATTTTTTTTTTTAACGTTTATGCCATTCTCTATACAGTATAATTAACATTATGTTTTGATAGTCCGGACATTTATGCAAAATCAAATATGTTTATTCATTTTTTTCCATGCTTTTTGGGGATGAAATTGGAAAAAGGGACGATTTACATTTTTATTGGGGGAGAGGATTTTTCAAAATTTTTTCCATTCCCCCCCCCCACACTTTTAATGTTGATTGCTAATACTGCATAGGGCATAGCACTGATCAGTGTTATTGGTCATCTTCTGCTCTGGTCTGCTCGATCTTAGGTCAGAGCAAAAGACCCCAGGAGATGGCCAGACCCCAGGCGGCAGCTGAGGGGACCTCCGGCTGCCATGCTGGATCTCCGTGGCAGCGCTGCAGGCGATGAGATCATCGATTTTAAGTGCCGCTGATGCCGTGATCTGTATTGATCACGCCATCTGATGGGTTAATGGCGGACATCAGCGCGATCGCTGATGTCTGCCATTACCGGCGGGTCCCTGGCTGCTGATTGCAGCTGGGACCTGCCGTGCATGCCGTAGGGAGCGTAAATGTGCGTCATGGTGCGCTAAGTAACACGACACCATGACGTCCATTTACGTCCATTGTCGTTAAGGGGTTAACCACTATGTCTGTGATATCTTCAGTATATAAAGAATTAACAGTTCAGGTGCTCTGCATTTAGTTAGAAAATAGGTGGAGTATCTGTGTAATCCACACCCCTCCCTTTGGTTTTAAATATGTGTTTTTCACTTTTGTATTTGTCCATGATTAAGGCCTTCGCAAAGGCCGAAACACATTAGAACTTGCGTTTTTACCTGCACTGCCTTGATCGAGTTAATGCACAATAAAGAAACTACTTATTTTCACTGAACTGGCTGCTGGAGATCGCTGTTTTTTGCATTGCTTGGCTCATATGAGATTCAGGCTGGTGGGGTCCACACCTGGCCTTTTTGGATATATTCTTCTTCTTTAGTAGTGTTGCTCGCGAATATTCGCAATTCGAATATTATTCGCGAATATCGCATATTCGCGAATTCGCGAATTTCGCGAATATAGCGCTATATATTCGTAATTACGAATATTCGTTTTTTTTGTTTTTGTTTTGTTTTCTTCACAGTACACATCACAGTGATCACCCCTCTCTGCTTCCAGCTTGTGTGGTGTAAAGAAGGCTGTAATACTACTGTGTGAGACTGGCGTGCGAAAATTCGCACATGCGAAAATTAGCATATGTTAATTTTCGTGTATGCGAATTTTCGCGTATGCTAATTTTGTGTATGCTAATATTCACATATGTTAATTTTCGCATACGCGAATTTTCGAGAATATGCGAATATTCGCGAATATATGACGAATATTCGCCCATATATTCGTGAATATTCGCGAATTCGAATATGGCCTATGCCGCTCAACACTATTCTTTAGTCATTGCCGTTGGTTATAAAAAAAAGTGACATAAAGAGTATGCCACCTAGTGGTTGCTTGCTAGTGGTTGCTTGCTTGTATAATAAGAACATGTAGCATCGTAAGATGCAACAAGACTGCTTGCGCATACAGAGCGTAGTAAAGCAATTATCAATTGAAAGCAGTAAACAACTGTGAACCAGAGCTTACAGTGGTACATAATCTGTCAGGTTTACAACAAATAAACATATCCCAAATCCAGGATGGCCTACATTACAATAACATTATCTAATAAACATGGAATGTGTCAGCAGATAAGAACCATTTGGCCCATCTAGTCTGCCCAATAATCTGAATCCTATCAATGGTCCATGGCCCTATCTTATATGAAGTATAGCCTTAAGCTTATCCCATGCATGTTTAAACTCCTTCACTGTATTTGTAGCGACCACTTCTGCAGAAAGGCTATTCCATGCATCCACTAATACTTCCTGATATTACTTTTAAACCTTTGCCCCTCTAATTTAAAACTATGTCCTCTTGTGGTAGTTTTTCTTCTTCAAAGGGGTACTCCGGCGCTTAGACATCTTATACCCTATCCAAAGGATAGGGGATAAGATGCCTGATCGTGGGGGTCCCTCCGCTGGGGACCCCCGTGATCTTGCACACAGCAAGGGGCGAAGCGTGACGTCACACGGGGGCAGAGGCGTGACATCACACGCCGCTGGCCCTGTGGTTGCTGGTAATCAGACCCGGAGCAAACGCGCTCCGGGGACTGATTTTAACTGGGGTGCTGCGTGCAAGATCACGGGGGTCCCCAGCGGTGGGACCCCTGCGATCAGGCATCTTATCCCCTATCCTTTGGATAGGGGATAAGATGTCTAAGCGCCGGAGTATCCCTTTAAAATATGCTCTCCTCCTTTACCGTGTTGATTCCCTTTATGTATTTAAAAGTTTCTATCATATCCCCTCTGTCTCTTCTTTCTTCCAAGCTATACATGTTAAGGTCCTTTAACCTTTCCTGGTAAGTTTTAGCCTGCAATCCATGTACTAGTTTAGTAGCTCTTCTCAGAACTTTCTCTAGAGTATCTATAGAAACATACTCTAAAGAGATATTATTCATGTACTCAGTAAGATGGTGTAGTAAATGAACCAGGAACGAGTACAGATGGATTACTGGAGTGACAGAAATGAGTGGGGATGAGAGCTTGACGCTAAGAGTCTCTTATCAATTAACAATGGCAGCAAGAAGTCCTATGTCTATACAAAGGGGGGAGTTTCCAACGTAACCAACGTTTCTCGAAGGCTTTAAATCTGTTAGAGCCCAATGCAATAATTTTCTCAAAGGAATAAGTGGTGTTAATCTTCGCTATCAGAGAGTCAATGGAAGGAATAGTGGTTGATTTCCAATGACTTACTAAGGCAATTTTTGCAATCATACAAATAATGCAATAGAGATCACTGTTATTTTTGTAGTGATGATAGGGCTGAAAATAATAATACAGATTGTGGTGACCATGGGATATTGCGGCCCAAAACTCCCTTCAGTAAATTCGCACATGCAGACCAAAAGGATTTGATGTTTGGACTTGTCCACAATATATGGTACAGGGTACCTTCAGTATCACAACCTTGCCAACATATGCTGGATACATCTGGGTAAATTGAAGCCAATCGGTCGGGGGTATGATACCAGAGTGTGATTAAATGCTGTCTGCCAAGTTGTCAATGAAAAGGACACTTTTAAATCCCTTTCCCACACACGTAAGGGGTATGGTTTAGGGCAAAAGGGCATTGTACAATGGTTTCAAGCCTTTATGTGAGGACGCAAGAAGGCGGAGGGCCGAGCCATCTAATTTGCTGGGGGAGGGTGTGAGATTTTGCAATAGGTGTCTGATTTGTTGGAATTTATAGGAATCATGGCGGGGAAGACCATATTTAAGTCCCAGGTGAGAGAAGGGTAGCAATGAGCCTTTGTCTAACAAGTGTAGGACCTGAAGGATTCCCCTCAAGATCAAGGTGGACAAGTCCATATCTGGAATTTGAGTTTGTATGAAAATGATTGGGAGATCATTTGTTATCATTTTAACTGGGTTGGCCATGTGAGAAATTAAAAAGGTCCAAGCCATATATGATGCCTTCACAATGGGGTCAGTTAACGGTGGGGGTGAGGTGTTCCAAAAGGGAGCGTACAGCCTACATAAAAATTCTCAATTTCCATCAAGGGGAGGGTCCGCGAGTTGCACCATCATTACTTAGTCATGGAAAGCAAAGTAGCAACATAACAATAATGTAAGTTTGGAGAACCTAGACCTCCAACAATTTTGGGTCTGGAGAGAATATTCGAGGACAGCCTGGGTTTACTGCCAGACCAAATAAAGGATGAGAGTGCTCTGTGTGCTTTAAGGAAGAAATTAGGTGGGAGATAGATAGGTAAAGTGCCAAACAAATAAAGAAATTTGGGTAAAAGGAACATTTTGAATGTAGCTACCCTGCCAACCCATGAAA
Organism: Hyla sarda; assembly: GCF_029499605.1. NCBI lineage: Eukaryota > Metazoa > Chordata > Amphibia > Anura > Hylidae > Hyla > Hyla sarda. The sequence continues at coordinate 318,567,616 of NC_079191.1, read as the reverse complement.
TTTCCGATTTAGCAAATCGTTCCATGTCTGCCATTATAGTAGTTAATAACCATTCATAGTTCTCAGTGTAAAGCAGTCGAGAGGGGTAAGAGAGCTGGATACCTAAGTATTGGAGGCTCACTGGATGCCATTCAAATGGCAAGGCAGATTGTAGTGATGTGAGAAGTGGAGGGTGGAGGTTTATTGGGAGGGCCTGAGTCATTTAAGTGGTGGCAAGACAAGAAACCATAATGTGAAATATTGTCCATCACAGGTGGGAGTGACACTGCAGGTTTGGTCAATGACAATATGACATCATCTGCATAGAGTGAAATGGTGTGCATTCCATGACCGATAGGAACTCCTGTCACATTTTTATCAAGTCTAATAGATTGCACCAGGGGGTCCATGGAAAATATATATACCAAGGGAGTAAGGGGACAGCCTTGGCGAGTGCCATTAGTGATGGTGAATGGGTCTGATAAGGAGCCATTTGCCAATACTCTAGCCGATGGGTGAGAGTAAAGGGAGGTGGGGCCGAAAGCATGCTACCTGAGAAACCCATATGAGCCAGAACCGAGAAGGCGAACGACCAGCGGAGCCGATCGAACGCCTTCTCGGCATCCAGGGCAAGCACCACAGCCGGAATAGTGGTACGTTCAAGGTGGTGGAAGATATTCAGAAGCCGTATAGTGTTATCGGAGCCCTGCCGCCCAGCGAGAAATCCAGATTGATCAATATGAACCAAGGAAGGTAAGACCAAGGCGACAGGCCAAAAGTTTTGCAAAAATTTTAAGATCTTGTTTCAACAGAGAGAGGCCTGAAATTTGGGGGTCTTTCAGGCACCTTCCCTGGTTTAGGCAGAGTGGTGATGACCGCCTGCAGATTTTCCCTTGGTAACTCTCCAGCAAGAGTCGCTGTTCAGCAGAACCCCACTAGGTGTGGGGCCAGAAGGTCGCTGAAGGCCTTATAGTAAGAGGAGGCCCTGGGCCTGGGGCTTTGCCGGTTGGGAGAGATTTAATTACTTTGAGAACCTCGGAAAGTGTTATATCTTGATTAAGAGCAGAACGTTGGGACTGGGAAAGAGCAGGAAGTTGAAGGCAAGTAAGGTAGGACTGTATAGAGAAGGATAGATCGGGAGGGGTAGGAATATAATCCTGTAGATTATAATGGTGGGAGTAAAAGGAACCAAAGCCATTAGCAATGTCTGAGGGAGGATAGAGTTTGTCATTAGTAATGTCGCGAACATAAAATTTTCGGTTCACGGACGTGAACTTCCGCAAATGTTTGTGAATCGGCGAACTGGGCGAACCGCCATTGACTTCAATGGGCAGGCGAATTTTAAAACCCACAGGGACTCTTTCTGGCCACAATAGGGATTTAAAAGTTGTTTCAAGGGGACTAATACCTGGACTGTGGCGTGCTGGAGGGGGATCCATGGCAAAACTCCCATGAAAAATTACATAGTTGATGCAGAGTCTGGTTTTAATCCATAAAGGGCATAAATCACCTATTATTCCTAAATTCTTTGGAATAACGTGCTTTAGCCCCCTTTAGGCAGCACATAGAGCCCCCCTTTAGGCATCACATAGTTAGATCCCCCCTTTAGGCAGCACATAGATTCCCCCATATTAGGCAGCACATAGTTAGAGCCCCCCTTTAGGCAGCACATAGGTAGAGCCTCCCTTTAGGCAGCACATAGTTAGATCCCTCCTTTATGTGCTGCCTAATATGGGGGAATCTATGTGCTGCCTAAAGGGGGGCTCTATGTGCTGCCTAAAGGGGGGCTCTAACTATGTGCTGCCCCCCTTTAGGCAGCACTGGTTTTATTTTACAGCCAAAAAAGGTTTTTTTTATTTGAACAACTGTCACACCAAATGTGATTTGCACTAGTGTGACAATGAGCAAAAAAGGATGCCAGCAGAGTTCCCCTATTAAGCAGAGGTCCCCAACCAGAGTGCCTCCAGCAGTTGCAAGACACACAGACTGAACTTATAGCCCTTTTAATACTGTAGTTAGTTGCTTGAAGGAAATTAAGTTGTACACTGGAGTACCCCTTTTAACCAGCGGTCCCCTCCCAACCAGGGTGCCTCCAGCTGTTGCAAGACACACGGACTGATATTTGAACCCTAAAAAGGGCTTTTTTGAGTGCTGTCCTTAAAGCAGATGTTAGACTAGTGTTTTATGAGTAAAGTGGACCCTGAATACACCACCTAGCAGCAACCTAGCTATCGCTTTCCCTATTACAGCAGGAGCAACTTCTCTGTCCCTCCACTTTCTAAGCCTGCAGCATGCCGAATGAAGGTAAAATGGCATCCGTGCAGGAGGTAGGAGGGTCTGGAAGGGAGGGACTGCTGCTGATTGGCTGTAATGTGTCTGCTGACTCTGACTCATAGGGTCAAAGTTTACCACAATGTTAAAGTACAGGGGACGAATCGAACTTCACATATGTTCGCCCGATGCGAACGCGAACATCCTAAGTTCGCCGGCGAACAATTCGCGACATCTCTATTTGCCATTAGTAGTGGGATGTAGTATGTACGGGATATGCGAACCCCTTATGACTGCCTTATGGCAATTCCACAACAAAATAGAATCCGGTATGGAGTTCACATTATGTGAGAAATATTCAGTGTTGTCCTTCCTTAAACAGTCCGCAAACTTAGGGTGAGACCAACGATAGGGGTTGTTGCAACAAGCATAGATCGGAGGGGGGGGGGGTACTGTCACGTATTTTCAAAATAATAGCCGCATGGTCTGACCACTTTATAGGTTCTATCTCTGATTGGAGGGAGTGATCTATAAGGGATCTATCTACAGTTAAAAATCTATGCAGGAGTACGTGTTATGCAGGCCTGATAGAAAGGTGTAATCACGCTCAGACGCAAGATGTATGCGCCAAATATCAGAGACCTTCGGAGGAAAGAAAAGAGCTTAAAGAAGTAGAAGGAAAGCGAGAGGAGGAAGTAGAGTCCATTGAGATGTCGGGGATAGTATTAAAATTCCCTACATAACACCAGTGAACCCTAGGCTGAACCCCCAACAACCCTCACTAAGCGTTTCAGAAAACGCTGTTGACCCTTATTCGGGGCATAAAGAGAAACTATAGTTAGATGTGTAGCATTGATGGTGCAACAAAGTATCACATACCTCCCCTGTTGGTCTGTGACAACATCATGTAGAGTAAATGCCACAAAGTTCCTAACTGCAATCATAACGCCCCTGGCCTTGGCCTTGGAACCAAGTTCAACCTATATCCCTACTGAGTTGATCCAGAGGAAGGCAAAACACCCTCATACTAGAGGTAAAAATTCCTTCCTGACTCCAAATATGGCAGGCAGAATAAATCCCTGGATCAAAGTTCTGTCTCTATAAATCTAGTATACATAACCAGCGATGTTATTATTCTCAAAAAATGCATCCAGACCCCTTTTGAACTCTTTCACAGAGTTCCCCATGACCACCTCCTCCGGGAGAGAATTCCACAATTACAGTAAAGAACCCCCGTCTGTGCTGGTGTAGAAACCTTCTTTCCTTGAGACGTAGAGGATGCCCCCTTGTTAAAGATACAGTCCTGGGTATAAATAGATCATGGGAGAGATCTCAGTACTGTCCCCTGATGTATTTATACATAGTTATTAGCCTTCTTTTTTCTAAACTAAATAACCCTAACTCTGATAATCTTTCTGGGTACTGTAGTCCTTCCATTCCCCGTATTACTCTGGTTGCCCGTCTTTGAATCACTGGATGATGTAAGGGAAAAGCGTCTGTTACGCCTAGCGCTCCGGGTCCCCGCTCCTCCCCGGAGCGCTCACGGCGTCTTTCTCCCTGCAGCTCCCCGGTCAGTCCCGCTGACCGGGAGCGCTGCTCTGTCATGGCCGTTGGGGATGCGATTCGCACAGCGGGACGCGCCCGCTCGCGAATCGCATCCCAGGTCACTTACCCGTTCCCGTCCCCTGCTGTCATGTGCTGGCGCGCGCGGCTCCGCTCTCTAGGGCGCGCGCGCGCCAGCTCCCTGAGACTTAAAGGGCCAGTGCACCAATGATTGGTGCCTGGCCCAATTAGCTTAATTGGCTCCCACCTGGTCCCTGGCTATATCTAGTCTCCTCCCTTGCACTCCCTTGCCGGATCTTGTTGCCCTTGTGCCTAGTGAAAGCGTTTTGTGTGTTTATACCCTGTGTACCAGAACTACTGCTATCTCCCCTGACTACGAACCTTGCCGCCTGCCCCCGACCTTCTGCTACGTCCGACTTTGCTTCTGCCTACTCCCTTGTACCGCGCCTATCTTCAGCAGCCAGAGAGGTGAGCCGTTGCTAGTGGATACGACCTGGTCACTACCGCCGCAGCAAGACCATCCCGCTTTGCGGCGGGCTCTGGTGAAAACCAGTAGTGGCTTAGAACCGGTCCACTAGCACGGTCCTCGCCATCCCTCTCTGGCACAGAGGATCCACCTCCTGCCAGCCGGCATCGTGACAGCGTCTTTGGCAAGTAGGTGTGTTTCCCCCGAACGCATAATAAGTCACATTTCCATAAATGTGCATGTCTGTGTAGAGCGTTTAAACCGTTCATTAGACTAGCAATAGTTATAGCCATAACATTAGTTTGTTATACAACAGATAGTTCTGCAGCATGTAATGGATTAAGGGACGGCAGGATGCACCTCCCAGCCAGCATGCGCCTGCCATACTATCACAGAGTACTTCAGTTAGACCAGAGAAAATAATAGGACCACTGTATAAGGAACCTGCTAAAACTATTGTTACGCCGAGCGCTCCGGGTCCCCGCTCCTCCCCGGAGCGCTCGCTTCTATCTCGCTACCGCAGCGCTCCGGGCAGCTCCACTGACCCGGTGCGCTGCGATACCGTCTCCAGCCGGGATGCGATTCGCGATGCGGGTAGCGCCCGCTCGCGATGCGCATCCCGGCTCCCGTACCTGACTCGCTCTCCGTCTGTCCTGTCCCGGCGCGCGCGGCCCCGCTCCCTAGGGCGCGCGCGCGCCGGGTCTCTGCGATTTAAAGGGCCACTGCGCCGCTGATTGGTGCAGTGGTTCCAATTAGTGTGTTCACCTGTGCACTCCCTATTTATACCTCACTTCCCCTTCACTCCCTCGCCGGATCTTGTTGCCATTGTGCCAGTGAAAGCGTTTCCTTGTGTGTTCCTAGCCTGTGTTCCAGACCTCCTGCCGTTGCCCCCGACTACGATCCTTGCTGCCTGCCCCGACCTTCTGCTACGTCCGACCTTGCTTCTGTCTACTCCCTTGTACCGCGCCTATCTTCAGCAGTCAGAGAGGTTGAGCCGTTGCTAGTGGATACGACCTGGTCACTACCGCCGCAGCAAGACCATCCCGCTTTGCGGCGGGCTCTGGTGAAAACCAGTAGTGACTTAGAACCGATCCACTAGCACGGTCCACGCCAATCCCTCTCTGGCACAGAGGATCCACTACCTGCCAGCCGGCATCGTGACAGTAGATCCGGCCATGGATCCCGCTGAAGTTCCTCTGCTAGTTGTCGCCGACCTCACCACGGTGGTCGCCCAGCAGTCACAACAGATAGCGCAACAAGGCCAACAGCTGTCTCAACTGACCGTGATGCTACAGCAGCTACTACCACAGCTTCAGCAATCATCTCCTCCGCCAGCTCCTGCACCTCCTCCGCAGCGAGTGGCCGCTTCTGGTCTACGACTATCCTTGCCGGATAAATTTGATGGGGACTCTAAATTCTGCCGTGGCTTTCTTTCCCAATGTTCCCTGCACTTGGAGATGATGTCGGACCAGTTCCCTACTGAAAGGTCTAAGGTGGCTTTCGTAGTCAGCCTTCTGTCTGGAAAAGCTCTGTCATGGGCCACACCGCTCTGGGACCGCAATGACCCCGTCACTGCCTCTATACACTCCTTCTTCTCAGAAATTCGAAGTGTCTTTGAGGAACCTGCCCGAGCCTCTTCTGCTGAGACTGCCCTGTTGAACCTGGTCCAGGGTAATTCTTCCGTTGGCGAGTACGCCGTACAATTCCGTACTCTTGCTTCAGAATTATCCTGGAATAATGAGGCCCTCTGCGCGACCTTTAAAAAAGGCCTATCCAGCAACATTAAAGATGTTCTGGCCGCACGAGAAATCCCTGCTAACCTACATGAACTCATCCATCTTGCCACTCGCATTGACATGCGTTTTTCCGAAAGGCGTCAGGAGCTCCGCCAGGATATGGACTTTGTTCGCACAAGACGTTTTTTCTCCCCGGCTCCTCTCTCCTCTGGTCCCCTGCAATCCGTTCCTGTGCCTCCCGCCGTGGAGGCTATGCAGGTCGACCGGTCTCGCCTGACACCTCAAGAGAGGACACGACGCCGCATGGAGAATCTCTGCCTGTACTGTGCCAGTACCGAACACTTCCTGAAGGATTGTCCTATCCGTCCTCCCCGCCTGGAAAGACGTACGCTGACTCCGCACAAAGGTGAGACAGTCCTTGATGTCTACTCTGCTTCTCCACGTCTTACTGTGCCTGTGCGGATATCTGCCTTCTCCTTCTCTACTATGGCCTTCTTGGATTCCGGATCTGCAGGAAATTTTATTTTGGCCTCTCTCGTCAACAGGTTCAACATCCCAGTGACCAGTCTCGCCAGACCCCTCTACATCAATTGTGTAAACAATGAAAGATTGGACTGTACCATACGTTTCCGCACGGAGCCCCTTCTAATGTGCATCGGACCTCATCACGAGAAGATTGAATTTTTGGTCCTCCCCAATTGCACTTCCGAAATCCTCCTTGGACTACCCTGGCTTCAACTCCATTCCCCAACCCTGGATTGGTCCACTGG